>NW_028261389.1:71086618-71386618 GCF_051295495.1 Thamnophis sirtalis
AGCGGCATGGCCCCGCCCCTTTTTCTCCTCCATTTCGGGCAAATTTTTCACTGACTCGAGTATAAGCCGAGGCGGCTTTTTTCAGCCCAAAAAGTGGGCTGAAAAACTAGGCTTATACTTGAGTATATACAGTATATACAAACACACATACATACACATAGCAGAGAGAAAGAGAGAGATATTTTAAATGTGTTCAGATCTAGTATGTTTTGAGGTGTTGTGTTATTTTTATTTTGCCTTCCTTCTTTCTAACATTCTATATTGTTTACCTTTTTCCTGTTTGTGATTTTTACAGCCAGTTGATAAAAGCATAAATCAATAAATTAATGAATGTGGCCAAATTTTTCAATGGATAATTTCCAAAATATCACTTTCACTTTGACCCTCTTAACTGGCTGTCTTTATATCTGACTATAGCAGGGCCCTAAAATTTATGAATATCAATTGCCCATTTTTTTTCTTTTGAAAAAAAAATATTTTGCAAGGTTTTATCTGCCAGGAGCATCATAAACAGAAGACGTAATACAGAGACCAGCTCCCCTTCACCACTTGTTAAAGCCCCTATTAACTACTATTGAGATTAAATAAGTGGAAATTGAATTAAATTAGTGGAAACATGAGGGAAATGATTTCATACTGCAGGAATTTATGATCTTATGGAAAGCTAGAAATGAGTGAAGTCAAACACCTTGGACTGTATGAAAATTTTTGATGAAGGCCAAAGAAATGCTAGACAAATTTCGTAGCTGAATATCCTGATAAAGAAAGTATATTTCCATCTGCAGAGATTAATCCACCCAGGGAGCATTATTGATCCCTCTGGATTCCAGGCAGTTTGAGGTAATGTTTTCTCAAACCTGTTTGGAGGCTGTATCAGAAACTTGGTCGAGATATGGAATATCAATGTCTTTGAGAGCTCACTAAGTGCCCCTTGCTAAACATTAAATCTGTGGTTTATCGAACAGCCGTGAAAATGCAGGGACTGGAGGCTTGAAGGACGTTTAAAATGTTTAACCATTTGAACAACTTCATTGATTCAAAAGGCACCGCCTTACAATATTGCAATTTTGTTTTAGAGGTATTTTGTTGTTTTTATTGTATTTCTCTGTTCAACCCTGTACTAGGAAGAATGCTAGTGGGAGAGAGGGAGGGAGGGAGGGAGGGAGGGAGGAAAGAAGGAAGGAAGGAAGGAAGGAAGGAAGGAAGGAAGGAAGGAAGGAAGGAAGATAGGCCTGCAATAAAATTCTGTATAAAAATATCAGAAAAACCAATATTTTGCTAAGAGTAGCAAAAAGAATGTATCGATCTAATTGAAAGAAGAGAAGATAACTTGAATGACTTCTATTTAATAATAAAAAGCATTCAGAACTGCTTGGTTTGCTTCTCCCCCACCCACCCCACCAAAGTGGAGAAGTGTGCCCAAATAATAACTAGAATGCAGGATGGACAAAGAGTTTGTTGAGAAATACTCAGCATTCAACTGAGTAGCACTCTTGATGCCCCTTGGAGAAAAGCACACACACTCATGTTGCTACCGAACCAGTAGCAAAAGTAAGTCGATTTCACCCCTGTATTGGACTCTCAAGATCATCCAGCCCACACTTTCATTGCTTGCTCTTTCAAATGTCAAGGATAGCAATAGCGCTTAGACTTATATACCACTCAGTGGTGGGTTTCAAAAATTGTTTGAACCTACTCTGTGGGTGTGGCCTCCTTTGTGGGAGTGGCTTGCTGCCCATGTGACCGAATGGGAGTGGCTTGCCGTCCATGTGACCGGATATGAAGATGCTGACGGCACTTGTCAGAACCACCTTAAATTACCTCACACACAGCACTGGCACGCATAAAAATAGGATGTAAACTTGTCTTTTAAAAGGCATCTTTGGTTTGCGTTAAAACAACTTCAACACACGCAATGTTCTGATTGCACCACAAACGCAGTAGTCATCCTTACCTTTCACAGAGGCACTGAGTTTTATAACTATGAGCATGAGAGTGTAGAATAATCATATCCAAGGACCAGTGGTGAGTTTCAAAACAGTTTGGAACCTCTTCTGTAGGTGTGGCCTGCTTTCCGGGTCCACTGGTAGAACCTCTTCTAACCGGTTCTACCGAATAGGTGCGAACTGGTAGGAACCCACCTCTGATACCACTTCACAGTGCTTTTCAGCCCTCTCTAAGCGGTTTACAGAGTCAGCCTCTTGCCCCCAAAGATCTTGGTCCTCATTTTACCCACCTCGAAAGGATGGAAGGCTGAGTCAACCTTGAGCCAGTCAGGATCGAACTACCAGCCTTCTGGCATTGGGTGGATGGGGGCCTCCCCTTAAGTTCTCTTGGAAGCAAGGAAAAAGTACAGCATTGGGAAGCCTCAGAGATGAATGGTCACCTTCCACAAATCCACTTTCGAAGTGTGGATTGTTAATACGGCAACTCTTCAGGATTTTGGAAGTTCTTCATGTACACCAGCCTGTACACACCTGGAGAAGACATTACTTTGCAGGTACAGGTAGTCCTCAATTTGTAATCATTCATTTAGTGACCACTCAAAGTTACAATTGGGGGGGGGGGAAGACATATGACTGGTTTTCACGCTTAGAACCATTGCAACATCTCAATGATCCCGTAAACAAAATTTGGGCCCTTGGTAGCTGTTTTTTTAAATTTACAACCAGATGTAGTATCCCAAAGCTATGTGATTGCTATTTGTAACTTTCCAACAATGGGAGAAACAAGATTTACTTAAGAACTGGGTGATTCACTGAATTGCAGTAATTTGTCTAAGACTTGTGGCACAAAAGGGTTGTAAAATTGGGTGCAACTCACTTAACAACTGCTTTACTTAGCAACGGGAATTCTGGTCCCAATTCTGGCCGTAAGCCAAGGAGTATCTGTAGTGCATTCCGAGTGGTAAGTCTGAAATCGCACAGTGGCAATTGCCTTAGGGAATTGCTTCCACAATGCTCATGTCTTTTAAGGCTTCTTTTTTTTTTAAATAAATATTTCTAATATTGCCCTTCTCTATTGTACAGAGGTGGGGTGGGGATGCTAAAACCTGCAAGAAAGTAGGAATAGCCACATACCCTTGTGTAGATGTTGAATGTTTAATTGATTTATAGGCCGCCCAAATCCGGAGGACTCCGGGCGGTTTACAATGAAAGAAATAATAAAAAATGAAAATAAAAATAAAAGAAGTTAAATTAACACGCATACATTCAATTACAATCGGGGCTGGACCTCAACAACGAGGTCAACAGCCCCAGGCCTGCCGGAATAGCCAGGTTTTAACAGCTTTTCTGAAGGCCATGAAAGTGGGTAAGGTCCAGATTTCTGGGGGTAGCTCGTTCCAAAGGGTCGGAGCAGCCACAGAGAAGGCTCTCCTCCGGTAGATAAAACAACAGGTGGGTGGTCCAACACTGGGGGGGGGGTTCTCTAAGAAGTGATTGGACAACCATTTGACTGAAATGGTATAGGACAGGGGTCACCAACCTTTCGGACCTCAGGGACCACTAAATTCATAATTTTAAATCCCGCAGAATTAGTGATGGGATGGGGTCCTTCAGGCATTTAGCTTGGCTGCCTGTTAGCGGGGAGAAGCAACTGGGATCAACCCTAGGTTTGCTCTCTATTGCAGCCAGGAATCTCAAATACGGCCAGGAACAAATGTTTGTCTTGTAGTCAGCCCGGGTGCTACATCGGCCCCTTGCAAACTCTGTGTTTTGAAGAGCCTGGCCGAAGTTTCACGCACTGCTCATTGAAGCGCCTGGACTCCCAGGGAGGGAAGGGCTGGAGCTACTAAACAGGCAGCCAAGCTAAGTGCCTGAAGGACCCCATCCCATCAGCGAGTGGGAGTAATTGCTTCGGTGGGCCGTATCCGGCCCAGGGTTTGCATAGTTTGAGGATGCCTGATTTAGTGCAATATAAAAAAATGCAAAAATGCAAAGATTTTTCTGCGGACCACCAAAATGTTCTCGCGGATCACCAGTTAGTGACTGCTGTTATAGGATCCGAGGTGGCGCAGTGGTTAAATGCGGCACTGCAGGCTACTTCAGCTGACTGCAGTTCTGCAGTTCGGCTGTTCAAATCTCACCGGCTCAAGATTGACTCAGCCTTCCATCCTTCCGAGGTGGGTAAAATGAGGACCCGGATTGTTGTTGGGGGCAATATGCTGACTCTGTAAACCGCTTAGAGATTGCTGAAAGCCCTATGAAGCGGTATATAAGTCTAACTGCTATTGCTATTGCTATCTCCTGAAGGCATTTGCCTTTGCTCTTACCTTTGGAATCGGGAGAGCGCGCTCGCTTTGTGCATGTACAGCGCTTCTGCGCATGCACAGAACTTTCTGCACATGCTCAGAGCATCCGTGATGACATCTAGGCAGGTGGGTGGGGTCTCCCATGGCTGCCACTACTGGTTCTCCCGAACCAGGGCGAACTGTCAGAATACTCCTGCTTCCAAGGTCCCTTCCAACTCTGTTGTTCAGTTATAAAAAGAGAAGGGGATGGGGCTTTCACTACAGCATCATCTGCCCATCATCTAACAAATTTTGACACACAAAGACAGATACGTTCAACGGCAGCCCCTATTCTCAGCACACAATCGAAAGGCAAGCTCTTCGCATTCATACCCATGAAATTAAACTATTTTTAAGCTATTTAAATATTTGACAACAAGAAAATAACTACATCGTACGGAGAGGGGGGGGGAAAGGGGGCAGTTTTCGTAAGGCGATCCTAGAAACGTTTTTGTCTTTCTTTTTTCTGCACTGTTTTTATTTACAAAATAAATAAAACCCTTGGTTTTTGTTACAAAGGAAAATAGCGCCGATCGTTGTAAGGCATGGAAACAACGCTAGGGACAATACAGGTTTAAAATGGATGTAAGTTATTTTACTGTGCCTCTTTTATGCATGTTTACTCTTCCAAAGTCTGTCCCCTTCGACTAGCTGCAGCTTCCTCTTAACGGCCAGGCTCCGTTCCCAAGTTAAATTAAGCAGAACTGACCAAAATGATGCATGGCTTTTTGCAAGCAGTGGTGGGAATTCTCACTTCAGCATACATTCTCAAAAGCACTCCAGATTGTCTGGAAGCAACATCAGATGCCCTATTTACTAGCTGGGCTTTATATCTTTTGAATGTTCTCCCACCTTCACCCCACCCCGAGCCAGGCTACAGCTTTTAATTGAATCCCAGCCTGAAGTTGGCACGCGTTCAAATGGATATGCAAATGAGCAAGGGTTCCCATTCCCTCCTCCGTCCCCCAGCCAGGCCCGCCTTGGCATTCCTACGGTGGGCAGATGGTAACCGCCTATCGCTGCCCCCCTCTCTCAAATGTGGGAATATTTGCCTTTGGGAAAAAAAGAGTCTTCTTGAAGGTCGAGCAACCTGAAAAAAATAAAAATGGCAAAACGGCCCTATTTGTGAAGCAGTGGGGGCTTCCATGATCAAAACTTTGGTTGTTGTTTTTTTTAATCAGGCCAAATGGAGGACAAACCTATAGCATTTTAGGTCAAGGTAAATGTTCCCCTTGCACCTATGTGGTAGCTGTTCCCAGCTCTAGGGGGCAGTGCTCATCTCCGTTTCTAAGCTGAAGAGCCAGCGCTGTCCGAAGATGTCTCCATGGTCACGTGGCCAGCATGACTAAATGCTGAAGGCACACAGAACACTGTTACCTTCCCACCCAAGGTGGTTCCTATTTTTCTACTTGCATTTTTATGTGCATTCAAACTGTTAGGTTGGCAGAAGGTGGGACAAGTAATGGGAGCTCATTCTATTATGCGGCGCTAAGGGTTCCAACTGCTGAATTGCCAACTTTTCTGATCAACAAGCTCAGTGTTTTAGCCTCTGAGCCACTGCGTCCCCCTCTCTCTCTCTTTTTCTCTCTCTACCTATATCTATCTATCTATCTATCTATCTATCTATCTATCTATCTATCTATCTATCTCTCTATCCATCCATCCATCCATCCATCCATCCATCCATCCATCCATCCATCCATCCATATCTATATCTATATCTATATCTATATCTATATCTATATCTATATCTATATCTATATCTATATCTATATCTATATCTATATCTATATCTATATCTATCTATCTCTACTACATCTACATCTACATCTATGTATCCATTTATCTATCTATCTATCTATCTATCCATCCATCCATCCATCCATCCATCCCTCTCTATCTCTATCTCTATCTCTATCTCTATCTCTATCTCTATCTCTATCTCTATCTCTATCTCTATCTCTATCTCTATCTATCTATCTATCTATCTATCTATCTATCTATCTATCTATCTATCTATCTATCTACATCTACATCTATGTATCCATCCATCTATCTATCTATCTATCTATCTATCTATCTATCTATCTATCTATCTATCTATCTATCTATCTATCTATCCAGACAGACAGACAGACAGACAGACAGACAGACAGACAGACAGACAGACAGATATACATATTTAGCATTTTGAAAAGGGGCAATTCCATTTTAACTCCACTAAGTAGGAACATCCAGCCAAACTTCACTCACATTCAAAAGCTAAGGAGGGTTGGACTGGTTAAATCCTTGGATGGACAATGATGTCCCCAAGACATGGTCGAAGACATCAATATGGCAGCCTAAATGGTGGGATTGGAGATCTACATCAGGGGTAGGCAACTGTGGCCCCTTTGTGAACGGTGGACTTCAATTCCCAGAATTCCTGAGCAAGCATGCCACAGCTGGCTCAGGAATTCTGTGAGTCGAGATCCACAAGTTGTAAAGGAAGCCACAGTTGCCCATCCCTGCTCAATATGTTTGCATCTGGGTTGCTCACATCCATAATGGATGAAGCTTCAGTCAGATTGTTGGGGATGCTAGGAAATCTTGCGGGCGTAGACTAGATAGAGAAGTTGGGAAAGTGGACTTCCTGGAAGAAGAAGAGGAAGAGGAGAAGGAAGAAGAAGTTCACTTCTCGTTGTTGTCCAACAAGTCCACATGGATCATGAACTCATCGAGAATGAAACTCCACTTGAGAGACTTCCGATTTTGATCTTGACAACATGTTGCTCCAGGCCAGTCATTTGGAAGTGAGAGAGGCTGCAGAGCCAATCCAAGCCGATCAAATCTATTTCAAAGCAATAGATCCACAAAGGGTCGAACTTAAATCTCTACTGCCCAATGCTCTGCCTATTCCAGTGTCTCCCAAGCTTGGCAACTTTAAGTTGGGCGGACTTCAATTTTCCACCTACCTTCAAGTGCTGAGAAACACTGGTCTCAGTACTAGTGCAGTTTAGTTTAGTTTAGTTTAGTTTAGTTTAGTTTAGTTTAGTTTAGTTTAGTTTAGTTTAGTTTAGTTTAGTTTAGTTTAGTTTAGTTTAGTTTAGTTTAGTTTAGTTTAGTTTAGTTTATTGTCATTGCACATTGTACAACGAAATTAAATAACATACTCAGTGTACATTATAACTATAGAAATAAAAACACAAGCACACATCTTTCACATGCTTTATAATTGAAACTGAAAACCCGATATTGCATTAATATTACACTATACCTATACCTATGGCACGAGTGCAGTGGTGGGTTTCAAAAATTGTTTGAACCTACTCTGTGGGTGTGGCCTCCTTTGTGGGAGTGGCTTGCCGCCCATGTGACCAGATGGGAGTGGTTTGCTGCCCATGTGACCGCATATGAAGATGCTGACGACACTTGTCAGAACCACCTTAAATGACCTCACACACAGCACTGACATGCATAAGAATATGATGTAAACTTGTTTTTTAAAAGGCATCTTTGGTTTGCGTTAAAACAACTTCAACACACGCAATGTTCTGATTGCACCACAAACGCAGTAGTCATCCTTACCTTTCACAGAGGCCCTGAGTTTTATAAATATGAGCATGATAGTGTAGAATAATCATATCCAAGGACCAGTGGTGGGTTTCAAAAAAAATTTGGAACCTCTTCTGTAGGTGTGGCCTGCTTTCCGGGTCCACTGGTGGAATCTCTTCTAACCGGTTCGGTAGATTTGACGAACCAGTTCTATCGAATAGGTGTGAACTGGTAGGAACCCACCTCTGTACGAGTGCCACAGGTGGCACGCAGAGCCATTTGTCAGGGCACGCGAGATGTTGCCCTGTAAGCTGGCCAGCGCACATGCTTCCCTGAAGTTTCCGGAAGGCAAAAATTGACCCTACGAGTAAATTGGAAGTCACTTTGGGAACGGACTTATGGTTTTCTCGTAGGGCTGGTTTTTTGCACTCCGAAAGCTCCTGAAGCCTCTGGAGGGCCTTCAGGGGGTGGGGGAGGCTGTTTTCATGCTCCCCTGGCTCCTATAAAGTCTCTGTAGCCTGGGAGGGTGAAAAACCCACGGCAAAAATGAGGGGAGCGCTGGTCGTGCACACCTGCACACTGGGGGTCATGCACAAAGCATTATGGGTGTGACATGCCTGCGCACGACCCCCCTGCACTGCCCCTGATTTTGGCACGCAAGCCAAAAAAAGTTTGCCATCACTACACTATATCATAGAATTCAATATAGTTACTGCATTGGGATAGAAGCTGATTTTCAGCCCATTTTTCCCTGATTTTATTAATCCTGTACCGTCTGCCAGATGGTAATAGTTAAAAAAAAGGGGGTGGCCAGGATGAGATGGATCTTTAAGAATGTTTTGAACTTTCTTAAGGCAGCAGGTGCTATAAAACTCTCCCAAACAGGGGAGAGGGCAACTAATGATCCTCTGGGCAATGACGTTGACCCTCTGGAGCGCTGTCCTATCTGCCACTGTGGCAAACCATACACAAGTGTAGTAAGTTAAGATACTCTCTATGGTGCAGCGGTAGAAGGTCACCAGTAGTTTTTCATTCAGTTGCTGTTTCCTGAGAAGTCTCAGGTCGTATAATCTCTTTGGGGGGGGCGTGCTATGCGCGTATGCGCCGTAGGTTAAAAAAGGCTTCTGAGGATGCGCAGAAGCAAAAAACAAGATGCCGGCACCCATGGCACTGCCGATAGAACCGGTTCAGGAGGGGTTTGGCTGGCCGAGTTACTACCTACTTAGCTGAACTGGTCCGAACCAGTACGAACCCACCTCTGATCTAGTTCCTGGGACTGGTTCACCCACCCACCCACCCCGAACTGAAAGGAGAGAATCAAGATGTTTGTTGCAAGATAACATGAACTTTCTTTTTGGGGAGGTGGGGGGCATTCCAGACTTATTGGCAAGGAATCACAAAGTGAAGGGGGGGCGAGAGAGAGAGGGAGAGAGAGAGACGAAGAGATTTGTTGCTTGTTGTTTCTGTTTACCCACCTGTTTTCTGACTCCGTGAATAACTTTGTCCCGGCAAAGAAAGGCCGGCTGTTACTGAAACAAGTCTGTCCTGGCGTGCATTGGAGGCTCCCTTCTTTGTAGAGGAGGTTTAAGGGACCAGATGCAATAAGTTTGCAACAGACCGTCCTGAGACCATCTGTGCATTGTTTGGGGGAGGCAGGGGGAGAAGATGAATGGTGGGGTGTGAAGAAAGGCTGTTTGTGCAAGCCGTGGGAAAACCAGGGGCTGGCCTTGTCAGCGTGCTCCATGAATTGAACTAATTGAAGATTAGACTGGGGAGCTCCCCGGAGCTGTGAGAGAAGATAATCCTTCGTCAACCAGCCTCAAAAGCCAGTAATTGGAGTATATTACAGGACCAGGTTTCCCTATGGTGCAGGCGAAACTGAGACGCATCGGCGCTTAATGATAAGTTCCCAGCAGAAATGGGGTTTTGCGTAGGCTTCCTGCAGGAGAAGAAGTCTAGAGTCAGAGGCGAAGCCCAGATTGGAAAGCAAAGTTGGGGAAAAGTCATAGACAGAGAGACAGACACAAAGACAGACAGAGAGAGAGACACACACAGACAGACAGACAAAAAGACAGAGAAATAGACACAAAGACAGGCAGACACAGAGAGAGACAGGCAGACAGGCAGACAGACCCAAAGACAGAGAGACAGACACAAAGATAGAGAGACAGAGAGAGAGAGACAGGCAGACAGGCAGAGAGAGACAGGCAGACAGGCAGACAGACCCAAAGACAGAGAGACAGACACAAAGATAGACAGAGAGAGAGAGAGAGACAGGCAGACAGGCAGAGAGACAGACACAAAGACAGAGAGAGAGACACAAAGACAGACAGAGAGAGACAGGCGGACAGACAGAGAGACAGACACAAAGTCAAGCAGAGAGAAAGAGAGAGAGACAGGCAGACAGACCCAAAGACAGAGAGACAGACACAAAGATAGACAGGCAGAGAGACAGAAACAAAGACAGACAGAGAGAGACAGGCAGACAGGCAGAGAGACAGACCCAAAGACAGAGAGACAGGCACAAAGATAGACAGACAGAGAGAGAGACAGGCAGACAGGCAGAGAGACAGAAACAAAGACAGACAGAGAGAGACAGGCAGACAGGCAGAGAGACAGACACAAAGACAGAGAGAGAGACACACACACACAGGCAGACAGACAAAAAGACAGAGAGACAGACACAAAGACAGACAGAGACAGGCGGACAGACAGAGAGACAGACACAAAGACAAGCAGAGAGAAAGAGAGAGAGACAGGCAGACAGACAAAAAGACAGAGAGACAGACACAAAAACAGACAGACACAGAGAGAGACAGGCAGACAGGCAGACACAAAGACAGACAGAGAGAGACAGGCAGACAGGCAGAGAGACAGACACAAAGACAGACAGAGAGAGAGAAACAGGCAGACAGACAAAAAGACAGAGAGACAGACACAAAGACAGACAGAGAGACAGGCGGACAGACAGAGAGACAGACACAAAGACAAGCAGAGAGAGAGAAAGAAGAGGCAGACAGACAAAAAGACAGAGAGACAGACACAAAAACAGACAGACACAAAGAGAGACAGGCAGACAGGCAGACAGACCCAAAGACAGAGAGACAGACACAAAGATAGACAGACAGAGAGAGAGACAGACAGACAGACAGGCAGAAAGGCAGACAGACAGACACAAAAGACAGACAGACACACACAGAGAGAGAAAGAGACAGACAGACAGACAGACAGACAGACATATGAACATCCATGCACAACATATGCCTACACACAATTGAGGCCGGCCTAGAAAACTCATTTCTTCATGCAAATTTACTGCGTCTATCAAATAGATACAGGAAATCTCTAAGATGACTTGCAGAATGATACCGTAATCTTGGAAATGTTTGATTTGTGATTTTTTTTTTTAAAAAAAAGAATTTAAGAGGCATCCTTCTTGTGTCTCTTCTTGCTGCATAAGAATGCCTAAGATGTTTGGTCAAAAAAAAAAAAAGTCAAGATAGCAACCATGATAGAGAGTAAGATCTTTGGAGTTCCTAGGTGTATCAATAATAAATGGAAAACACAAAAGTCCCATCTTGCATTGTGCGATTGTTGATCTTATTTTTGACTATCCTGCCTTTGCGAGCACAGTCAGAGCTCTATGTGTTGGAATGAAAAACAATAATAATCCTACACAAATTGTTTCCCTCTTAGTATTACTTTTACTGTAGCTGTAGTTAAAAGGCTTTCCTTTAAAAACCGTGAGCAAAATATAAGTTGCTCAGAAGGCAGATCACAAATCTTAGGTTTTAAAATTCAAAAATATTTTTTTAAAAAAAACCCTACAATACTACAGCTGTTCAGCTCAGCTTGCTTTCCAAAAGGGAAGCAGTATGTTGGTCCGGTGACAATGGAAGAGGAAAGGAAAAAGGAAAGGAAATAAAATGAGCTTTTGAGGATTTGAAAAGTTTGCAAAGCAGAATTGGAACTGGGAAAGGAGAGCTGGCTCCCAGTCGGAAACCCACTGGAGGTATGTAACAATATATATAAGAGCATTTTTACACATAGTTTTTGCACCGGTGCAGAATTAGGTCTAACCTTGTGTTCTTAATGGTCATTTGGACCAGGCAATATAACTGGTTTATTCAGTGTAACTGTCTAAGATTCAGAATATCCAAAACCTTACACATTTACAACCAGATATACTTAAAAGATCACTTTTCTATATACCACAGCCGAAGCTTTACAAAGTGTGTCAGTTCCTGCTTTCTTTTTGGCGAGAATTCTTGCTGGCTTCTAATTCAGTCTATTCAGGGGTCCGTAAAAGGGAAAGGTGGCCTGGTGGCTTTGCAGGTCTTATTCACAGCAATCACTGAGATGATTTTCTTCATGAAGCCAGAAATACATCTCACCTTGCTGATTCATCTTGATAACATGTTGAGGATTGACTGAATAATTACCATTCTTCCCTTATACCGTAACAGAATAACAGAGTTGGAAGGGACCTTGGAGGTCTTCTAATCCAACCCTTGCTCGAGCAACAGACCCTATGCCAGTGTTTCTCAACCTTGGCGACTTTAAGTCCTGTGGACTTCAACTCCCAGAATCCCCCAGCCAGTACAGCTGGCTGGGGAATTCTGGGAGTTGAAGTCCACAGGACTTAAAGTCGCCAAGGTTGAGAAACACTGCCCTATGCACTATAGCCCATGAGAAAGGAAGATGGGGTAAAACTTTAAAAAATACTGTTTCTCCCTCTTTGAAACTGCCTTTGTAAACATTTGAATCAATGCACCAACAGCCAGGTTCCCAGTGGTTAGATTACTTGTCTCTTTTTGGAGCGTTGAGCTAAGGATGATGGATATTTTTTCCTTTGTTGTGTGTGGAAGGATGCAAAAGGATTTTCATTGCTCTAAGACAATTTTTGCCTCCCCCTCCTTGGCACCTTACAGGTAAGCCATAGCATGCCATTCTGGCTGCCAATCTATCTTCATTTTTAGAAAATATTTGTCCTTTTTCGGTATATCCACCACTGCAACATGCAACTACTGCCTTACAAATAAATGAATAAGTAGCATCATTACAGCAACGGAGAAAAGTGCAGGTTTCAATGTTGTTAATTTTATGACCTAGGCTTCCACAGCAGCATGAAGCCGAGTCCTCATCCCGATAAACCCCAGCAACAGGGAGCCGCAGCAGAGGGATGAAAGAGCCACATGTGGCTCCAGAGCCGCGGATTGCAGACCCCTGGACTAGAGTCTAACAGCATAGAAGAAAATTATTGAGAAAGTCACAGAGAATCTAGAACTACCGTATTTTTCAGAGTACAAGACGCACTGGAGTATAAGACACACCAAGATTTTGAAGCGGCAAATTAAAAACAAAAAGTTTTTGCACTCTGCAGACCTCCCCAAAACAGCCCGTTTCCCCCCCCCCAAAAAAGGGCATGCATAGCCTTTAGGAGATTTGTATAGTGCTCCTGGGGGTTTGGCGGGGGGGGGGAAATTGAGCAAAAAATTGGTCAATTTTTTGCTCATTTCTGCTCTCTCCAGCACCCAGGAGCACTCATGTGTCTCCTAAAGGCTATGCACAGCGATTTGGTGAAAAGGTGGGGTTTCAGGAGGCAAAAAATGCTATATTCAGTGTATAAGACGCACCCAGATTTTCAGCCTCTTTTTTGAAAAAAAAAGGTGTGTCTTATACTCCGCAAAATACGGTACATTCATGTCCGAGACCTGCAAGTGTCGATACTTGGCCAGCATACATAATCATGATTCCACCATCAGAAAAGCACTGGCTGTAAGTCAGGAGGGTATACTACAGAATTTCCGTGACCGCCTCCTGCAACATATCTCCCAGCGCCCAATAAGATCGCACAGGGCGGGCCTTCTCTGAGTACTGTCGACTACGCAGTGTCATCTGGCGGCTCCTCGGGGGAGAGCCTTCTCTGTAGCTGCCCCGGCCCTCTGGAACAATCTACCCCCTGAGATCTGGACCCTCCCCACTCTCTCTTCCGTAAGTCTGTTAAGACCTGGCTGTTCCGGCAGGCCTGGGGCTGTTGATCTAGACTGACCTTCAGCCCCATTAAGATCGCGTGCATGTTGTGTCCTTCTTTTAACTCGTTTCTGTCCTGTATTTTAAACTTTTTAAAATGTTTTTAAACTGTTTTTATGTAAGCCGCCCGAAGTCCTTCGGGATTGGGCGGCATATAAATCTATTAAAATTGAAAAAAAAATGGAAATTACAGAAGAGTAGTGTGATGGAAACCATGGTTAACTACAAAGAACATTGCTGCTCATCTCAGATTTGACAAAAAGCACCTGGATTTCCCTCTGGAAGGTTGTTCTAACAACAGATGAATGAAAATTGGGACATGAAGGGCTATGTGGGTGTTGTTACGTGTGATAGAAACCAAACGCTACATTCCACAATAAAGACCTCATAGCAAACTGTCAAGCACGGTGATGGTACTGTCAGGGTTGGAGAAAGCTTTACAACCTTGGGACCTCGATTATTTGCCGGCACAAAAAAAGAATCGTGAATTCTGCTTTGTATCAGAAAATTCTACAGGAGAATGTCAAGCCATCTGTCCCTCAGATAACGCCGAAGTGAGTCATACAGCAAGGCAACGATCCAAAACACACAAACAAGTCTACACAAGGATGGATCAAGACCAAGTTCATTGTTCTGAAGTGGCCAAGTCACAAACCAGACCTAGCCCTCTTAGAAATGTGGGGGCAGGAACTGAAAGGAACAGTTAAGGCTAGAAAACCCTCAAATGTTGACACAAGTGTCTGGGGCAGCCTCAGAAGTGAAGAGGGGGTTTCCGTAGCTGCTGCCTGTCGCAAACGGCCTATGAGCTAAAGTCGTTTCCCACAAAGGAATGGGCCAAAAGACATTTTAGAATAGAATAGGATTCTTTATTGGCCAAGGGTGATTGGGCACACAAGAAAAGATGCATTCATCAAGAATCATAAGGTACAACACTTAATGGTAGTCATGGGGTACAAATAAGCAACCAGGAAACAATCAATATCAATATAAATCGTAAGGATACAAGCAGCAAAGTTACAGTCATGCAGTCCTAAGTGGGAGGAGATGGGTGATAGGAACGATGAGAAGACCAATAGTAATAGTAATGCAGCCTTAGTGAATGGTTTGACAGTGGTGAGGGAATTATTTGTTTAGCAGAGTGATGGCGTTCGGGGGGAAACTCTCCTTGTGTCTAGTTGTTCTGATGTGCATTGCTCTACAGTGTCGTTTTGAGGGTAGGAGTTGAAACAATTTACGTCCAGGATGGGAGGGGTTTGTAAATATTTGCAGGTCCTCAATGGAAGGCAGGTTGGTAGTGATAGTTTTTGCCTATAATTGCAATCAAATCATACTAGGAAACAATCAATATAAATTGTAAGGATAGAAGCAACAAGTTGCAGTCATGCAGTCATGAGTGGGAGGAGATGGGTGATAGGAACGATGAGAAGACTAATAGTAATAGTAGTGCAGCCTTAGTGAATAGTTTGACAGTGTTGAGGGAATCATTTGTTTAGCAGGGTGATGGCGTTCAGGAAAATACTGTCCTTGTGTGTAGTTGTTGTGGTGTGCAGTGCCCTATAACATCGTTCTGAGGGTAGGAGTTGAAACAATTTATGTCCAGGATGCGAGGGGGTCTGAAAATATTTTCACAGTTCTCTTTTTGACGTGCAGTGTTCAAGTCCTCAATGGAAGGCAGGTTGGTAGCAATTGTTTTTTCTGCAGTTCCACAGAGATTAGGGAAATTGAATTACCAATAATAGGAAGCCGTTTGATTGCAATTATTGTCACCAACGGTGGTCTAGCCAGTAATTTAAGGAAGTGGTTTTTTTTTTAGATTGTGTGATATATTTTTTTTGAAGGAAATAATTGAACCGTTTGCCTTACTTGTTTACTCAGATTCCCAATCTATCAGTCGGCTCCTTATGAAACTATGATAACATTCAATGGCCAAGATATGCAAACATTCAGGAAATTGGGGCGGGGGGGAGAAGCAAAGGCTATTTCACAGAATGATAGCTTTGTAGGAGGCTGCTTTTCACAGACAATAAAAATGTAGCCTTATAAAATGTGAGCCAGAGGAAGAGCAAAAAATTAAACAAGCATGGGGATCCTTAAAAAGTTTCAAAATAGGGCAGCAGAAAGCATTTTTTTTTTCATAGATAGATATGGTGATTCACATAAAAGTGGAACTCTCTCTGCGGGCCCATGAACTGTCACCCCAGCTCAGCTCCGCTACGCATGTGTTTGTGCCTCCCACTGGCCAGCTGATTTTCGGGTCTCTGTGGTGCATGGTGGCCCGTGGCCTGTTTTTGGTCTCAGGAAGCTTCAGGGAGGCCTGCGAAGCCCAAATAGGCCGTAGCCGGGGTCACACATATAGCAATAGCAATAGCAGTTAGACTTATATACCGCTTCATAGGGCTTTCAGCCCTCTCTAAGCGGTTTTACAGAGTCAGCATATTGCCCCCAACAACAATCCGGGTCCTCATTTTACCCACCTCGGAAGGATGGAAGGCTGAGTCAACCCTGAGCCGGTGAGATTTGAACAGCCAAACTGTAGAACTACAGTCAGCTGAAGTAGCCTGCAGTGCTGCATTTAACCACTGCGCCACCTTGGCTCTGCATGGGGGCGTCTCACAGGGGGTCACGTGGGGTTTTTTGTAAACACTTTAGGATGAAGAATTTTCAGATCACAGATACACAGATTGAATTTGTTTCAATATGAATAAAAAACAACCCATCATTTGGGCCAGGGGTGGGCTGCTGCAGGTTCAGGAAATCCTCTAGCTAACTATCTGCAAATCCCACCTCTGGATGGCCATGCCCACCCCGCCTCTTCCATCCCTGATTGGGACCTTTTGAAAACATTGTTTCTGTGTTGCATTTTTTAAAGGTTTTGTCAGTGCACTGTGGAAATACGTCATCTCTATTTGTAAAGATGCACTTGGCAAAAATGCTGAGAAGCATCTTAATCAATCACCGAGGAAGCTGCACCTCTGGAATGTCTGTGGCTTCCTCGTGAGCACAGAAAAAGAGATGGCTGCTTTGATGAGTTGCAGCCAGCCAGAAGCATCCCTTCTGAAATAAGTCTGAATCACTAAGTTGCCAGAAATTATGGATTTTTAGGCAAAACTGCCAGCATCTTTGAACAAACGTGTACAAATTATAGTGTTACAGCCTTTCCTCTTTCTATTTTAATTTTTAAAATGTTGCTTGAATCAAATGAGATAGACAGGAAATTGCAGGGGTAATTTTATCAGCCCAACTGTAGAATCAGTCGATTTGCCAGAGAGGAAGGAGAGAGGGAAAGTCTTGGAGAAATGCCACTTTATTTCCATATATTGCTTTCCCAGCTTGTGAGCTTTATTGCACTGCATTTAATTTATGTCGTTTCAGATTTCTTTAATAAGTCTGAAATATTTTTTCCCCAACCTAAATGACATGTCACTTACTAAGAGAGTGCTTTCCATGACCTGTCTTCTGGCAAACTGAATAATGTTCAACGAAGGCTCATAGACAGGGGTGCACCTGGGGATGGAAGGTCAGAAGGTCAAGATAATGACCAGAGGTGGTATTTTACAGGTTCGGATCAGTTCACCCAAACCGGTAGCAGAAATCGCAGGTGGCGATTTACTAGTAGAATAGAATGAAATTTGGTAAATATAGACAACAATATATACAGTGATGGGTTTCAATTTTTTTAGAACCTCTTCTGTATGTGTGGCCTGCTTTGTGGGAGTTGCTTGCTGGCCATGTGACCAAGTGGGAGTGGCTTGGCAATCTTGTGACTGGGTGGGCGTGGCCAACTTGTAAAATGTGGCGAAACTCACTTAATAACGCTCTTGCTTAGCAACCAAAATGTTGGCTCAGAAACTATGGCATTTGAAGCACGCAAGTCTTAAAGCTGTCAAGTTAGCACCCCTAACCCTTTAGAAAAAACCCCAGGGATGTTCAAACTTGACAGCTTTAAGACTTGTGGACTTCAACTCCCAGAATTCCTCCTCCAGTCATGTTGGTTCAGAAACTCTGGCATTGAAGCATGCAAGTCTTAAAGCTGTCAAATTACAAGACCCTTGCACCTCTAACCCTTTAGAAAAAAAAACAGGGGTGTTCAAACTTGACAGCTTTAAGACTTGTGGACTTCAATTCCCTGAATTCCTCTTCTTGCTCTTCATCTTGATGATGTGCGGATGGGCTGGGGGAGGGAGCTGGAACCGGTTCTAAAAGGCACTGTAGATTTGTGGAACCTCTTCTATAGAAGAGGTTAGAACTGGCAGGAACCCACCCCTGAGTATATATTCAATATGCTGGAAAAGAAATAGATTAATAGTATTACTTGTGAATAATTAATAAAATGAAATGTTTACTACTTAAAATTAAATTTGAGGATAGATGTTATTAAGAGTGAAACAGAATAATGGATGGAAATGACATGTTAAATTTGACTAATTTAGAGAGGCAAATAATGATATTGTTTGTATATTACGAAGACATTAAAACTAAGCGGAAGAATATGGAACAAAAATAAGATGACTGAAATGTAAAACGAAAATATGATGTAAAATGAAATGGGCATAGAAGAAAGTGTAAGGAGGGGGGAAACCGGACAATACTTTGCTTATAAAAGAAGTTAAAATATGCAACAAAAAAATTTTAAAAAAAACCTTTGTTTAAAAAAAATCACAAGTGGCCCCGCCCACTGGCTCTATGGCATCCCATTTAGGCCCCTTTTTAGCAAAAAGCGCATGCAGGGAAGGCTTAGCGCATGCGCGCTTGCTCACATTCGCAAACCAGCAGGGAAGGTAAGTAAACACCACCCCTAATGATGACCCTAAACACATGAAGGAGGCCTCCTCACTTTTAATTTCAGTCCCAACTCTGTGAATGCGCTGGTGCAGCAGTGCCTGTCAAAAGAGCGAACAAGACTGCAGAGTCCTCGCACCAAGGTTGTAGTTACATTCCTGGTTCAGGTCTTTTGGTCCAAGGAGGTACAACTTAGCCTTTGTGCGATGATGTTGCGCCCCTTGTAGATATCTGTGGGTCAGAAAACCCAGAAACATTTATTAGATCTCGAGGAAATGCCCCTTGTTCAATTTCCTTGCTACACAAATAGCTTTGCAAGCTAGACTCCATGAGTTGAGTGTTGGCCAAGAACTTCTCATTGGACACTGATTAACGAGAGACAAGCGCTATGGGACGTCACATTCCTGGTTAATGTAAGTTGGAGCCTCGATTATAAAGCATACGGCTCCTAAAATTCCATCCGCCCCATACAGGTCCAGGCAAGTCAACCATCCACAGCCATTTCCTACAGTAATGAATGTCTACCTAATATTTTAAATAGGACATGTACAAATCTTTAAATGGTTGCTATAACCCACCTCTAATATCCTTTGCTTCAGCTTCACCTGCTGCCTTCCCCCATTACACAGCTGTGAAGGCTCTCTGGCTGAACAAATGAAACAGAACGGCAATACTTTTCCAGTCAGAAACCGAATAAATAAATCAATATCCCATCACAGGAATTAAGTCCATACTTCTTAAAGCATGCTGACTGGGGAATTCTGGGAATTGAAGTACACCCGTCTTTAAAGTTGCCAGAGGTTGAGAATCGCTACGCTAGAATGCTGATGGGATGTTAGATTTATTCGTTCGGTTTCCGACTCACATGAATGACTGCGTAATATTGTTTTTGCTTCTAAGGTTGAATGCAAACTGGAAATACATTCAACGTTGGGATCATCCCCCAATTTCTTCACTGACTTTCCTAAAAGGCAAAATGTCCTTCAAGTCAACCTTAACTGGTTAGGTCTCCTCCGGATTCCATCTGCCAGCCAATGTCGGCTGGCGACTCCCCGGGGGGAGCCTTCTCTGTTGCAGCTCCAGCCCTCTGGAATGACCTCCCCGTGGAGATCCGGACCCTCGCTACCCTCCCAGCCTTCCGCAAAGCCACCAAGTCCTGGCTGCTCCAGCAGGCCGGGGGGGGCTTGTGAAACATCCAGCCCCACGGGAATTGTGAATGTTGCGTCTTTTTTTAAGTGTTGTCTTTGTCTCTTTATAGCAATAGCAGTTAGCAATAGCAGTTAGACTTATATACCGCTTCATAGGGCTTTCAGCCCTCTCTAAGCGGTTTACAGAGTCAGCATATTGCCCCCAACAACAATCCTATCCCCCTTCCCTTGTCTTTTGTGAGTTGCCCGGAGACCTCCGGGAGTGGGCGGCATACAAGACAAATAAATAGATAGATAGATAGATAGATAGATAGATAGATAGATAGATAGATAGATAGATAGATAGATAGATAGATAGATAGATAGATAGATAGATAGATAGATAGATAAGACAAACAAACAAACAAATAACTAAATAACTAAATAACTAAATAACTAAATAACTAAATAACTAAATAACTAAATAACTAAATAACTAAATAACTAAATAACTAAATAACTAAATAACTAAATAACTAAATAACTAAATAACTAAATAACTAAATAACTAAATAACTAAATAACTAAATAACTAAATAACTAAATAACTAAATAACTAACTAAATAACTAAATAAAATAACTAAATAACTAAATAACTAAATAACTAAATAACTAAATAACTAAATAACTAAATAACTAAATAACTAAATAACTAAATAACTAAATAACTAAATAACTAAATAACTAAATAACTAAATAACTAAATAACTAAATAACTAAATAACTAAATAACTAAATAATAACTAAATAACTAAATAACTAAATAACTAAATAACTAAATAACTAAATAACTAACTAAATAAATAAACAAACAAACAAACAAACAAACAAACAAATAAATAAATAATAACACAGTTAACTCCAGAGGCATGTCTTTCTCAGAGATGCTATTACCGGTTTGGTAGTACCACCTGAACCAGTAGTGGAAATCGTGGGTGGCCATGCCCACCCACCCCGGTTTTATGGCATCCCATTTAGACCCTTTTTCCGCTAAAAGTGCATGCGTGGATGGCTGAACACATGCACACAGTTGAGCACGCGCTCACACGCTAGCCGGTAGGGAAGGAAAGTGAATACCATCCCTGGTCCTTCTTGAAAAAAATATTAATATTCTTAGCCATTGGAGCATCACAAATGCCCAGAGGGATAAAATAAATCATAATTGACCAATCACAACCATGTGACAAAATCCGCACTCCTTTTTAATTTGTGTTATGACCAATCATTTTTCTACAGAAGCACGGGAGTTGCCTCAATAAGTTTTTATGTTTAGTACAGTTAGCAACCTGTTAATAGAACGAGCTAGGTAGCTGCACATAAATATTACATGGACACGTTTTTCTTACCTTTTCAATGTTCTAATTCATTTTATCAACATTATTACTTTATTCATTTTTATATTTATTAAACTGACCTGCTGCCCGCCTCTTGGTGTTATACAGGGGTGGGTTTCAACATTGTTTTAGAATCTCTTCTGTAGGTGTGGCCTGCTTTGTGGGAGTGGCTTGCCAGCCATGTGACCAAGTGGGAGTGGCTTGCTGGCCATGTGACCGAGAGGGAGTAGCCAACTTATAAAATGTAGTAAAACTCACTTAATAATGCTCTTGCTTAGCAACCAAAACGTTGGCTCAGAAACTCTTCCATTTGAAGCACGCAAGTCTTAAAGCTGTCAAGTTACAAGACCCTTGCACCCCTAACCCTTTAGAAAAAAACCCCAGGGGTGTTCAAACTTGACAGCTTTAAGACTTGTGGACTTCAATTCCCAGAATTCCTCCTCTCGCTCTTCATCTTGATGATGTGCAGACGGGTGGGGGGAGGGAGCTGGAACCGGCCCAGGGGAGTGCTTAGATCTGGCCCGCAGAGTTGCCCTAGAAACAGCAAAGAACCGGCCCGCAGTGCCTCTGCCAACAAAAACGGAGTGGCCCTCTCAAGCTCAGTTTTTGCTGGCAGGGAGTTGCAGGAGACCGTCACAGCCGAAAATGGAGCTCGGGAGCCCGTTTTTGTTGGCAGAGCACTTGGGCCCCCACAGGCACCCCTGACACAAGTGATGTCATGCTAGCCATGCCCACACCCTGGCCATGCCCACCCTGGTCCCCTGAGGTCGAACCCAGCCCTGATGTTGCCCTCAATCAAATCAAGTTTGACACTTCTCCTCTAAAGTAGCGATGGGCAACTATGGCTCCTTTATAACCTGTGGACTTCAACTCCCAGAACTCCCTGTCCTAAAGGAACTCAAGCTGGTGGGGAGTGGGGCAAAACTTCAATCCAGACAACCACAGGAGGGCAGAAAACAGAATCCTCTGATTCTCTTTGCTGCCATCTAGTGGATTTTCTAACATACACAGGCCTTGATACCTAGCAATAGCAATAGCAGTTAGACTTATATACCGCTTCATAGGGCTTTCAGCCCTCTCTAAGCGGTTTACAGAGTCAGCATATCGCCCCCAACAACAATCCGGGTCCTCAATTTACCCACCTCGGAAGGATGGAAGGCTGAGTCAACCTTGAGCCGGTGAGATTTGAACCACTGAACTGCAGATAACAGTCAGCTGAAGTGGCCTGCAGTACTGCACCCTAACCACTGCGCCACCTCGGCTCTACCTAGAAGGCCTAAACTCCTAAATTCAGTCTTCTTGAAAAAATCTTTCACCAAGCTTGACCGAACAATCTTTTCTTGCTTTTCTGCTTCTAGCCAGTGACTTTTGCAACTTGAACAAATTTCCACTTAAGGGGCCAGACAGCCAGTTGGAGATGGAAGAGATGTGCGAAAAGGCCAAGTACAGTTCTGGAA
Source organism: Thamnophis sirtalis (assembly GCF_051295495.1). NCBI lineage: Eukaryota > Metazoa > Chordata > Lepidosauria > Squamata > Natricidae > Thamnophis > Thamnophis sirtalis. The sequence goes on from NW_028261389.1 coordinate 71,109,235, forward strand.
AGCAAAAAGAAAACTTTTGCATTCATATTTTTTTAATTCTGACTCTCCAGACCACAGATGAGGGGCACCGATTGACTCCCCACCAATCTATACTCCCTGGCATTTTGCGGAATTACGAAAAGCAAGAGAGACAGGCAAATACTGTTTTGCCTAATTTCAAATCCACTTAAACTTCATGGGATAGAGAATTGAAAACAGAACTCCAACGTTTTGAGGTTTTTGCTCTGTGGGGAACTGGGCCATTGCCAAAATATATTTAACGCGGAATCGGTTAGCCAAGTCCATACTGGTTTCTCATTATAGGTCATTTACATTTCTTGATGTTTCCTGTCACTCTTTTTCTCCTGCCCCTTCGCTAACAGCAAAGTTGGAACTAAACACGCCGTTGGTTTTCCGTCAAGATTCAGTTACGCAATTCTTTCTCCCCGGTTATCTAAAAGAAAAACTGTTTTTGAAAAGTCTCACGAGTGGAAAGTCAGCAGGAGAGGAGACGGGGAAAGCTGGCACGAGAAATACAAGGCCAAGGGGGAAGCACTGCCTGTCTTCCTATGAGTCAATCTATTCTCCAAACGCTGGGCAGGAATTCAGAGCTATATTTTGCCGCACAAATGGAGCTTCTACAAAAAGTACTTATTACTGAGGAACTCTACAACCAACTTTCCCTGGGGTCACCAGAAGGACATGATCGGCTTGTACCAGCAACCTTCACTGATTTCCAAGCTTGTCTTTGGGTTGGTTCAAGCTGCAGGCTTTGATCTTTGAAGGTCTAAGGCAGGGGTTGGCAACTGGTGGCTCTGGAGCCACATGTGGCTCTTTCATCCCTCTGCTGTGGCTCCCTGTCGCCAGTCGGCTCCACAATTGATAGGCCTTTCAGTTAGGACAGGTAGAGGGAAAAGCATGCCGCGCTAGGAGGAATTCTGTGGTGAGGCAACTGGGTTCCACCACAAAACCCGCTGTAGACTAAAGCCCGTGTGACTAAAGCGCGGTGACAAAACCGCACCGTCAAAACCGCGCGACAACAGAGCGCCGACAACAGCGCGCTGACAGAAGCGCGCTGTAACATAACCCTAAAAATAACCCTAAACCTAACCCTAAACCTAACGCTAAACCTACCCTAAACCTACCCTAAACCTAACCCTAAACCTAACCCTAAACCTAACCCTAAACCTAACCCTAAACCTTACCTTAAGTTAAATCACGCTTCTGTCGGCGCGCTGTTGTGGGCGCGCTTTTGACATCGCAGTTTTAGCGCCGCGGTGTTGTCGGCGTGCTTTAGTCTACCACGGTTATGTCGTGCCACGAGGCAACTGGACTTCCGGTCGGCTCCAGAATTGAATGGGGGGGGCTTCTGCTTAGGATCCTTGTGACTCTTTCAGTGTTTAAGGTTGCCGACCCCTGGTGTAAGGGCCCTGGAGTCAAGGTCTCTCAAGAACCCCATCCTCTGAGATTTCCGCTTTGTTTCTGATTGGGTCCATGCTGCTTGTTCTCCAGGTGGATGATTGGTGGGCAAAGGGATGTCCCTCGAAGGAGCGTAGGGAGTTGATCACTCTAGCAAAGTGAAAGTGTTAAAAAAAAGCAGGTCTATGCTAGATTTTACCTTGCCTTGGAGAGAGAAGACCAGTCAATTGTGAGACTGGACTTCAGCTGCATAATAACACTACGACAACAAAATGTATCAATGTGTGCAGTGGTGGGTTTCAAAAAAATTTTGAACCTACTCTGTGGGTGTGGCCTCCATGTGGGAGTGGCTTGCCAGCCATGTGGCCTGGTGGGAGTGGCTTGCTGGCCATGTGTTCTCTCTCTCTCTCTCTCTCTCTCTCTCTCTCTCTCTCTCTCTTTCTCTCCTTCCTTTTGTCTCTCTGTCCCTTTTTCTTTTTTTCTTTCATCTCTCTCACTTTTTCTTTCTTTTTTCTTTTTTCTTTTTTCTTTTTTCTTTTTTCTTTTTTCTTTTTTCTTTTTTCTTTTTTCTTTCTCTTTCTCTCTCTGTGTGAGTCTGTGTGTGTGTGTGTGTGTGTGTGTGTGTGTGTGTGTGTGTGTGTGTGTGTCAGTGGTGGGTTTCAAAAATTTTTGGAGCCTCTTCTGTAGGTGTAGCCTGCTTTCCGGGTCCACTGGTGGAACCTCTTTTAACCGGTTCAGTAGATTTGATGAACCAGTTCTACCGAACTGGTAGGAACCCACCTCTGCCATGGGTGTCATTGAGCACCTGCAGCCACGGCAAAAGGTTTCTCTCTTAGCATAGGAGATGCAGAAATCCCAGTCATCATCGGAACAACCTAATCATAGCTGTTAGAAGCTGCAGAAAGATAAGAAGAAGAAGAAAGAATAGTGTGGGAGATTGTATTCTGGGAGCACAACCCAAGCTATGCAACTACATGTACAATTGTAATTTCATCTCCTGATGTCATGCTAAGGTCATGCATGGAGGCTTTGTGAAGAGAACCTCCTTAAGATGCTACTGGAAGTTGATTGATTTCTGGAACAGAAAGTCTATCTCTATGACCTAGAGCAGGGACAGATCCATTGAGGTAGGTAGTTCTTTGATTTATTGACCTCAAAGCTATGATCCTGTGTGCAAATAATTGTACATCCAACCCAGAGGTGGTATTCAGCAGGTTCTGACCGGTTCTGGAGAACCGGTAGTGGAAATTTTGAGTAGTTCGTAGAACCGGTAAATACCATCTCTGACTGGCCCCGCCCCCATCTATTCTCTGCCTCCTGAGTCCCAGCTGATCTGGAGGGAATGGGGATTTTGCAGTAACCTTTCCCTGCCATGCCCACCAAGCCATGCCACGCCCACAGAACTGGTAGTAAAAAAAATTGAATCCCAACACTGATCCAACCTTGTCTAGTTGTGGGGATAGAAAATTGTTTAGCAAATAAGTATGGACATATACCTTTAGATATCTTATCATTACAGCATGACAAAGCTCGGTTACCGTGTGCCTGATATCAAAGTTGACCATCTCTGATACTCTCCATCTATTAATGGATCCCAGTTTCCATCTGCCATGGCTGGCTTACTACTCTCAGGGTTTCAAGTAGCACCCCTAATGAAAGAAGACTCCGGGCTAGCAATGCCTCAAAGTTCCATTTAATTAAAGATGTCATATTGGCACATCTGGGAAAACCCAAATATGAGAGTTCCGGGTTTTCCCTACCCAAAAAAAAAGTCAAAGATCCATCTCCTGCACCAGGGGTGAAATCCAGCAGGTTCTGACAGGTTCTGGAGAAATGATAACGGAAGTTTTGAGTAGTTCAGAGAACCGGCAAATGCCACCTCTGGCTGGGCCCAAAGTGGGGAGGGAATGGAGATTTTGCAGTATCCTTCCCCTGCCATGCCGACTAAGCCACGCCCACCAAGCCATACCATGCCCACCAAGCCATGCCCACGGAACCGGCAGTAAAAAAATTGAATTTCACCACTGCCCTACACCCACAAGTCCATCACATGGCCCAATCATTTCACTGTCCCAACTAGAGACATACCCCAGTCACCCATCCAGCTGCAGGTCGAATGCCCTTGACTCCCAGAGAAAAGAATGTTGTTATGGCTAATCTTCCACCGTCTCCTCACCCTGTCCCATTTTCCCAGGCACTCAATGTGGCAGTCCTGAAGCGCCAATCGAAAAGATGGCTTCCAGGGCTTACAACTACGGTATTCAACGCAGTGGTGGGATTCAATTTTTTTTACTACCAGTTCTGTGGGTGTGGCATGGTGGGCGTGGCAGGGGAAGGATACTCTAAAATCTCCATTCCCTCCCCACTCCATGGGAAGTTTACTGCAAAATCCTCATTCCCTCCCGATCAGCTGGGACTCGGGTGGCAGAGAATAGATGGAGGCGGGGCCAGAGGTGGGTTCCTACCCGTTTGGCTAAGTAGGTAGTAACTCGGCTGGCCACGCCCCTGAACTGGTTCTATAGTCAGTGCCTATGGCACTGCCATCTTTTTTTTTTGTGCTTCTGGACATGTGCAGAAACATTTTTTTACTACAGCGCATGCACGCATAGCATGCATCAAGTGTGCGCGCATGCAAAGAGCATCCCTGAGTGAACTGATCCGGAACCCACCCCTGGGCGGGGCCAGTCAGAGGTGGTATTTACTGGTTCTCCGAACTACTCAAAATTTCCACTACCAATTCTCCAGAACTGGTCAGAACCTGCTGAATACCACGGTATTCAACGATTCAACGGTAAGGGGAAAAAGAGTGCAGGGACATAAGAAAGCTTATTGGTCCCCCATCTGCAGCGTAAAAGCAAGGAAGAAGCCCTCTTCTCTATGAGCCCTAGAAAGCAGGGCTCTTAAACCAACTAGCGGAAGGGTGCAGGAAGGGTCAAAAAAGTCAAAATGGCAGCTGCAGCCCTATGGTTGAAGCCCTGCTGTTTTTTACATGCCACATCTTGACCTTGTGTGTGTGTGTGTGTGTGTGTGTGTGTGAGAGAGAGAGAGAGAGAGAGAGAGAGAGAGAGAGAGAGAGAGAGAGGGAGAGGGAGAGAGAGACAGAGAGACAGAGAGAGAGAGAGAGAGAGAGAGAGAGAGAGAGAGAGAGAGAGAGAGAGAGAGATTTCTGTAGGATGCTGTTGTCCTACCCAATCCTTTCCAATCAATCTGGATGAGATCATGGCTTCGTTTTCTGCTGGTCTGTGTTTTAGAGGAAACCCAAATGCCAGATCAGCAAATTTTTAGCAAAGTGGGCTTTCATTTTATCCCTTTGCCAGGCCACTCCAAAAAAAAAAAAGGCCACTATAAATTTTTACCCCCAGAGGAGAAATAAACCAGCATCGTTTGTTCTTAAGCAATCTAAAAAAAAAAATTATAAAAAATCAATTTGAAAACCCTTTCCTTACAATTCTATGCTGAGCTAAGTTAAAAATCTGGGGATCGTCAAAGCATTCAAAAACTATGTGCTTGTGTCTTTTTCACAGGAAACAAAAGAACATACGGATTTTTAAAAAAAACTTGTTGAAATATTTACATCAGCACAGCTGATCTTATACAAACCATGTTAACATTAGAAGAGTTCATTTCAGGACATACATTTTTCTGTGGGTTATTGGTTTTTTTTTTTAAGTGTGCAAAATCCTGTGCAAATCATATTGAGAGGGTGGGGGAGAAGAGAAATTAGGCCCTGGACTCAGATGCTGTTGTATTTTGGCATTTTGCCTCTTGACTGTTTTATTGTCTATTTTGGCTGGACTCAAAGTTCTAGCTAGCGCAGCCTGCCAAAAAGAATAGGGGAAAAAATGTTAGGTCTTTTAAGGATACTGAAAAATAAACCCAGCTTTTAAATCTGCCACGTTCTGTAAGCATAAAACTGAATCTCTACAGAGAGGAGACCTTCTTTCCTGTTCTATGTGTTGGATTCCAAGTAGAAATGGAACCAATTTTCTTTGTGTTGGACGAAGAAATTTCAAGTCTCTCAAAGTTCTCTGAAGGGGACCCGCTCAGAGCTTCAGCTTACTCAAACTTCTTAGCCGTTATGCACAGATTGGAACATTTTACTTTATTTTTATTTTTATTTTCAGTTTGTCAAACATGTACAAGATTGCAGGTATACAGGTCATCCCCTGAAGAGGAGAATATGTAAACACAACAACGGATAGAGTGGATGGAGGGAGGAGTAGAAGGAAAGATAGGAAGGAGAGGCGAAAGGAGAGGAATAGGAGAAAGGGAAAGGCAGAGGAAGAATGGGAGGGAATGTAAGAGTAGGAAAGAGGGGAGGAATGGGAAGAAGAGGGGAAGGGTAAAGGGGAGGAAGGGGAAGGAGAGAAGGGAAAGGAGAGGAGGAAGGAAGGAAGGAGAGAAGAAAGAGAAGAAAGGGGGGTAGGAAGGAGGGAAGGAAGGCGAGAAGGAGAGAAGAAAGGAGGGAAGGAAGGAGGGAAGGAAGGAGAGAAGGAGAGAAGAAAGGAGGGAAGGAAGGAGGGAATGTAGGAGAGAAGGAAGGGGGAAGGAAGGAGGAAAGGAAGGGGGAAAGGAAGGAGAGAAGGAGAAAAGAAAGGAGGGAAGGAAGGAAGGAGGGAAGGAAGGAGGGAGGGAAGGAAGGAGGGAAGGAAGGGGAGTAGGAGAGAAGAAACGAGGGAAGGAAAGAGGGAGGGAGGGAAGAAGAAGTAGGACCGTTGTAAGATAAGATGGATCTATGGGATGTTAAAAAAGCAATCTTCAAGTATATTGTCAACTGTAGGGAAAAATTGTTATAAATATATATTATTAATAACAGTTATGAGATCATATAATTGAATGTATATATGAAATTGATTAAAAAAAAGATTGCATGTATAAGTATGAACATGTCAGGAACAAAGGAAATGAGTACAAATAAATGGGGACAGTAGGACAGGGATGGTAGGCACACTGGTGGGCTTATGCACGCCCCCTTTACAGACCTCTTAGGAATGGGGTGAAGTCAGAGGTGGGTTCCTACCAGTTCGCACCTATTCGGTAGAATCGGTTCATCAAATCTACTGAACCGGTTAGAAGAGGTTCCACCAGTGGACCCGGAAAGCAGGCCACACCTACAGAAGAGGTTCCAAAAATTTTTTGAAACCCACCACTGCCACACAGAGAGAGAGAGAGAGAGAGAGAGAGACAGACACAGAGAGAGAGAGAAAGAGAAAGAAAGGAAGAAATAAATAAAGAAAAAAGAAAAAAGAAAGAAAAAGAGAGAGAGAGAGAGAGATGAAAGAAAAAAAAGAAAAAAGGGACAAGAGAGACAAAAGGAAGGGGAGAGAGAGAGAGAGAGAAAGAAAGAAACCACATGGCCGGCAAGCCACTCCCACCAGGTCACATGGCTGGCAAGCCACTCCCACAAAGGAGGCCACACCCACAGAGTAGGTTCCAAAAAATTTTGAAACCCACCACTGGGTGAAGTCCATGGTCGACAGTTTAAGGTTGAAGCTGTGAAGGTTAGAAAATGTAATAATGGAGTCAGGCAGAGCATTCCAGGTGTTGACCACTCTGTTGCTGAAGTCGTATTTTCTGCAATCGAATTTAGAGCGGTTTACCTTGAGTTTGTATCCACTGTTTGCCCGCGTATTACTGAGGTAGAAGCTGAAGTAGTTGTTGACAGGTAGGACGTTGTATAGCAGACAATTTTGTGTGCTATACTTAGGTCAGACTGTAGGCGGCGTAATTCTAGGTTTTCCAAGCCTAAAATTTTGAGCCTGGGGGCATAAGGGATTCTATTGTGAGCAGAGGAGTGGAGTAGTCTTCTCGTGAAATACTTCTGCCAGCAGTTTGGCAGTTCGAATCTCACCAGGCTCAAGGCTGACTCAGCCTTCCATCCTTCCAATGTGGGTAAAATTAGGACCCAGATTGTTGGGGGCAATAAGCTGACTCTGTAAACCGCTTAGAGAGGGATGTAAAGTGCTATAAAGCAGTATATAAGTCTAAGTGCTATTGCTAGGCGTTATATAGTGGTATCTTCAGAGAGAATAAAAAGCCAAGGAAGGTGACTTGACTGTGTGATTCTCCTTTTTATACATGTCACGGGCATGGAATTTTTAGAAAGAGGGAAATTCTTATCCACATACTTCTGGCTTCCATTTCTCCTTTCTGATATCACTTCTCTCACCAATGCTTGTACTGAAAGACCAGATATAGAAGAGATAATCTACAACTACTCTGGTGTGGTACAGTAGTGAGTTTTGGCTCCCGTTGCGACCAGTACGCTGCAACGGGAGCCGGGCGTGCACCACGCACACTATGCACGCATGCGCACCCACCGCCTGCGATACTCCAGCTGCTTGGCGGAGTGTCGCACAGGTGCCGTACGCTGTGTGCACATGTGCAGATGGCACGTTTCCTTCAAATACAGGTAAGGAACGAGGGCAGGGAGGCGGGCCCTCCAAAGCACCGTTCTGGTACGGTGGCTGCTGCTTCCGGCAGGCACCGATATGTGCGTACCGGGGTATATCGCCTGCAACCCACCACTGGTGTGGTGTTGAAGGCATTGAGCTGGAAACTGGAGGACCAAGTGTTCTAATCCCACCTTGCCACAAAGGTGACCTTGAGGCCAGTCACTTTCTCTCAGTCCTAGGAGGCAATGGCGGGCCACTTCTGAAAACCCTTGCCAAGTTGCAGACACATCCCATGAGTCTGTGAGAATCAGATATAATTAAATAGAAGGAAAAAAAAGAAGAGAGAGAGAGAGAGAGAGGCACACACACACACAGAGACAGACAGACAGACAGGCAGAAATGATTGATAATGATTATTGGTGAATGATAGATGGCCACAAGATGTATAAGTTTGCTTTCTTTCAAATATCTAAAAATTTGAAACTGCCAAATTAGTTGCTTTCCAAAGGCAATACATCTGCATTTTAATTTCGCAAAATGTGCAAAGCAAAAGATAAAATAAAATGTTCCAGATTCTAAAAAAAATTAACCACACCTTGCCCTTTGGAAACTTTCTTGAATTAAATGTCCACCAAAAATCTTTCCCCATTTGTTGTTCTGAATGCTTTCATTTTGATTCCCTTGGGGTCCCATCTAGGGTTGAGTGTATCCTTAGATGACATCAGTGTTTTTCACCCCCCGGCAAGTTAAAGATGTATGGACTGGGTGACTGGGGAATTCTGGGAATTCAAGACTACACATCTTCCAGAGTTGAGAAAACACTGAATTACATATTCTGTGAGGAAAGTATGAACAAACAAATGGAATCTAGAACTTTGAGAAAATGTCCTGTCCCCCATTTAGCAATTAACTTGCCAGGGTTTACTGCATCACACAGAAAACCTAGAAAGATAATCTATTTCTGGGAAGAACCTCATCAGACACGTCCAAATTGTTGCATTCCAGGGTATTTGCTGTAACTTGGAGTGGGAATCTCTGGCTTTCCAGATATTATCAAACTACACCTCCATCCTTCACCTAGGTGGGTTGGAGAACATTGCATCATTCTAACATGCCTACCTCTTCAGTTATCCCATTTTCCATATTCACAAAGGTGGGAAGGAATGTAGATCTGGTCTTGGAAATTAGAAAGGAAGAGTCAACCATTAAGGGCCAAAGCTGTGAAATCAACTGGGAAGTTTGGTCTAATAAATTTGGAATGCAACTATCCCCCATTGTGGTCAACTCTACACGGAAGAAGTAGGAACCAAAGCACTGAACTCCTTCTGTCAGAGTGCACACAATGTGACTATTTTGAGACAACACAGAAGCAAAACACAGTAAACAGAGGTTTGTCTTTCCAATAGTGGTTTATCTACAAGGAATATATACATACACGTACTAGGCAAAGTCAGGCAATCAACCATCAACTATAGCATCGAAGCACACACACAGAAAGAACACAGGAATTGGAAGCCTTCACCAAACACATCAAGTCTGTGAACAGATACATTAAGTTCACTTGGGAAGATGTTAAGGAAAATGTTAAAGAAAATGTTAAGTTAAAATGTTAAGGGAAGATGTTAAGAAGGTTCCACCACAAAACCGCGGTCGACTAAAGCGCGCTTGACGAAACTGCGTACCTGACGTCATCACAGCACGACGAAAACAGCACGCTGTGAGCAGTAAAGCTAAAATTAACGCGTAAACCTAACCCTAAACCTAACCCTAAACCTAACCCTAAACCTAACCCTTAACCTAACCCTAAACCTAACCCTAAACCTAACCCTTAACCTAACCCTAAACCTAACGCTAACCCTTAACCTAACCCTAAACCTAACCCTAACGCTTAACGTAACCCTAAACCTAACCCTAACCCTTAACCTAACCCTAACCCTAACCCTAACCCTAACCCTAACCCTAACCCTAACCCTAACCCTAACCCTAACCCTAACCCTTACCTTTACGTGAATCGGCTTGCTTTAAAAGCGCTTTTTAAAGCGCCCTTTTTTCTCCGCGGTCATTGTTGTCGCGCTGCTGATGACGTCAGCGATGCGCTTTAATCGGGCGCGCTTTAGTGGACCGCGGTTTTGTCGTGCCACGGTTAAGAAAACTCGAGGCCTTGGTGCTCGGTCTCAACAACTGAGTAAAATGATTAAGGTAAATGATCAAGCTTGTCTTCACAAGTTGCGGGCGCTTCATCACTGGAGGTTTTAAAGAAGAGACTGGACAGTCATTTGTCTGAAATGGTATAGGGTCTCCTGCTTGAGCAGGGGGTTGGACTAGAAGACCTTCAAGGTCCCTTCCAGCTCTATTCTGATTGATTGATTGATGAACCATGACCAGGTGGGCAGAGTCGAAGTGCCCTGGGATTGAACAATATCAGAGGGCACAGTTTCACGTCTACCTGGTTACCCAAAAATACTCCCTTGGTTGCCACAGTTGGTTTTGAAACACTCTTTCCCAGAACCGGATTCAAAGGTTGATAAAAGAGGGGTTTTGTCTTTGCCACCACTAGTGAAACATCAAACTATTTCACAACCACAACTTGGCATTTTCACAGGATCCATTGTCAATACCTTTCCTGTCTTCTCTCCTTTGGCAAGATATCAGTGTCTAGAAACTTCAGTTTTACTTTCCTGAAAAATAGGGACATCACTGAGAGACAACATCTGCAACGTGACAGATTGTGATATTGCAATTTAGGTCATTAAGCTTCAATCAAGACACTGTGCCCACCACTGTGCCCAGTTTCTCCCCTCTGCAGACCCCTGTTGATAAGCATAACATTTTGGACACCCCCCCTTGTAAACTTCAGCTTTAGTTTTTAATCTTAAGTTTTCACACAGTGTAACATTGCATTATTTGGTTGGTACCTAGGAATGTCTTTTCTCTATGGCTGGATCTCCTGCTTCCAGTTGACCACTGACCAAAATAAAGTTATCTAGCTATGGCATCCCGAGGAATTCACCCTGAGTATTCCCTCCCTCAAAAAATGCCACCGAATTTGCCAAGAAATACAGTCTGGCGTGCCCAAATAGCCAGCTTTTTAGTAGATGCCTAAAACCACAGTCTTCTCTTTAGCCAAATTTATTGAGAAGAAAGTTCCAAGAATTTCAGCAACTTAACAAACTCCCATTGGCAGCTAATATATACAGGTAGTCCTTGACTTAAGATCACAATTGAGCCCAAAATATCTGTTGTTAAGTGAGATATTTGTTACATATATAGTGGAGAATTATCTTCTCCACTAATCATGGCAATTGCTATTCTCTACAAGTACTCTAGTGAATGTTTTTTATAACCACAAAATTTTAACGTGTCCGGTACATATTTCCTTTGGTAACTAGGATTACCAAAGGACTAAATGGTCTGACTGAGGCTTCACCAACCCAATGTCTTTCCAACCTCATGTTGTCTGGGGTTCTGAATTGTATTTCTAGCCCCAATAAGGACTACCCACTTGGTCTTGTTGACTCAGGCTTCCAGATGGAAAAAAAAGGTGGGGTGCCAGGGGTGGGTTCCGGTTTGCTCATGGGCATGCATGCACAGTGCAATAAAAATTGTTCTGCGCATGCGCAGAAGTAAAAAACAAGATGGTGGTGTCTATGGTGCCGCCTGGAGAACCGGTTCGGGGGTATGGCGGGTCTGGGTCACTGCCAATTCCAGCGACCCAGGCCACCAAACCACTACCGGTTCAGCCAAACTGGTCCAAACTGGTAGGAACCCACCACTGGTGCTTCTCTTCTTCAACCCCTAAGCAAAACTGAGGTGGGCTTTCAATTGCTTTGTCACTGCTGCCATCTTGAATTTTTAACAGGCCCTTCAGAACTTACACGTTAAGTTCCTGCCTTACATTTTTAGGAACATACTCAAAACCTTCTGCCGAAAATTCATCTCAGAAGCAGAGCTGACCTGCTTTTCATCACAAAACCCTGTCAGAAACGGCAGGGCCTCCTCACGCTCTTGCGGAGAAAATGGAAGGCGTTGTCTTTTCAATTCATGCAATTGTCCTCTCCCTCTTCTCACCACCAATGCCGCGGTTTTTAAAATATTAATCGTTCCCCCCACAGCCATTTTTCAGCCTATCATGTGCTTCTGTCTGGTGCCATGTTTAAGTGAGTGTAAAAGCCACTTATCTCCAGTAACATTAATTTTTTTTAATGGATTCATTCAAGCCCATGTGTTTTAGCAAAAAGAGACACCTTTATTTCATTTTACACCCAGCATGTCAACTGTCGCTGGGCCTGACCAGCGATTCATCAAGGAGCTAAAAGGCTAGGGATTTCAAGTGAGATACATTAGCTTGCATTCAATATTAATAGCATATGCCAATATTTATTTGGGCCATTATTTAAGTGGTTGATGTCATAGCAGTGAGGCTGGGAGGCAGCATGGCAAGCAGTGGCGTGGGAACCGCAGGCAGGCTGAGGGGAAGTGGCATGGGAAACATCCTCGCAGCAAATTCAGGGATGGATGCCTTCAACCGCCATCGTCCGATGGGAACTGCTGAGCTGAAATGATGCTCTCAGGTGAGGCTAAATTTATGGGCATTTTTCAGCTCTCTGCTGCACTGGTCAAGCCATACCTGGCCGTTTCTCGTTGCCACAGAACAAGAAGGATGCTGTGGATAAGAACCACAAAGAGGATAGGAGGTTTGAGGTCTAACTCCTACGAAGAGCAGGGAAAAGAAGAGGGTATAATTTAGCTTCCAGAAGAGGTGGCTGAAGTGAGACAAGACACCTGTCTAATGGGATGTCCCATAGTGAAGTGTTTTTCAACCTTGGCAACTTGGAGATGGGTGGACGTTAAATCCCAAAATTCCCAGTGTTGGAAGAAATGTCCTTCTGGGTTCAGTTCCAAGTGGGGAGAAAGACACTGGATTCATGGTGGCTACTTGGAAAGATGGTTTTAATGGTGGACAGGACCACATGGTTTGAGGTCCTGGGGGGGAAAGGTGATCACATGCCTTGAAGATCTTGAAGAAAAAAAGAAAGAAATGCTGAGAGAGCCTGAGTTTTATACCCTCTCTTTTGGGTATAAAGCTTCCTGTTCCTGTGTAAGAAATGTAGTTTGATTGGTGGTCAGACTCCCAGGGGCCGGGGATCTTAGCTAACTGTAGGCTGTCTGTCTCCCAGGCTTGGTTGACTCTTGCTGGGTGATGGTGTGATGAAAGGGCTTTGCGATTCCTAGTATGGTTCTGCTATACTAGGAGGTAGATCTTTGTATTTATTTATTTATTTATTCATTCATTCATTCATTCATTCATTCATTCATTCATTCATTCATTCATTCATTCATTCATTTATGTAGTTTGTATGCCGCCCACTCTCAAGAGACTCAGGGAGGTTTTGTAGAATAGACTGGCTTAATGGCCCATTGACAAAGGTGGGGGAGAGCTGAGTTTCTGCCTCCCTTTTAGGGGGAAATATTCTGCCCTTTTAATATTTCCTGAAATATTTCATTTTCTTAGGAGAGGATTGGATGCTAACTTCCTACACCAGCCAGCAAGGTTTATGGAGAAGTTAGTGAAGCTCAAATAAGGAGGAATTTCCTGATTGCAAGAACAAAGAAGCAGTGGCACGAACTCTCTTCTTGAGGCTCCATTACTAGACGTTTTCAAGGAAAGGTTAGTCTTGGTCTGGAATGGTTTGAGGATTCCTAGTCTGAGCAAGGTTTATGCTAGAAGGTCCTTTCCACCATGAGTTTATGATTCTAAATCATAAATAAAAGGGTCAATTCTTGACCCTTCGATTCCTAACATGGACAAATGGTTGCAGAAGTTGATGGATTTGGCTGAAATGGCAAACTGATTGTTTTGATTAAAAAGAAGAATAAAAGTACTTTTGTTTCCCCTTCTGGACTTTGTGCTTGAAGTGGAAAAGAATGAAACTTTGATTTTGGGTTTTACTTGTTAGGAATATAATTCTAACGGTTGGGTTGGCAATATATAAATCATGTAACAATGTTGTACCTGTTTCTTTAAATCATACTGTAAAATGTGATTGGTTGCTGTTTTCCTCAATCGGCCATAAGAGGAAGCTAGAATGACTGTTAGCTCTCTGTTCGTTAGATGCTGGGCTGATCTGATCTGAGTGTTTTGGAAGCTGGCTGTTAGAAAGCGCTGTGAGCTATTGTAAGATAAGCTATTGATTAGCTTGGTAGATCTTTATAGACATGGCTTTTTCATATTATTATGAAAAAACAAAAGTTGTGATTTGATGTTGGCATTGGCATCCTTCAGTCTCAAAAGACGATGGTATCGTGCTCTGGAAAGAGGTCAAAGCTGGAGTATCCTCTCCAGCCCGAGGTCTGAGTAGATTAATATGGAGGATAGACTGTTACCCAAGCAGCAGATCCCCCCTCTCCATGTCACTGAAATAGTCCAATGGAACGGCAGAGTTGATACGATCGGTTCCAGCTGCGTCGCAAGAGTTACCAGAACGTGGTTGTACACAGTCACGAACTGGTTCCAGGACTCCGGTTCCGGATTTGCCTGGAGGTTGACTTCCGAAGCCTTTTTCAGTAGTGGATATAGCCACAAGGCAGTGGAGGTTTGTAATCAGAGTCTCCCTTCTCCTAGAAGATGGTTCTGCCGCTTGATCTGCCATTGGGGTGTGGAGCCCTCTTCCACCTTAAAAAACCATTGACTGTCTTCTCCTGTAACCCTGGAAAGGGGCCCTTATGAGGTGCTACCAGCCAGGCCAGCTGACCAAGTTTTTTTTAAGGAGGTGTTACTCTTCCATCACTCACCTTTTGTCCTGGCTTGTGACAGGCAGAGCCTGGCTTCCCAAACGTTGGGCCCAGGATTGCCTTGTTTTACTACGAGAGAGGGAGAGGGAGAGGGAGAGGGAGAGAGAGGGAGAGGGAGAGGGAGAGAGAGAGAGGGAGAGGGAGAGGGAGAGGGAGAGAGGGAGAGGGAGAGGGAGAGGGAGTCAGAAATCAATGTTTCTTTTTCTTCCTTTTTTTATCCTCCCTCTCTTCTCTTCCCCCTCTTCCTCCCCACCGTTTCCCTATTTACTCTGGTATTTTGTGTCTTATTTTATCTTACAACTCAATAAAAGCGTTAAACAAGGAAAGGGGTCAAGTGTGAGTCAAATTTGACTCATGGGGACTCCATGTTTTCTCAGGAACAACATGCACTTCGCTATTTGCTTCTGGGATGTGTGCAGAGGTGGGTTTCACATGTTGTTACCACCTGTTTGCCCTGCACGTACCTGTTTGCTTCGTATGCACAGAAGGGGCGCGCACACCCCTCCTGCGCATGAGCCCAGCCTCAAAAACATGCCTAAATAGGACAGCATAGAGCCGGGACGGGTGAGCAGGCCCACCCACAATTTCCACTACCGGTTCGGCTGAACCAACCCAAACCAGCTGAATACCACATCTGGATGTGTTTGTGTCCCAGACTGGTGTATAGGCCTGGTAGTCTCTCATCCAAGAGTTAGCCTGGGCCTTCTCAGCTCAGACAATGCCATTCACCTATTGCTACCTGCTGAGACTTTAAATTCACAACTGAGGCTTAAATCAGTGTCCAAAGCAGAACATGCGCATGCTGGCCAGCTGACCTTGGCCTTGTTTTGAGGCCGTTTTTTCATCCTCCAGAGGCTTCCTTGAAGGGCGAAAAGCAGCCCTACGAGCGAACCAGAAGTCTGTTCCCGAAATTCCGATTTGCCCATAGGGCTGGTTTTTCACGTTCCGGGGGGCCCCTCCGGGGAGGCTGTTTTCGCCCTCCCCAGGCTCCTAGAAAGCCTCTGGAGCCTGGGGAGGGTGAAAAAAGCACGCCAAAAGTGGGGGGGAGCACCCACTGGTACATGCGTGCTGGGGGTCACACACATAGCATTATGGGTGTGACACGCCCACACACGAACTCCCTGCACTCCTCCCATTTTTGGCACGCGAGCCAAAAAACGTTAGCCATCACTGCCCTATAACATTTCTGACAAATAGTTGTCCAACCTCTTTTTAAAAACTTCCAGTGTTGGAGCATTAACAACTTCTGGAGGCAAGTTGTTCCACTGATTAATTGTTCTAACTGTCAGGAAATTTTTCCTCAGTTCTAAATTGCTTCTCTCCTGGATTAGTTTCCATCCATTGCTTCTTCTCCTGCCCTTCAGGTGCTTTGGAGAATAACTTGGCACCCTCTTCTTTGTGGCCACTCCTGAGATATCAGAACATTGCTATCACGTCACCCCTAGTCTTTCTTTCCATTAAACTTATTTGGAATAAACATATTTTCCAGTTACAAAGCCATGGACCAGAGGTGGATTCCTACCAGTTCGGACCGGTTCAGCCGAACTGGTAGTAAATTGATGGCCTGGGTCACTGGCAGTGATCCATGCCTGCCACACTCCCGAACTGGTTCTCTTGGTACCGCCGTAGGAACTGCCATCTTGTTTTTGCCTTCTGCACATGCGCAGTACAATTTTTGTTGCAATGTGCGCATGCGTGCAGCACACATCAAGTACGCACGGCGCGTCCCTGAGCAAACTGGCAGCATTGGCAACCGGAACCCACCCTTGGGCATGGACCCTCTCAGTGGTGGGTTTCAAAAAATTTTCGAACCTACTCTGTGGGTGTGGCCTCCTTTGTGGGAGTGGCTTGCTGGCCATGTGTGTTCTCTCTCTCTCTCTCTCTCTCTCTCTCTCTCTCTCTCTCTCTCTCTCTCTCCTTTTGTCTCTGTCTCTTTTTTCTTTTTTTCTTTCATCTCTCTCTCACTCTTTTTCTTTCTTTTTTCTTTATTTCTTCCTTTCTCTCTCTCTCTCTCTGTCAGTCTGTGTGTGTTGTGTGTGTGTGGCAGTGGTGAGTTTCAAAAAATTTTGGAACCTCTTCTGTAGGTGTGGCCTGCTTTTGGGGTCCACTGGTGGAACCTCTTCTAACCGGTTCAGTAGATTTGACGAACCGGTTCTACCGAACTGGTGCGAACTGGTAGGAACCCACCTCTGACTTCACCCCATTCCTAAGAGGTCCGTAAAGGGGGCATGCATAAGCCCACCAGTGTGCCTACCGTCCCTGTCCTACTGTCCCCATTTATTTGTACTCATTTCCTTTGTTCCTGTCCATGTTCATACAGTAGATTTGACGAACCGGTTCTACCGAACTGGTGCGAACTGGTAGGAACCCACCTCTGGACCCTCTCCAGCATTTATTTTGTTCCTCCTGTCTCAGGAAAACGCTGTGGCAGGGTAAATTTTCTCAACGCAATGCCCAATGCAACCTTGCCTCTTCGCTTCCACCCAACCCCTGGCAAGTTTCGGCTGGAAATCGAGGCAGCGAAGGCAAGGCACAAACACTGTTTTGTGGTGTGTGTGTGTGTGTGTTTTAAAATTATTATTTTTTTTTGCCCAGAGCAGCTGCTGAAGCGAAGCGAAAGGAAGTCAAATGTCAGCCTCTGTATCCCTTCTGCTGTATTTCAAAATGTATGACTTGAATCTGTAATTGTGTCTGATTGGCTGGCCAGGAGAACAAATGCCAGCAAGGCGGGGAGGAGGAGGGGGGGGCATGACCCACATTTGTTTCCTACTGTATGCTGGTTGTGTAATTCAAATTTATCTCCTGTAAAAAAATAAAAATAAAATAAAAACCCTGTGGAAGGCCTCACTTCCCAGCAGATGGCAGCAAAATGGAGAAAAAGTGGGTGTAAAGAAGACAGCGGGCCCCGACAAAAGATTGGAGGTCTCTAACAGCCTTAGTTTCACTTGTCTGCTTTGGGATCCAAGGTAAGTTAAGCGGTTTGGATCTGGGCCCCTTATCAGGTCTGGCTTTCATCTGTCTGAGACAGCTGCAAATCTCACATTGGGATGCTTGGGATCAACGTTTAAATGATCCGGGAGTTTGGTTTTCTTTTTCTTTTTTCTTGCACTGTTGTGTTTTCCTGACAACTTCTAATGTTTCGGGGGGTTATGTAACTTGCAGATCCTTTCCCTACACCTGGGTGACCCTTGGAAGATTGGCATCCAAAGCGAAACTCCCCACGAGCTTGTTACCCGCGGCATTGTTATAAAAGTTGGGACTTCTCTAGTTTGTAATCAGCATCTGGGTTCAGGCTGAAAAAATTAGGAACAGGGAGCCGTGCAAAACTGCAAATTAAGCCAGTGGGCTATTTCCCCCCCCCCCGCCCCCCACTTGCAGCTGGTAAGGAGTAGACATAGAGTAAAATCTGAGGCAGGATTCTCAATGCATATTTTGTAATTTTTTTTTCCCCCTTCATGGACGAGTCAAGATGGGGACGACATTTCCAAAAGGTTCATTACCCTTTATGTTTAATCTTAAAACTTTGCTCTCTGTTGTGCCTTTAGAAAGAAAAAAAAAAGGGGGGGGGTAAAACTAGGCTTGTGAATATGTAATTTGAACTGTCATCCATTTAGAATATACCTGTGATTGATTGATAGGGTGGAAAATTCCATGAAACTAACATTTATTTTCTTTTCCATACAGAGTTAAAAGCAGCAGACTGGCATTACTGCAGTGTTTCTAATGTGCAATTTCCTGTCCGGCAATCACGCAGAAGGTAAAGAAACAAATTTCATCATTTTATTTTAATTTCTTCTCTTGTTTTATTTCTTTTTAAACCAAGGCTGTTCTTTTAAATCTGAAGTTGTGAAATCGGATTTCGAAACGGATTCTGTTGGTTTGGATTTTCATTGCTCGTATCTCATTATTTTTTTTATTTTTATTTTTAATCGGAAAGCAGGTGCTTTTATCTTGAGATGTTACTCTGGCAACATAGGCCAAGTTGTGAGTTCAGGTTTGTGTGTTTAAGTTTGTTTTCTACTCGATTGTGTTTTTACAGAGAATTTGGTACCGTAAATATTCAGAAACTAGAGAAGGATGAGTATCGGTGTAGGCGAGCAGTTGCCAGGAAAATCTTCCCGAATCTAGTTAGAAGCGCTCTTATAAAGCTTCATATAATGACTTCAAAGATACAAACCATCTTATTAATTTTACTCCTTTGTTTCTCCGTGTTCTTTGCCTGGCAAATATTTTGACAGTTGTAGTGATAAACTTCCAGTTTTCCCCAATTCCACCCAGTTTTAATGAAGGGATCCAGACCAGGGAACTTTGATTGCAATTGACCTTGAGGTTAGTGTAAGCCTCTCACAATTCAGCCCAAGCTGTCGACAAGAATTAGCAAAGGCAAATCTTCTCACACTCACCAGGGAAATTTTGGGATAGTGTTTGAGCAAAGCCATAAAGAAGAGAAACCAGGAATGCCCACCGACAATGCAAAAGTTAGCATTCGTCCTGCAGATCATGCACCGTTTAAAAAAAAACTTCTTGCAAGAAAATATTTTTTAAATTATTCTTGCAGAAGAATAATTTGCAGGCCCCTGAAATCGTGAGATTTCCAATGGCTGAATTTCCAGAAAGTCATCTTATATTAGTTAAATGTAATTATGGGGACAGCACAGATTGCATTTTTTTAAAAAAAAATTTCCTTTTGTGAATGGCATTGCCTCATCCAGAATTTGTTCAGGACCAAAGTGGTCGTTCTCGGAATAAATATTGAATACTTAAAAATATTTTTTTTGCAAAGCGTTTTTTTTTTTTTAAAGGTTCATTTTATCCCATTTTCACTCAGCCGGTCTAACCTTTTATTATGGGGAGTTAGGAGAGGAGAGGAAAACAGGAGTAAGCCACCTTTAAAAAAAATAGGATGCATATTTTTCACGCAAATAATAAATGATCAGAGATCCTAAGTGAACGGAGCCTTTTTCCCTCCAGGAAGAAATATTATTTCAGGGGGTGGGCGGATTTTGTTTTTTAAAAAAAGGAATAACAAAATATAAATTCATCAATGCTGTTGAGAGGCCAGATTCAAATAAAGCAACGATCTTACAGGGAATGTAAGATGGGGAGGGAATTTGAAAACATCAAAATGGAAGCTATCATGTGATTGAAGCCCATCTGCTTTTAAGGGGAGGAGCTTCAAACACGGCCCCTCCCCCACAGATATCACTGCTAAATTGAGTTAAAATTGGAAAGGATCATTTGTAAGAAATTGTAGTTAAATGAGGCCATAGGTCTCAATGGTAGGACAAAGAAATGCATGTACTTAAGTGTTTTGTTAAAATAATCTCTTCATGAAATTAAGTATATGTTCTTCCTCTAAGATTTTATTTCCTGAGCATTTGGGTTGAATCCATTTTTTTTCCTCTCCTGTTGTGGCCTTCACTTCTAATAGACGTTTATATTACAGCAGCAATTAATAATTTAGATTGCATTTGGGTTAATGGAATTTTATTACTTAGAAGATCGCCTTTTATAGTCAGGTTACATTCAATAAACTTGACTTTTGTTTTATACCTGCAACTGGAAAAGTGTGCCAAAAAGACAGCAGATGAACTATTAAAGTAATTTCCAATGCCGAGCCAGTCTCAAGTTAAATATTTTTATATCCCGTGGATTGGATTAGCAGAATGCAATGCTCAAGCAATCACATTTTGGATTTTTGTAAATAATAATTAAAAAAATCCTGCTTCTAATCTATTCAGTACCCTCTCTTCATTATCATGATTTGTAAGTTAGGAATATAAAGGAAGAAAAACTCTCTAGTTTTGCATGCATGTATGTATGTAGTTTTGAAAATTAGAGCGAGCTCAAAATGCTTCAAAGCTAAATGAATGTACAACTTAGATTTAGTTTTTCAATGTGAATAAGTAGAGCCATTTTATTATTCTATGTTCCAAACTGTATTTGATTTCTTTTCCTTTCTCTAAGCAAGAAAAAAAAGAATAACAGAAAAATGTTTTGATACGTTAAATTTTCTCTAAAGGGCTTAATTTATAATCATATGTGTATAACTCAATAGATAATTGATTTTTATCTTTCATAATTGTGCTTCATGTTTTTAGACATATGCACCTTGTTCGTTTAGCATCTCAAAACTAATTAGTTTAAGCATTAAAACAAGTTAGTTGGGCATTTTTTTTGAGCAAGAGAGCAGCGTTGTGCAGTTGTTGAAAATGTGCCTCCTTTTCTTTGTATAAAATAGTGTTCACTGGATAGCAAACTTTACAACGTTGACGGAAATTTCAGTTAGTGAGTTGGTTTAATCATCCTTTACCTCTCCGTGTTAAATTTTATATGTTTAAATAGGGCCTTGCAATCTGATGGCTGCAGGTACAGGCCAGCATATCTTATCTGATAAAGTCTATTTGTTAAGATGTAGCCGGTTAATGCTACAGTTTTTGAATAAAGTTACACAGAAGTATGTAATTATTTTCATTGTTGAACAACAGTGTAATTATTGTAATTTACAAACCTGGAAATTATACTGAATTATGAAACTTTACATAGAACTTATATCAGAGGAAGATTTTTTTTAAAAAAAAAGTCTGTGAGGCCTAGTATTATTCAATTTCGGTTCATTGAGTTGCAAGCTGTGAATTGTAAGGAATATAAACCTTCTTTTTTAATGACACTATAGAGAAATTTAAAAAAAGTTTTTTGGCAATAGTGCATGTGAGTGCATGGCACCAAGTGCATCCCCCACGGGATACAGGGTGCAAGTCAGAGGTGGGTTCCTACCAGTTTGCACCTATTCGGTAGAACCGGTTCATCAAATCTACCGAACCGGTTAGAAGAGGTTCCACCAGTGGACTCGGAAAGCGGGCCACACCTACAGAAGAGGTTCCAAAAAATTTTGAAACCCACCACTGGTCCTTGGATATGATTATTCTACACTATCATGCTCATATTTATAAAACTCAGTGCCTCTGTGAAAGGTAAGGATGACTACTGCGTTTGTGGTGCAATCAGAACGTTGCATGTGTTGAAGTTGTTTTAACGCAAACCAAAGATGCCTTTTAAAAAACAAGTTTACATCATATTCTTATGCATGCCAGTGTTGTGTGTGAGATAATTTAAGGTGGTTCTGACAAGTGTCGTCAGCATCTTTATATCCGGTCACATGGGCGGCAAGCCACTCCCATCCGGTCACATGGGCAGCAAGCGACTCCCACAAAGGAGGCCACACCTACAGAATAGGTTCGAACAATTTTTGAAACCCACCACTGGTGCAAGTGATGTCATCCTGTCCCCCATGACATCATTTAACAAATGACACGAGGTAATTTATATCCCTCCTGACAGGCTACACATTTCATAGTTTGTATTCTTTGCCCAATGATGTTATCACTTTTATGATATCGTAAGGTACTTGCTCTGAATATGTGAACATTGGTTGAAATAAACAAAAATCAAAAAGATCTATTTTTTTTTACACTTTCACCCAAAGTTGATTGATTATGTGCCATCGGTTTAGTTTGAACTCTTAATGACCACGAAGATAGACTTTCTCCATGGACCATCCCAAAACAGTAATCTTCATTGGAGCATCTGATGCTTTACATATAAGATCTGTTCATGGGAAGTGTTACATTACTTTTACTTCATATGCCTACTGTTGTTGTTGAAATAATCTGTAGCCCTCTGCCCACCTATGGGGAAATCCCTATTATTTCCAACGGAAATTATTCTGAATAGCAAGTTTATGATGCTAAAGATGACAATCTTATAGACATATATCCTTAAGTGTAGAGCTCATTGTAACTGCATTGTTAAAAAGGCATTAAGAGTTGTTAACCTAATTTTGCGAAGCTTCTTCTCCGGTAACATTGTACTTGCAAACCAGAATATACAAAACCTTTGCCAGACCAATTCTCGAATACAGCTTATCTGTCCTACATGGTCAACCTGCCAAATTCAACAATTGAGTTGAGTTGAGTTTATTTGATTTCTATGCTGCCCAATCCCGAGGGACTCCGAGCGGCTTACAGAATAAAAAGAAATTAAAAAGAAAAAGACTTAAAAACAATAGGACACATGAAATTAAAAAGAAAGACAACAAACACCCAATCAGAAGGCCTGTCGGAAAAGCCAGGTTTTAATGGCTTTGCGAAAGGCCATGAGAGTGGGGAGAGCCCGGATCTCCGGGGGCAGCTCATTCCATATGGCCGGAGCGGCAACAGAGAAGGCCCTACTCCTCGGTGTCGCCAGCCGGCATTGTCTTGCTGAAGGCACCCGGAGAAGGTCCATCCTGTGCAATCTTATTGGTCTAAGGGAGGTATGTGGCAGGAGATGGTCTCATAGGTAAATTCAATTTAATTATTTAAAATAGTTTAAAAATTATTATAAAATTATTATACAATTATTATAAAATTATTATAAAATTATTATAAAATTATTATAAAATTATTATAAAATTATTATAAAATTATTATAAAATTATTATAAAATTATTATAAAATTATTATAAAATTATTATAAAATTATTATAAAAGTATTATGAAAGTATTATGAAAGTATTATGAAAGTATTATGAAATCAGTATAAATTAATAATATAAAATTAATATAAAATTAATATAAAATTAATATAAAATTAATATAAAATTAATATAAAATTAATATAAAATTAATATAAAATTAATATAAAATTAATATAAAATTAATATAAATTATTTTGATTTTTGTCATTCACATTTTATTTTGTCCCTCCTTTGGCATCCTTTCTTTAATGATTCTATTGCACCATTTCTTTGATATTAGTGAAACTCTTGTCCCACGGCAAGTTGTCGTGTGGCGAGTTGCCCATGAAAAATTGTCCTGTGGCAAGTTGGCCACAGCGAATTGGCCATGGTGAGTTTTCATAGACCCAACAAGGGGTGGGTTTCTTGTTAAAGAAACTGCTATACTTATGAAAGCACAATGAGTGAAATCTGTGTCAGAGTTGTAAGTCGAGAATTACCTGTGATAGAACCTTGCAAGTCTGAATGCGCTTTCCCCATCCTTCCCCTGAGCTTCTGGGAAGTGTCTTTTTCTCTTTCTCATTCTGTCCATTGGCCTGGGTCAGACCTGGAAGCCATCTTTTACCTTTCGGACTTCAGGCCTGCCACATTTTCTACTGTGGGAAAATGGGAGTGGGGAATTATACAGAGTGTGGGTGCTATGTAGCCATAATCACATTCTTTCTCGGAGAGTCAAGGCCATCTTGTCCTGCGGCTGCGATGAGGTGACTGGGAGGCATCTCCAGTTGGGACGGTACCTGATTGGATCATGTGACGGACATGTGGGTGCTGGGCAGGGGCTTGGACTTTCTTTTGGGTGGGGAAAACCTGGAAGATTTCAGATTCGGGTTTTCCCAGATGTGCCAATATGGCATCTCTAATAAAATGGAACTTTGAGGACACTCAAGCCGTGGAGTCTTCTTTCATTGAGGGCGTTACTTGGAACCCTGACAGTGACTTCTCTTCCCATTTCTTGAGGTGATTCTCACACCCCATTACAAATGCAGAATGTGGCTAACCCTCTTATACTAAAATCCACTGACCTTCTTGTACTAAGGAGAATCAAGGCGGGACAACATAGAATTTTTTTCCTCCCCTCCTCCGCTCTCTCCAGGCTATGTTGTTGTTTACATAGCAGTCTTTGATTTCAACGCCTGTAGAGCAGGACTGTCAAACTCGCGGCTAGCATGCTGGATGCGTCACGTGCTGGCCACCCCCAGTTTAGCAAAAGGGGGGGGAGTCAAGATACATCACGTGACGCCACCATGACGATGCGAGTTTGATACCCCTGCTCTCGAGAAGGCTAGAATGCTCCTCAAGACTAGGGATTTGGATTTGGATTTGGATTTGATTGCATTTATATGCCGCCCTATTGCCGGAGGGACTCAGGGCGGCTCACAAATCAAAGGGAGGGAATACAGACAAGGGGAAAAACAACAAACAAGCAACTACAAAAGAATTTAAAAACAATCAACAACCACACAGTTCGAGCGGGGACGGGAACTCGTCAACCCCAGGCCTGTCGGAACAGCCAGGTTTTAACGGCTTTGCAGAGGGCCTGAAGAGTGGTGAGGGTCCGAATCTCCACGGGGAGCTCGTTCCAGAGGGCCGGAGCAGCCACAGAGAAGGCCCTCCTCTGGGTGGTAGCCAATCGGCATTGGCCGGTAGATGGGATTCGGAGGAGGCCTACTCTGTGGGATCTAATAGATCTGGTGGAGGTAATTGGCAGGGAACAAATGATGAACATGTGTTGCAATGTAACAACATGAGTATGAAAGAACCAATAATTTTTGTTTATTTTTGTGGCTACATGTGAATGGCAATAGAAAGGATTCTGCTCCTACTTTGAAGGTGTCCAGAACTCTTATCCAGAATAGGTGATTATGATCATCTTGCCAAGATCAACCTGCACTCCTAGTAGGCTAAGAATGTGCTGTTGCTCCACTATGGAAGTCTGGTTAATTTTACCGACGTCTTGGATTCAACTTAGTTGTACATTTGTATAAGACCTAATGCTTCCTAGTGATCTAGAGATGGTGAA
Organism: Thamnophis sirtalis; assembly: GCF_051295495.1. Lineage (NCBI taxonomy): Eukaryota > Metazoa > Chordata > Lepidosauria > Squamata > Natricidae > Thamnophis > Thamnophis sirtalis. The sequence continues at coordinate 71,134,397 of NW_028261389.1, forward strand.
AACTTGGTTGCCAAACTTAATGATAGCTATGGCACTTGCGACGTTTCCTATTAAGAGCAAAGACCATATTAGTAAGTTTAGGCACATTTGTCACAACTTCAGCCGTTACTCCAAATATGCTAACATTATTCTATGCAAACTAAAATATGATTATCAAGGATTATAAGAAAACAGAATTAAAATATGACTTGCATTTACAAACAGGATTTTTAAAAAAGTATATATATATTAAAACACCTGCCAATCCAGAAATCCAGTTATTAGACTGATTAAATATAACCGGCAAAGCTAAAACTATTCCCCAAATAAAGGGTTGGAACTAGATGGCTTCAGTGGTAACAGCTGTCCCAAAGTGGAAATGGACCATGATGTGGTCAAAAAAGTCAAGATGGCTTTCATGATGATACAGAGTTCTTTCTTCAATCATATCCTTGTGGCTGCCATCTTTTAACTATGTCCTTTGGACAATTCTGGAGTAGGTAGTGAAACAGGTCCCACCCAGTGGTGGGTTCTGGCCGGTATGCCACCGGTACGGGCGTATCGGTGCCTGCTGGGAGCAGCAGGCACCGTTCTCGTACGGTGCTTTGGAGAGCCCACCCGCCTGCGTTCCTGGCCCAACTGGGCCATTTGTGCACATGCACACAGCATACGGCGGCTGCACAATGCTCCGTCGAGCAGCTGAAGAGTTGCAGGGCAGTGGGTACGCATGGTAGCGCAGCATGCATGCACGTGGTGGACGCCCAGCCCTGTCACAGCGTACCAGTTGCAACGGGATCTGGAACTCACTACTGGTCTCACCTGTTCAGAGGTGGTATTCAGCAGGTTCTGACCAATTCTGGAGAATCAGTGGCGGAAATTTTGAGTAGTTCGGAAAACCGGTAAATACCACCTCTGACTGGCTCCGCCCCAGGGGTGGGTTCCTGCCAGTTCTAACCTCTTCTATAGAAGAGTTCCACAAATCTACAGTGCCGTTTAGAACCGGTTCCAGCTCCCTCCCCCCGCCCGTCCGCACATCATCAAGAGGAAGAGCGAGAGGAGGAATTCTGGGAGATGGTACACAAGTCTTAAAGCTGTCAAGTTTGAAAACCCCTGGATTCTTTTTTCTAAAGGGTTAGGGGTGCAAGTGTCTTGTAACTTGACAGCTTTAAGACTTGCACACTTCAATGCAAGAGTTCCTGAGCCAACATTTTGGTTGCTAAGCAAGAGTGTTGTTAAGTGAGTTTCACCACATTTTAAAAGTTGGCCACACCCATCCAGTCACATGGCTGGCAAGCCACTCCCACCCAGTCACATGGCTGGCAAGCCACTCCCACCTAGTCACATGGCCGGCAAGCCACTCTCACAAAGCAGGCCACACCTACAGAAGAGGTTCTAAATAATTTTGAAACCCACCACTGCTCCGCCCCCAACTATTCTCTGCCTCCAGAGTCCTAGCTTATTGGGAGGAAATGGGGATTTTGCAGTAACCTTCCCCTGGAGTGGGGATTGAATAGAGATTTTACAGTATCCTTCCCCTGCGACGTCCACCAATCCATGCCCACAGAACCGGTAGTAAAAAAAACCACTGCTTCTGTTGCTATGTACATTCTGGCTTGACTTAATGGCAGAGGTGGGTTCCTGCCAGTTTGCACCAGTTCGGTAGAACCGGTTCGTCAAATCTACCGAACCGGTTAGAAGAGGTTCCACCAGTGGACCCGGAAAGCAGGCCACACCTACAGAAGAGGTTCCAAAATTTTTGAAACCCACTACTCACACACACACACACACACAGAGAGAGAGAGAGAGAGAGAGAGAGAGAGAGAGAGAGAGAGAGAGAGAGAGAGAGAGAGAGAACGGAATAAAGAAAAAAAGAAAAAAAGAAAAAAGAAAAAAAGAAAAAAAGAAAGAAAAAGTGAGAGAGAGATGAAAGAAAAAAGGAAAAAGGAACAGAGAGACAAAAGGAAGGAGAGAGAGAGAGAGAGAGAGAGAGAGAGAGAGAGAGAGAGAGAGAGAGAAAGAAAGAAAGAAAGAAAGAAAGAAAGAAAGAAAGAAAGAAAGAAAACACATGGCCGGCAAGCCACTCCCACCAGGTCACCAGGCTGGCAAGTCACTCCCACAAAGGAGGCCACACCCACAGAGTAGGTTCGAAAAATTTTTGAAACCCACCACTGCTTCATGGGGAGGATAAACATATCTAGCCAGGTGCGATTTCATGTGGGCCTTCTGTGGTTCTAAACTCCAAGGAGATTTCAACACAGGAAAAATACCCAAAAGTCAATTTGGGACCAAAGGAGCGGGAATGAGAGGGGTTGTTACAAAGCCAGTCAAAATCCAGTTTTCAACCAATGGTAGCAACTGATGGCCTCACGCAGGGAGAGTGACGGTAATTTAATTGAGAGGTGACAAAGGCATGCTTGTTCTGGCAAGATCAGTATGCTCCAGAAATTATCATAATTGGTTTACTGCTCAAAGAAGCAGGAAAGGGTCCCATACCCCAGTAAATACCAATTATTAAATAAGAAGCTTGGATCAAGGCGAATCCCAAACTCTATCAACAAATAAACTAAGGAGGCTGCATCAGCCTCTCCTCCCCACCAAAATGTTTCTGTCTTAATTCATGCGTATTAAAGTTTATGCCGATTTTCTGAGCTTCAAGCACACAGTTTTAAGATTTCCAGGGTTGGAGTTTTGTGGGGTTTTGTTTATTTTTTGGTCCTCTCAATATGATTTTGGAGGGCGGATTTTGCATTCAAGGAACTGTGTTGTTTTTGAACGGAGAGAATCATCATTCTAATCCTGAAAATAAGGTCATCCGTCTCTTGGAGCTGTGTGTGTTTGTGTGTGTGCGTGTTTGTGCATGTGTGTACACTTTCACATCAAAGCTATTAGGAGGGAAGATTAGCAGCGGACTAGACCTCAATATCACATGGTTCATCAGAGGCTGGCCGCAGACAAAAAGCCCATTTATGTTATAAGAAAAGGGTTATGGAAGAGAAAGGAGAGCAGTGATGCCTGATGGCCAAATAAATCATCAGACCATTGAATAGATCAAGCGTCTTACTCTTTCAGCAGTTGCAACTCATTCACTCGATTGAGAGAGTTTCCAAGTCTTTGGACTTTGTTGGAGCTTGAGGTCTGGAGAGGAGAAGCTGACATACCGTACTTGGCTAAGGAAGACAAGCGAAGATGCATCAGACACCCACGTTACACCTATCCTCCGCGAGCTGCACTGGCTACCGATCGGTCTCCGGATACGCTTCAAAGTGCTAGTCGTAACTTATAAAGCCCTTCATGGTATTGGACCTGGGTACTTGAGAGGCCTCCTCCGGATTCCGTCCACCAGCCAATGCCATCTGGCTACTACCCAGGGGAGGGCCTTCTCTGTAGCAGCTCCGGCCCTTTGGAATGAACTCCCCACGGAGATCCAGACCCTCACCTCTCTCCAGGCCTTCCGGAAAGCCATCAAAACCTGGCTGTGCCGGCAGGCCTGGGGTTGATGAGTTCCCCTCCCCTCTCGACTGGTATGGCTGTGTGATTTTCGTGTATTTTAATTGTGTGTACTGTTGTTTATGTTCCCTTTCCCCCCTGAGTTGTTCGCCGCCCTGAGTCCCTCCTGGAGAAGGGTGGCATACAAACCAAATACAATACAATACAAATACAATACAGACTGAGTCTTCATCTGATCCTCTAGTTTAGGATGATGGTGCCCTGTTCTGATAAATCCCTTGCTGAAAATGAAATGATGGTGAAATATGAGTTTGATAATCTAATTGAGCTTGGTTCTCTAGGCCCGTGATGGCAAACCTGTTCTGTCCCCCCTTCACAGCTCTTAACAAACGGCAAGACGAATAAACTTAGAAGGAACTTTCTTTATCAGTTCTTGGCTCAGACTGACTTCGAGCCCAAAAATAACATAAATACAGTCTCTGACCAAATAACGAAATGAAAACAAAACAACTCTTACAAGCAAAGCACTTCTCCAAGTGTATCAAGCAATGTTGTACGCTCGAAGGAACGTTGACTCCTGCGACTAGGGTGTGGCAGCATCTGTCCTTTTATCTCCAAACCTGCCCCTAACAAGCCCTAGCTGCATAATGAATCTTGTATCCCGAAAAGACTCACAGCAGACATCTGCTGAGTCACAACACAAACCTATGGCACACGGGCCACAAACGGCATGCATAGCCCTCTCTGCGGGCACACCAGCCGTCTACCCAGCCCAGTTCCACCACACATGTGCACGTGCCTCCCGCTGGCCAGCTAGTCTTTGGGTCTCTGTCACGCATGCAAGGGGAGGCTAGGTGCTTGCGGGAGATGTGCATGTGGGGGGGCACTCGCATTACATTTTGGGGGCTCGCCAGGTTCCCACATGCCCCGTTTTGGCTTCCATGTTGGTGCAGGAGGCCTTCCAGGTCCAAAATGGGGTGCGGGTGGGTGGGTGGGCGGGGTGCATGTGGGGGGGGTTGTGTGTGCATGCAAAGGGGGGCAGGGGTCATGGGGGTTTGCGCACACATGCGTGCGAGGAGTGGGGGAGGTTGCGGGCGCAAGCAATAATTCATTCGTTTAATTGGTTCGTGAGACTCCGAGACGCCTTGCCAAGTTTTGCAGATATTGGCCTGGCAGCTGTCCAAGCCAGATAAGATCTGTGACTGTCAATCCTCCCTCGAAAGACTTTGCTGGATGTGAATGAGCAGAACTGTGGGGGCTTCCTTATTTCAGACTTTCAAGAAGGGATTGGACTGCTATTTGTCAGAAATGGTGTAGGGTCTCCTGCTTGAGTGGGGGAGGGTGGAGTTGGACTAGATGACCTATAGGATCCCTTCCAACTCTGCTAATCTGTTAAAGCATCTGTTAAATTAATAAAAGGTTTTTTTTTGTCGGGACAAAGAATTTGCTTCATGCTCTTGGGGAGCCTAGATCAGAACACCTCTTCTGCTCTTCTCCTATATGGCTTTGATCTGCCTATTTTTTATTCCTGTTGCCATCAACAATTGTGCCCATGCCAGAAGCCTTAAGGACAAGGCAATGCTGACGTCGACTAGGCAAACTCAAACAACATGCCGTTTCACTGAGATACATATACCTGTGAGGCAGGTAAGTTGTAAAACAGGTGCGTATTGGCCCAACTCTGTCTGCTCCAATTGGCAAGAGAGCTCACCCAAATCGTGCCAAAGGTCTTCTTGACCTGGGTGGAGTCAAGAACCATCCTTATTCAATCCAAATAAGAATCCGTGACGGGCAAAGCAATGTTTGCTCTTTCTGCCGCACTAAGGGCTTGGAAAAAAAAAGAAAAGAAAGAATGCAGTTAAAGTTTGCTGAATCCAAACAGGAAGATGAGTTTTTGATTATTGAGGGTTGAACTGAACTACAAATAGTTGAACTGTGGTCTCCTTGTGCTTTCTAAGCTTGGTGGTTTCCTTGCAGACATTTCATTACCCAGCTAGGTAACATCATCAATGCTAGAAGGGGGTTTGTACTTTTTTTATACAGGCGCTCCCCAATTCACGACCACAACTGAGCTCACCATTTCTACTGCTTTATTTTTCAATCAGATTTTTATTTTATATTATTTATGCATATCAATGCTTGAATGGTGTGGTACAGTGGTGGGTTTCAAAAATTGTTCGAACCTACTCTGTGGGTGTGGCTTCCTTTGTGGGAGTGGCTTGCTGCCCATGTGACCGGATGGGAGTGGCTTGCTGCCCATGTGACCAGATGGGAGTGGCTTGCTGCCCAAGTGACCAGATATGAAGATGCCGACGACACTTGTCAGAACCACCTTAAATTACCTCACACACAGCACTGGCATGCATAAGAATATGATGTAAACTTGTTTTTCAAAAGGCATCTTTGGTTTGCGTTGAAACAACTTCAACACACGCAATGTTCTGATTGCACCACAAACGCAGTAGTCATCCTTACCTTTCACAGAGGCACTGAGTTTTATAAATAGGAGCATGATAGTGTAGAATAATCATATCCAAGGACCAGTGGTGGGTTTCAAAAAATTTTGGAACCTCTTCTGTAGGTGTGGCCTGCTTTCCGGGTCCACTGGTGGAACCTCTTCTAACCGGTTCGGTAGATTTGATGAACCGGTTCTACCCAATAGGTGCGAACTGGTAGGAACCCACCTCTGGTGTGGTACCTGGTTATTATACAATTCAATACACATAAACATAATCTTATTACTCCTAGTTATTACATTTCATTTTCATTATTTCATATTGTTTACACATACCTTTTACTGTTACCCTTCAGTTCTAGATCTTCTTTCTCTTCTTTTACATATCTTAATATCTTAATTCCTATCTATCTATCATATGTATGTATGTATGTATGTATGTATGTATGTATGTATGTATGTATGTATGTATACTATTATTCTCCTTATTTCTATCCCTGTTTTAACTTTCTCCCCCATTTCGCTGTAATATTCAAAGATGTGTTTTTTCCATCCCCTTTCACCTTTTTTGTTGTTCATATTTCCCTTAGTTAATTCTTCACATCCTTTTTATATCAAAATTTCATTCTTCATTCTTTCATTATTCAATATCTCAGTATACAGTTTTAGTACCAATCACAATCATTTATACATTTAAAATACATCTGTTCATATTCTTTCCAGTCATTCTTTCTATGGTGTTAATCTTTATATATATAAACACTATAAAAAGAGTGTGAGTGAGTGTGTGTGTGTGTGTGTGTGTGATCCAGCATAACTCTGGAATGCCTCAAGCAATTTCAACCATATTTGGTACAGAGATGACTTACTCTCTGGAAACAAATACTGTTGGGGGTAAGACACCCCTAACACTCGGGGTGTGTGTTCTGTTGCCATACAGCCAGTTCTGCCATAAAATGGCTTCTACTGTACTGCCGTAAAATGGTTTTTGTTGTACAGCTCAGTGAAGTTGCCATGGTAACGGCTTCACAGTACTCCACAAGGGAGCTCCCTCTGGTAAGGGGGAAAATCCAACATTAGAAATTACATTTGGTCCGGACATTTTCCCCCTATAAATAAATACCTGGGTTATCGGCTAGTATTTTGATAACTCAGAATTTCCATAGAAACTTAATATTCCAAAGATTATTTTAGTACATGTTACCTTTGGGTTTTAGCATGGTTGGTAGCCGGGTGTTCCACATCCTCTTCCATTCATGTTTGAAGTTTCTTCTGATGTACAGTCGGATAATCCCAAGTGACTTTTCCCTTATTGATTCATATTTATCACCGCTATCGGCAAACTCTTCTTTTCACGTGCCTGAATAATTCAGAGTTGCAGGGAGAGAGAGAGAGGGGAAAAAAACTTTCACAAGCCCCATCAAAAGAATTATTGAGTAGGTAGTTGGAAGAGGCGATGTAGAACATTGTGTGTATGTGTGTGTGTGCTTAACCACCATGTTGGCACAACATATGAAGGCTTTTTTAATCTGACTAGCAAAAAAAAAAGTGTATCTTAGTGATTGGCATTAGCAATCCATGGGCTTGATCTGGTCTATTTTTCTTGCTAATCCTAAAAATGCTTCTGTACTTTGGCAGTCCATAGCAACCAGGCAGGGAAATCTACAGGGAAAGGGTTCTAAAACGTTGAAATGGCATATCTCAAAGGTGCTTTTTCAAGAGGCAATTGGACTTTATTGTTTTTCTTTGAAGATGTTTCGCTTCTCATCCAAGAAGCTTCTTCAGCTCTCTTGAAAAAGCACCTTTGGGACAACTATGACCTGGATGACTGAGAATCTCCATAGACATTTGCCCAAATAAAACATCTCTCCTCCTTTTAATTGGCCATTACCAGGGGTCGGCAACCTTATACACTCAAAGAGCCATTGGCACCTGTGGAAACAGCCACAAAACCCTTCCTGTGCCTGACTATTTCTTGAGTGCCCTATCACTCAAACTAGTATATGTACTTGAATTAAAGGTTCTGTTTTCTTCTAAAACTTTTCTTTTCTTGGATTTATCCACGGTTAGTCGAAAAGCTCAATCAATTATGTGCTGGCGGGTGTCACACACTGGCAGTTGTGACGCATATTTTGAGCGACAGGGAGCCGCAGCAGAGGGATGAAAGGGCCACATGCGGCTCCAGAGCCCCCGGGTTGCTGAGCCTCGGCCATTACAAATAGATCTCCTTTGAATTGCAGCTCAGAGCTGGTATGTATATGGCTTTTCCCACCTAGACGATTGCTGTGGCCTTTTCTGGTAGACTCTGGGCCAAATCAGATGCTTTTTCTGGTAGACTCTGAATACAAATCAGATGTCCTTTCCGCATTCACTCCTGAACCAGGTTTCCAAGTGAGAGCCAGATCCAAGCTAAGAAGTTAATCATTTCATCCTTTTCACCATAGTATAAAGCGGTGTTTCTCAATGTTGGCGACTTGAAGAGCTGGCTGCGGAATTCAGGAAGTCCATCAAAGGTGGTATTCAGCCAGTTCGGACTGGTTCAGGCGAACCGGTAGTGGAAATTTTGAGTAGTTCGGAGAACCGGTAAATACCGCTTCTTGTTCGTCCTGCCCGCCTGCCCGCCTCCATTGTTTCCTGTCCTATACTCCCTTGTTTTTTTTAGCTCAGCTAAAAAAACAGCTCAGCTCCCCAGTGCTGACATCGAGGGCGGTCTTTGAGTGCTGCGCATGTGCAAAGTGAGAGAGCACACGCCATGCACTCTCTCCTAGAACTGGTAAGAAAAAATTGGGAATCCCACCACTGAAGTCCACCCATCTCACAGAAAATCACTGCTCTAAAGAGAGAATGGGCAGAGAAGATGTTTAAGAAAGCCAAGAGCCATTGTGACCCTGGCCTAGCAGAACCATTTCTTCGTTTCCTAATCCTTCTTTCATTCAGAGTGGGGTCTCTGCTATATATCTTTTCCCGAGCAGGGAGATCTATTTCTCCTTCTTCTGGGAGGAAAGTGAGAACAATGTTGGTTTTTGAAAAGCCTCTAAATCCTCAGATTAGAAATTAAGTGATGATGGGGTTCCAAGCAGGCGGTCACTCATCTAAGTTCTTATTCACTCTCGTAATATAATCACCATCATCCCTGCTTGGCATTATATTTATAGGTTTTTAGGCAATGTCTCTTCATCCAATCACGATTCTTGTGTGTTGGGGTGACGTTAATATATATCGATTTATTTATGAACCCATTAATACAACTAGAGATTAGAAGAGAGGAGGGAGGTGGAAAGGAGAGAGGGAGGGAGGGAGCGAGGAAGGAAGGAAGAAGGAAGGAGGGAAAGGAAAGGCAAAAGGAAGAAAGGAAGGAAGGGGAAAACAAGATGGAAGGAAGGAAGGAAAGAAGGAAGGAAGGGCAAGGCAAGGCAAAACGGAAGGCAGGAAGGGCAAAACAAGATGATAGGAAGGAAGGAAGGAAGGAATTAAGGAAGGAAGGAAGGAAGGAAGGAAGGAAGGAAGGAAGGAAGGAAGGAAGGGCAAGGCAAGGTGGAAGTATTGAAGAAAGGATGGAAGGATGGAAGGGCAAAACAAGATGGAAGGAAGGAAGGAAAGAAGGAAGGAAGGGCAAGGCAAGGCAAAACGGAAGGCAGGAAGGGCAAAACAAGATGATAGAAAGGAAGGAAGGAAGGAATTGAGGAAGGAAGGAAGGAAGGAAGGAAGGGCAAGGCAAGGCAAGGCAAGGCAAGGTGGAAGGATTGAAGAAAGGATGGAAGGGCAAAACAAGATGAAAGGAAGGAAGGAAGGGAGGGAGGGAGGGCAAGGCAAGTCAGAAGGATTGCCGGCAGGCAGGCAGGCAGGCAGGCAGGCAGGCAGGCAGGCAGGCAGGCAGGCAGGCAGGCAGGAAGGAAGGAAGGAAGGAAGGAAGGAAGGAAGGAAGGAAGGAAGGAAGGAAGGAATGGTTGTGTTTCAAGGTTGTGTCGCAAGTAACACCTGATTTTTTTTATTTGATTTTAGTTTTTCCAAATGATGGGCTACTGGGTTCATCTCTCATTTGGTGGCTGTTAATTCTGAACGTGATTTGTTCATTTGCAATTTGCACGCACACACCCCGCCTCCGTTGTATCCAGCATATATTAGCACCTGAAGAGAAGGCTGCCATTTACACACTCAGTGCTACATATTCAGTTAAGAAACAGATTTAATTGGCAGTGGAGAAGATCAGCTGCAAGATGTCCAAACAATCTTCTCCATCGTACAAATTCGATAATTAGGAAAAACAGGCAGGCAAATTGTGAAATTGGAGGGGTGGGGGGTGGGGTGGGGAATTAAGGCAAGTGACGCATTGTGTCAGGTTGGAACCTAGCCTGCAAGAGTCCATCTCACCTGATTTATAGAAATACAGTATATCAGCATTCGGCCTGGAAAATTGACCCAGAACCAGAAATAAAGATTCAGCATGGCTTCTGCAAACTAAGTAAGCGATCGCACTGTTCCATTCTCCCTTCCAGTATAAAAATAAAAGTCCTCTCCCTCACATATGTATTTAGGATTAGTTCCCTCTTAAAGTTCTCTTGCCCCCAATTATGTATATTGCGATCTTGCCTTCTTTTGACCACACATTATGGACCCCCTGGAAATGTTGTTGATGTTTGATGTTTATTGGTCTTGTATGCCGCCCACTCCCGAAGGACTCCGGGCGGCTTACAATAAACAAGGGAAGGGGATAAATAAACAAAACAACACTTTAAAATACACAACAGTCACAGTTTCCGTGGGGCTGGATATTTCGAAAGCCCCCCGGCCTGCTGGAGCAGCCAGGACTTAACGGCTTTGCGGAAGGCCGGGAGGGTAGTAAGGGACCGGATCTCCACGGGGAGGTCGTTCCAGAGGGCTGGAGCTGCGACAGAGAAGGCTCTCCCCTGGGGAGTCGCCAGCCAACATTGGCTGGCAGATGGGATCCGGAGAAGACATAACCTGTGAGATCTAATCGGTCTATGGAAGGTAATCGGCAGGAGGCGGTCTCTCAGGTAAATATTTACAATACAGAAGGGGAGGCAGGGATATCACCCTGCCTTTGCAACTGAGTAAGAGCTGGAGTAACCACATAAGAAGCCAGAGCTAGGTTCTCCCCCTAACTGGCATAGGACAGTTATTACCAATCGTTGGGTGACCACAGGAGAAAGCAGCAGGGGTGGGCTGCTACGGGTTCGCCCGGGTTCAGGAGAACCTGTAGCTAACGTTATGGCCGGTTCGGAGGACCTCCAAATCCCACTCGTGGTTGGCCCCTCCCACCTCACCTGTCCCTCCCACCCCGTCCCTCCCAGGAGTCTCCACGGGGCCCTTTTTGGATGCGAGGTAAGCGCAGGGCCCATGCGGAGTCTAGGGGAGGGGGGAAAATGGGCCTCCCAGAACTTCCTGGGCCTGGGGGAAGTAATTTTCGCCCTGCCAGAGGCTCAAGGAAAGCCTCTGGAGCCTGGGGAAGGCGAAAATGTCCTCCCCCCTCTGTGGTGCAGGAGGCCGACTAGGCCATGCCCACCCAGCAACTGGGCAGAGAACCCGTTGCTGAAATTTTTGAAGCCCATCTCTGGAAACCAGGAATGTCTCAGATGTCGTGCTGGCCATCTTCTTCCCTCTTGGTACCCTCAAGATCTGTTTGGACCGAGTTCTTCAAGACCAGCCTTCTAAGAAGGTCTGCCAAATTAAGATGGATGCTATGTGATGGGTGCCCAGTGCCTGCCATACGGGTAGGACTTGGATGACAGGGCTATCAAGAACACCCAAAAAGGAGGCAGAGGGTTGATCACATTAGTCACACTTGCAGTCTTGACTTTTGTGACTTTTATGTCGACAGCCCCAGTTGCCCAAACTGTCAATGTCTGGGAAAGGAGGGAAAAAAAAAAGGACATTACGTCTTGTGTTTTGATATGTTCTTTCTGCGCCAACTCAGAAAGCTCAAATTGCCCAAGGAGCTGCTGATACAGTTCTACAGAGGAATTATTGAGTCTCTATAACTGTCTGGTTTGGCTCTGCAACCCAACAAGACAGAGACAGACTTCAGAGGATAAATAAATCTGCAGAAAAAACAATTACTACCAACCTGCCTTCCGTTGAGGACCTGTTCACTGCACGAGTAAAAAAGAAGGCCGTGAAAATATCTACAGACCCCTTGCATCCTGGACATAAATTGTTTCAACTCCTACCCTCAAAACAATGTTATAGGGCACTGCACACCAGAACAACTAGACACAAGGACAGTATTTTCCTGAACGCCATCACTCTGCTAAACAAATACTTCCCTTAACACTTCAAACTATTTAGTAAGGCTGCATTACTATTACTATTAATCTTCTCATCGTTCCAATACCCATTTCCTCCCACTTATGATTGCATCGCGACCCATTAGATCACATAGATTAGGCCTCCTCTGAGTTCCATCTGCCAGTCAGTGTCGACTGGCAACTACGCGGAGGAGAGCCTTCTCGGTAGTAGCTCCGACCCTTTGGAACGATCTCCCCGTGGAGATTCGTACCCTCACCACCCTCCAGACCTTCCGCACAGCCCTTAAAATCTGGCTATCCCGTCAGGCCTGGGGTTAAAGAATGTAACTCACCCCCACCCAAATGGTATGAATGTTGTGTTCTATTTTTTTTAATTATGTATTGCTCTTATGTGTTATTGTTTGTATCCCCCTCCCCATGAGTTGTAAGCCGCCCTGAGTCCCCCCAGGGAAAAGGGCGGCCTATAAATAAATTTTCAAATACTCAAATAAATTTTCAAAAAATACTCAAATGACTGTAATTTTGTTGCTTGTATCCTTATGATTTATATTGATTGTTTCCTAGTATGATTTGATTGCTTATTTGTACCCTATGACCATCATTAAGTGTTGTACCTTATGATTCTTGAAGAATGTATCTTTTCTTTTTATGTACACTGAGAGCTTATGCACCAAAGACAAATTCCTTGCGTGTCCAATCACACTTGGCCAATAAAGAATTCTATATTCTATATAAAATGTGTTAAATAGCAGCAACTGTTAATGGGAGCTACTTGATTTTACAAAATCCGGGCAACTTTTTGAACTCATAGGGCAAAACCCTAACATCATTTTTCCGTGACCCGTCAAAAGCGTGGAGGACAAAATCGCGCTCGACGAAAGCGCGCATGTGACGTCATCACAGCGCGATGAAAAAAAATAAAAATTGAAATAAAATTAAAATTAAAGCAAGCCAATTCACATAAAGGTAAGGGTTAGGTTTAGGGTTAGGGTCAGGTTTACAGCGTTAGCGTTAGGTTTAGCGTTAGGTTAAGGGTTAGCGTTAGGTTTAGCGTTAGGTTAAGGGTTAGCGTTAGGTTTAGCGTTATGTTAACGGTTAGGTTTAGGGTTAGATTTAGGGTTAGGTTAAGGGTTAGGTTTAGGGTTAGGTTTAGGGTTAGGTTTGGGGGGGTTAGGGTAAGGTTTTAGCTTTATTTTTACATTTTTCAATCACAGCGCGATGTTTTCGTCGCGCTGTGATGACGTCAAATGCACGCTTTCGTCGAGCGCGATTTTGTCCTCCGCGATTTTGTGGTGGAACCCATTTTTCGCACCATTCCTACATATTTCAAGCCCTCGTTGGTTAATTGATTGATTGACTGGCTGATTGATTGACTGAGAACACACAGTGCTGTTCAACACCCTTCCTTAGTCAAAAATGAAGGCAACAATATATGTCCCCATAAATAATTTTTGGCACGCGCCAAACCCATTCGCACAATACGATCATCAGCTGCATATGTTTGTTTTAATCTTCGGGACTATTTATGTAAAAATACGCAGAGGGCAGAGTGTCGGTTTAGCTTCAGCATGTGTAATGAGGAGAAAATACCAGCTGCCACACGGAAATGGTCCAAGTGGATGGAAGCCAAAAAAAGAGAAAAAGTGCAGAGGAGAATGGGTGCAAGTAAGATGGTGCTGAGGGCATCGCTTGGCAAAAATAATGACATATACAGCATCCTTAGTTCTTAATTGCTGGGTGGAGTTTGTATCATACTATAGGTGCCCAAGGTGTGGTCACAACATTGAAATACCAACTTGTCTCAGTCACCATCTTGAATTTTTTGACCACACCCTGGACACTCCTGCCTTGTGTAACTTATTTGCTAGTATTGTTACTGCTAGTTACTACTAAGGTGGCTCAGGGGATAAGATGCTAAGCTTGTCGATCAGAAGGTTGGCAGTTCAGCGGTTCGAATCCCTAGCGCCGTGTAACGGAGTGAGCTCCCGTTACTTGTCCCAGCTTCTGCCAACCTAGCAGTTCGAAAGCAGGTAAAAATGCAAGTAGAAAAATAGGGACCACCTTTGGTGGGAAGGTAACAGCGCTTTGTGCGCCTTCGGCGTTTAGTCATGCCGGCCACATGACCACGGAGACGTCTCCGGACAGTGCTGGCTCTTTGGCTTTGAAACGGAGATGAGCACTCCCCTCTAGAGTCGGGAACGACTCTCACATATGTGTGAGGGGAACCTTTATCTTATTGTTACAGCAATAATTTCCTGCAAGAAGCCAACTAGTCATCTATGTGCAGTACAGAGAAACATGGTGTTGGGGACAATGACTAGGAGTCATCTGCTCCATCTTTCTACTCAAAACAGGACTGCTGAAAACATCTCTGTTAGAGGCCCCTCCACCATCTCTTTGAAGACTCGTAGCAAAGGAGAACTCCTCCCTTCAAGTGGCAGTCTGTTCCACTGGCACGAAGGACCTCCTAATGTCTAGCTGAACTTCCTTCCTTGAACTTTTAACCCTTCTGGGCCATAGGGAGGCAATCCAGTCCTCCTTCTATGTTCCTGAAATCACATAGAAGGGGGACTGGGCTTTTTGAAGATGCTACTGGACATCAATGAAGCAAAGTTTGCTTGGCTCTTTAAATCCATGGCAATCTTGAACTAAATTTCTAAGGGCCCAGAAATGTAACAGCAGCTTCACACTGTTCTACTCTTCAGTCACATTGGACTATCCCAAACTTTTGAGATGAGAATATAGAATCAAAGGACTGGAAAGGTTCTCAGTGGTCTTCAAGTCCAACTTGAGTCAAGTCAGGAAATCTTAAGCATCCTGGTCAAATGTTTGACCAGTCTATTTTTTGAAAACTTCCAGTAATGAAGATGTTTTACTCCATGTGCCACAGTTGCCTGTGGGGTAAAGGGCCTGTTCTGACCGAGGCTTCCCAAGAGCATGAAACAAACTCCTTGTCCTGGCAAAAAACCCTTTATTAATTTACAGTGAATACTGCTCATTCACAGCCAGCAAAGTCTTTCAAAGGAGGATTTATGGTCACAGATCTTATCTGGCTTGGAGAGCTGACAGGACGATATCTGCAAACCTTGGCAAGGAGTTTTGGAGAGTCACTAACCAGTTAAGTGAACTAATTGTCTCCTGCAAACTCCACTCCCCTTTCGCTCCTCTTTTATTCCTTCTAGGAGGGGTCATTTATCGTCTGGCCTTATTCCCAAGTTGACCCGTTCTTTGGCTGTTCCCTTCATCTGGCAACTTTGCGCATGCGCACACTGGGAACAGGCTCCAGTTGTTCCTCTGCCTCACTGTTGTCCGACTCTGAAGGCAGCTGATAACTGGCATATAGCCCTGGCCCCCTCTCTGCCTCTGACACAGAGCCCTCATCAGAGCCTTCCCCAGACTCCAGGACTGGCCCAGGTTCCTCCCCAACTTCCTCATTGTCTGAATCTGCTGCCAGCTCTGCTGGCGGACCACAACAGGTTCTTGGAGTGTGGTTTATGACTTTCCCAACCAGTTTCCAACATGCAACATCAGCCGGGAAAGCCTCGTTGCCCAATTACCACATGATTCGCTTAAGGACCATGGTAAAATGTAATAAAAACAGTTCTAGTCTGGCGGGCCACAACAGGGCCTTACAATCTATGCTCCTCAAGTGACCACTACATATTTCAGTTCGTAGTTTCTCTCCTTCCTTTAGGAAAATGGAGTGTAGCCTGGAGAAGGTGACGGGAGTATAAACCAAAAGCTTGTAAAAATTCGGCAAATGGGGAATTCCTGACCATCCAGAACAGGCGTTGTTTCTGCTCTGAAGGAAATCAGGTTAACAAGGGGAGCATTTTGTGTTTCAAATAGGAAGTGAAAAACAATGGATTCTGTCTGCATTGCAGCTTCTGTAGAAAAACCTAGACAGAACATACGGAGATTTGTCTTATTTTTAATTTGTCTTCCTAATTTGGTTCTTAGGGTCTTTTTTTTGTCCTGTAATCAGACCATCAAGGAAAAATCAATACAATTGCCACTTAAAGGGACGTCTCCAAAAAGAGTTTTAAAAAGCCTCAATGCTTACCGTAACTCAAGTTGCCAGCCTCCATCTTGACTTTTTTTGACACATACTGGATATCCTGGTTGCAGTTAGTACCGCGTTTCCCCAAAAATAAGACAGGGTCTTATTTTCTTTTGGCCCCGGAAATAAGCACTTGGCCTTATTTTGGGGAGGTCTTATTATTTTTGAGGGACAGGAGGCTGCTGCTGTGTTGCAATATTTTGGGGGAGGGCTTATTTTCAGGGGGGGCTTACTGTATTTTAGCGTATGCGCTCAAAAGCGCGATTGGGCTTATTATCTGGGGAGGTCTTATTTTCGGGGAAACAGAGTAACCCGTTGTGGTTTTCTGTGCTTTAGAACTTCTAACATCTCTCTATAGGGAAAAATCAGAAATACACTCATCATCCAAACCGTGGGCAGTATCCTGACAACCTTGTTGGATTACAGAAAGGACCAACAATCACAGGCCTAGAGATGCAACTGGTTATAAAACACAACTGGCAAAAACCTCTTAGGGACTTTGGTGGGAAGCAGAAAAAAATGAGAATAAAAATAATGGATTGTAGAAAAAATGCAAATAAGGTTGTAAATTATTGTATGATTATAATGAGTTTCGATGGCGCAGTGCAGTGGTGGGTTTCAAAAATTGTTCGAACCTACTCTGTGGGTGTGGCATCATTTGTGGGAGTGGCTTGCCACCCATGTGACCGTTGGGAGTGGCTTGCCGCCCATGTGACCGGATATGAAGATGCCAACGACACTTGTCAGAACCACCTTAAATTACCTCACACACAGCACTGGCTTGCATGAGAATAGGATGTAAACTTGTTTTTTAAAAGGCATCTTTGGTTTGCGTTAAAACAACTTCAATACACGCAATGTTCTGATTGCACCAAAAACACAGTAGTCATCCTTACCTTTCACAGAGACACTGAGTTTTATAAATATGAGCATGATAGTGTAGAATAATCATATCCAAGGACCAGTGGTGGGTTTCAAAAATTTTTGGAACCTCTTCTGTAGGTGTGGCCTGCTTTCCGGGTCCACTGGTGGAACCTTTTCTAACCGGTTCGGTAGATTTGACGAACCGGTTCTACCGAATAGATGCAAAGTGGTAGGAACCTACCTCTAGCGCAGTGGTTAGAATGCAGTACTGCAGGCTACTTCTGCTGGCTGTCAGTTGGCTGCAATTGGGCAGTTTGAATCTCACCAGGCTCAAGGTTGACTCAGCCTTCCATCTTTCCGAAGTGGGTAAAATGAGGACCCAGACTGTTGGGGAAAATATGCTGACTCTGGAAACCGCTTAGAGAGGGCTGTAAAAGCTCTGCAAAGCGGTATATAAGTTTAGGTGCTATTGCTATGCAGGTATGAAAAGCTATAATTGCTGTAAAAGAAAACTGGAAGTCACTTCTTTATACAGTAATTCTTTCCTTTGATTTCTGCACCTTCGTCTTTGCTCTTTTCTTCTTTCTCCCATTCTTTCTGTTTCATTCCAAATATTAGCTCTTGTTAGCTTTTATTCTGCTTTAAAAATTATAATAACTTTATTTTCCAATTGGAGAGACAGAAGGGGGGGTGGAGTTACAAGAATTCCAGCCATCCAAGTTACTTCCATATGGAAGCAATCCCTTCCCTTTTACCTTCCGTTCTCAACAGTGGTGGGATTCAAATAATTTACCAACCAGTTCTCTGCCCTAATGACCAGCTGGGTAGGCAGGGCTCGCTGGTCATGTGATCATGTGGGCGTGGCCAAGTCAATGTCACTCAGGTCGATGGGGAACTTCGCCTTAGTTGTTACAATGGTAATAAGGGTTAACTGGAGAGGCAGTTTCTGTAAGCAGGGCAATAAAGATTAGGCTAGAAACAACACCAGAATGTTTCCTTCCTGCCTTCCTTACAGGATTAGCCCTGTAGAGTGGGGAAAAACAAAAGGAGATTTCTTCCAACAATCGGTTCTCCGAACTGCTTAGAAAGTTACCAGCCTGTTCTCCCGAACAGATGCAAACTGGCTGAATCCCATCACTGGTTCTCAAGCACTACTTTTTCAAGGGGAGTGGGGAGAGAAGTGCCCCTGGATTGTCAGTCCTTCCCATGCAGTTGAACTGGTAGAAAAGAATTGATAAGAGAGCCAGCCTCCAATGAATGCCCCCCTGCCCCCCAAACCCTCTTGCTTCAAAATAGTCCATCACGACATCAGTGGAAAAGAAGCTATTTTAAACTTGGTGTGGGGGCGAGGACCAAGCCTTATCACCAAACAGCTGCTGCTCAAAAGTGGGAGTTTTCCATTTTTTCTAACCTAAAGAGTGAAAGCAGTGGGCAGCGGCGGGTAGGGGGGGTAGAGACCGCGGTGCAATCCTCTGAAGTCTGCTACTGGCCTGAGGCATGCCCGCGCATCGCTAAAAAAGGAACATTTTGAAGGCTTCCAAATCTGCAAAGCAATGGTGAGATTCCAACTTTTTTACTACCGGTTCTGTGGGCGTGGATTGGTGGGCAGGGCATGGCTTGGTGGGCATGGCAGAAGAAGGATACTGCAAAATCTCCATTCCCACCCCACTCCAGGGGAAGGATACCGCAAAATCTCCATTCCCACCCTACTCTAGGGGAAGGATACTGCAAAATCCCCATTTCCTCCCGATCAGCTGGGACTCGGGAGGCAGAGAATAGATGGGGTGGGGCCAGTCAGAGATGGTATTTACTGGTTCTCTGAACTACTCAAAATTTCCGCTACCGGTTCTCCAGAACTGGTCGGAATCTGCTGAATACCACCTCTGCTGCAAAGGTAAGTAGAACAGCGCGGGGTGGGGGAATCCACTGTGCCAAGCGATTTAGAGTAGCTAGAAAGCAGGAAATCCAACGATTCTAGCTAATATAAATTGTGCATCACAGCTGATCGTCGCCCAGCTGATCGTCAGAAATACCGGTTCGCCCGAACCGGTAGCATTTTCTACTATCGGTTCAAGCAAACCGGTCTGAAGCAGTAGCATTTCACCTCTGGTTTGAGAAGAAATGGACATCTAGAGTGGTCATCTTCTGTAATGGCTCATCCCGAAGTCTGTGATAATGAAGGTAGGGGAAATTTAGGCTGAGAGGACAATCCAGGTCCAGGAAATTGTAGAGAATAGATGAACTTTATTATCTATCATATTTTTGTTATAATTCAGCCAGAATCAGGTAGCGGGGACAGCTGATGGCAATGGGTAGGCAAGAGGTCAGAAGGGCAGAGATGGGGGAGATACATAGATGTGGGGGGGAGTTGAAATCAAGGAAGTCCCTTACTATCTTCCAAGAAAGGCTTCCATCTGGTGGGTCCTCATCTAACGCGGGGTTCACTCAACAACAGCAACTGGGATTACCACAAATGCCATCATTAAGCCAAGCAGCCACGTGACATTTTGCGGAATGGATTTTTAGTGACAGAGTTGCCAGTCAGTTGCAACCCTGTTACTGTTGTGAGGTGGGTTGGACTGAGAGAAGAAGAGCCTGGGCCATGGTCACCCAGATGTCTTTCATGCCTAAAACAGGGTTAGAACTCATTAGAATCAAGACTGGACTACTGTAATGCGCTCTGCATGGGGCTGCCCTTGAAAAGTGTTCGAAGACTTCAGCTAGTCCAGAATGCAGCCGCGCGAGCGATTGTGGGTGCACCTAGGTACACCCACGTTACACCTATCTTCCGCGAGCTGCACTGGCTGCCCATTGGTCTCTGGACTCGCTTCAAGGTGGTAGTTGTTACTTATAAAGCCCTACATGGCATCGGACCTGGGTACCTGAGAGACCGCCTCCTGCCAATTACCTCCCAAAGACCAATTCGATCGCATAGGCTTGGCCTTCTCCGGGTTCCATCTGCCAGCCAATGCCGGCTGGCGACCCCCCGGGGGAGAGCCTTCTCTGTTGCTGCTCCGGCCCTCTGGAACGAGCTCCCCGTGGAGATCCGGACCCTTACTACCTTCCCGGCCTTCCGTAAAGCTACTAAGTCCTGGCTGTTCCGGCAGGCTGGGGGCTGTTAAAGCACCCACCCCCGTTTTAATTGTGACTGTTGTGGATTTTAAAATTTGTTTGTATTGTCTTATTTATTCCCTCCCCTGTTTATTGTGAGCCGCCCGGAGTCCCTCGGGAGTGGGTGGCATACAAAACCAATAAACCAACCAAACCAACCAACCAAATTTGATTTCCAATCCGGACCTTAAACATTGCACCAAACTCTCTCTCAGAATGGGCACCTTCCTTATTTTTGGAAGCCATAGCTGGAAAGAGTTTTTTTTTAAAGTATTTTTTAAAAAATAATTAAAATAAAACTCAAAATACAAACTAAAAGACCTTTTTTTAAAAAAAAAGCCTATCTTGTATTTTATATTTATCAGTAGTCATTGGTTTACCAGTGAATTCACTATTATATGAACAATGCAACAAAGAAAAAATCACAAAATCTCTTCGGTAGTAACACATATCGCTGCGTCCTTTAGTTTGAAAATATGCCTTTTTTTAAAGAAGATATTTATTTATTTATTTTATTTTTCATTTAGAAAGTTTATATTGCCGCCTACTTGCACATGGTGAGGCAAGGTGGCAATGTAAATCACACAGTTCTGACAACCATTCCTTGACATCTTGAATAATTTCACTTTTCTAATTTCTTGATATCGTTAACACCAGGCACGATACAATCCAAATTCGCAATAAACAGTGAAATGCCAAAGGTTTGGTACATAACAAAAATATGTTCTCATTTGTAAACAGCATTTGATATTTCAGGAGAAACTACCAGTATATAGGAGGACTTTACATAACTCTCATGTCAGGATAAAAAAACAGATCAGCATCCAGGGGTGGGATTCGACTGATTCGGACTGGTTCAGACGAACCAGTAGCTCCGACCATCAGCTGGGAGCGAACTGGTTCGCTTTGATGATGAAGTGCCCACACACACACACACTCCTGCTCATAACTCACCTATATCTTCTCAGCTGAGTCGCGCAACAGACTGGATTGCTGTGCCGCAGCTGTTTTCCTCCCCACCAATAATGCAAAAGGTACTTTTTCTCAAAACTGTGCATGCATGTGCAGTGCGCGTCAAGTGCATTCACGAGTGAAGCGAGAGAACGCAAAGTGTGCGATCACCGAACCAGTTGTTAAACCAGTAGGATCCCACCACTGTCAGCATCCCTATTTTTCTCTTGTTCAAGCCTTCTAAGCTAAAGGTGATTTTTGGATAGCAAAATTAAAATTCTAAGAACACTGGTGGCAATTCTTGTCCAAGCGCATTGCACTTAGAAATAGCCCAGGGGTGGGTTTCAACCGGTTCGTGGTGGTCCCTGCGAACCGGTTGGTCGGCGAACCCGGAAGTTACTTACTTCCGGGAACGGTGAAGGGCCCATCCGCCCACCCGCGCTCCTTACCCGGTTTTGACGAGTTCTGCGCTTCCACGCATGTGCAGGATGCATACAGCACCTGCGCGATCCTCCAGGAGCAGCTGGAGCATCGCACAGACGCTAGTACGCATGCATGCACCGCGTGCGTGCACGAGGACACCGCCAGCCCCGTTCCAACTGAACCGGTTGGAACGGAGCGAGAAACCCACCCCTGAAATAGCCATATTGTTAATTAATCAACACTTAAGTGCAGTTATTAAATACAAGTGAAGCGAAAGAAAAGAGAAAGAATCTGATGTACAGAAGCAAAGAGAGAACGAAGTATTAAGATAAAAATAGACTATACCAGTGGTGGGTTTCAATTTTTTTTAGAACCTCCTCTGTAGGAGTGGCCTGCTTTGTGGGAGTTGCTTGTTGGCCATGTGACTGGCTGGGAGTGGCTTGGCAGTCATGTGACTGGGTGGGAGTAGCTTGGCAGTCATGTGACTGGGTGGGCGTGGCCAACTTGTAAAATGCGATGAAACTCACTTAACAACACTCTTGCTTAGCAACCAAAACGTTGGCTCAGAAACTCCGCCTTTTGAAGCACGCAAGTCTTAAAGCTGTCAAGTTACAAGACCCTTGCACCCCTAACCCTTTAGAAAAAAAACCCAGGGGTGTTCAAACTTGGCAGCTTTAAGACTTGTGGACTTCAAATCCCAGAATTCCTCCTCTCGCTCTTCATCTTGATGATGTGCGGACAGGCGGTGGGAGGGAGCTGGAACCGGTTCTAAAGGGCACTGTAGATTTGTGGAACCTCTTCTATAGAAGAGGTTAGAACTGGCAGGAACCCACCCCTGGACTATACAATATACATTTTTTACTGATTTATACTCTATGTAATGCCATGAAGCTTTCATTGGTGGCAGTATAGAAATCTAATAAATCACTACACAAATAAGCGCTCTCTCTCTCTCTCTCTCTCTCTCTCTCTTCCAAGATGATTTGTTTAATTTATTAATTAGATTGTGCTTTTTCTCTAGAAGCTCAAATTAGTCTTTGTCTCCCTCTCCCTTCCTCCCTCCCTCCCTCTTCCCCTCATCTCCATCTCCATCTCTTACCTCTTTTGAAGGGTCTTTCTCTACCAACACACACAGGAGCAAATCACCTTTGAAGGTCGATATAATGGCTATGCTGAGCATTTGTAAAAATGCTACTACTGTATTTGGAAGTTTTAAGGAATGGACTATGGTGAATGTGTGCAAAAGATTTACACTATCCCGCATGATTTTGAGGATAATTTGTGTGGGAATGTATTTCTATGCAACAACTACAGTAGTATTCAGCCAATAGATGGTACCCTGGCAGTACTTGCAAGTTTGGCTCTATGTATATACTCTATGCTCTTTAGTCCTAAGTAAAGTTTCCTGTTTCCTATTACAGTTAAATAGTTTAGCAGTAAAGCACATGGTGACTGTACTCTTGTTTGCTCTGTTGTGGTACTTCGCATAAACAGAATTTCTAACAATTTGCTTGAAAGGTAGAGGTTGACCTAGCGAATTCCTGTGGCTGCCAGTTGGCTTGGGATCTTCCCAGTTCTAGTCCTCTGCATTACATGGTACCAATAAAGGAGCATATTTATAGCTCAGGGTGGAAATGAAGGGGTTTGGTCTTCTCTAAGCTGGGTCATTTTCTTGTAAACATTTCCAGGTATATCATCAGTGCTAGTCAAGGTAATGAAAAGTTTGCAAGAAAACAACCTAGCTTAGTGAGAACCAAGGACCCCACATCAGTGTTGTATATTTATCCAATCAGAAAGGGTTCTTCCCCAAGTAACTGCCTTTTAACGGGATGGTATAATCAAATTTACGGCCAGATCTCCCTAGTAGCAATCAGAACTGGATAAGTACAGCAAAGAACAATTCTATCTGCGTGCAGATCAATAAGATTAATGGATGAAGGATGAAGTGGGAATATACGAATTCCAGCAAGTAACTTTGCTTTTAAATATGGAATATGTTTATAGGCAATTCAAAGCCTCTGGAGGCTGCTTTTTTCCTCCTATGTTTTCAGTAGGCTGAATTCGAAAATTAGCCTTTGCTGGGGGCAGGCAGCATGCCGGGTGCAATTAACCCTTTTTATAATACATGGAGATTACTCGGCCTTTCACTACAGCTTCCTTACCCCAGTACCATTTACTTTGAGTCTTCTCTTCCCTCCCCTCCCCTAACATTGACCCCAATAATTTGCTCCATTTCCATTCCTTACTATTTTCTGATGTTTCTGTTGGAAGGACTTTAGTGACACCGTCTGTCTTTGGTGTGTGTGTGTGTATGTGTATAGTGGTGATTTGGTTAGGACTACCATATTTGATAAGATGCTTGCTCCCGGGGAGGAAAGCTATGGCAAATCTAGACAGCATACTAAAAAGCAGACACATCACCCTGCCAACAAAAGTGTGTCTAGTCAAGGCTATGATTTTCCCAGTTGCAATGGATGGCTGTGAAAGTTGGACCATAAGAAAGGCTGAGCGACAAAGAATGGAGGCCTTTGAACTATGGTGCTGGAGAAGACTCCTGTGAGTCCCTTGGACTGTAAGGCGGTCGAACCGGTCAGTCCTAGAGGAGATCAACCCTGACTGCTCTTTAGAAGGCCGGATCCTGAAGAGGAAACTCAAATACTTTGGCCACCTAATGAGAAGGAAGGACTCACTGGAGAAGAGCCTCATGCTGGGAACGATTGAGGGCAAAAGAAGAAAGGGACGGCAGAGAATGAGGTGGCTGGATGGAGTCACCGAAGCAATCGGCATGAGCTTAAATGGACACCAGAGGATGGTAGAGGACAGGAAGGTCTGGAGGATCCATGGGGTTGTGATGGATTGGACACAACTTTGCAACTAACAACAACTACCATATCTGATGGCAGAAATCCAGCTGGACAGTAGATGGCAACAAAAAGTGATTGGTTGGGTATCTCTTGGCGACTTCTAGATGAGAATCTCGTGGTCACCTTGGTTTTCTGCTGTTCTTAGCAGGTGTAAGTGAAAGAATAATTTGTACATGCGTGAGCTAGAAACTTGTAATCATGGTGCACTATTTGCTAGCAAACTAATTCTACTAAGTAGTTATTCAGTCAAAAATATCAGCCGTGTATCCACTCAACTTTTCACGTACATACTCATAAACATGCAGACTGATGGACATGCATATATAAAACTTTACATGTGCCCAAATTTATTGGGAGGGGGGGGATATTGTTTTCAATTGGTGTTTGCAAGGACAAAGCCGAGCACTGCTCAAAATTTAGATGTTTTGTCTCTGTACATAATATTCTATTTGCCTTTCCTGGTTTTTAATTTCATCAAGTGGGACGTTTAAATGAAATTCAGTCATTTTCCCGTTGAGAAGTTGTGATAGTGATGCCACAAATTTCTTATTTATATCAACATTTGTTCAGGCTCTTCTTTGACTCTTTTCCCTGCCCTCTGCACATAACTTGCCTTCCTTCTGGAGTGTCTTCAGGAAATGGCCAGAAAAATCAGGAGGGCAGCCACAAGAAACACAAGAAAGAATGTTCTTTCTGTGCCAACTCAGAAAGCTCAAATTGCCCAAGGAGCTGCTGATACAGTTCTACAGAGGAATTATTGAGTCTGTCATCTGCACCTCTATAACTGTCTGGTTTGGTTCTGCAACCCAACAAGACAAACATAGACTTCAACGGATAATTAGGACTGCAGAGAAAACAATTGCTACCAACCTGCCTTCCGTTGAGGATGAGTCAAAAAGAGGGCTGTGAAAATATTTACAGACCCCTCGCATCCTGAACATAAATTGTTTCAACTCCTACCCTCAGAACGACGCTATAGGGCACTGGACACCAGAACAACTAGACACAAGGACAGTTTTTCCCTGAATGCCATCACTCTGCTAAACAAATAATTCCCTCACCACTGTCAAACTATTTACTAAATTTGCACTACTGTTACTATTAATCTTCTCATTGTTCCTATCGCCCATCTCCTCCCACTTATGACTGTAACTTTGTTGCTTGTATCCTTATGATTTATATTGATTGTTTCCTAGTATGATTTGATTGCTTATTTATACCCGATCACTATCATTAAGTGTTGTACCTTATGATTCATGACGAATGTATCTTTTCTTTGTATCAACACTGAAAGCATATCCACCAAAGACAAATTCCTTGTGTGTCCAATCACACTTGGCCAATAAAGAAATCTCTTTCTCTTCTCTTCTCCTCTCTCCTCGTCTCCTCTCCTATTCCATTCCATTCTATTCTATTCTACTCTTTCCTATTCTATTCCATTCCATTCTTAATCCTGTTCCTAATTCTATTCTATTCCATTCCATTCTTAATCCTATTCTATTCTATTCCTTTCCATTCCATTCCATTCTTAATCCTATTCCTAATTCTATTCCATTCCATTCTTAATCCTATTCTATTATATTCCATTCTTAATCCTATTCTTACTCCTATTCTTAATCCTATTCTATTCCATTCCATTCTTAATCCTATTCCTAATTCTATTCGATTCCATTCCATTCTTAATCCTCTTCTTAATCCTATTCTATTCTATTCCATTCCTAATCCTAGTCTTAATCCTTTTCTTAATCCTATTCTATTCTATTCCTTTCCATTCCATTCTTAATCCTATTCTATTATATTCCATTCTTAATCCTAGTCTTACTCATATTCTTAATCCTATTCTATTCCTTTCCATTCTTAATCCTATTCCTAATTCTATTCCATTCCTTTCCATTCCATTCTTAATCCTATTCCTAATTCTATTCTATTCCATTCTTAATCCTATTCTTAATCCTATTCTATTCCATTCCTTTCCATTCCATTCTTAATCCTATTCCTAATTCTATTCCATTCCATTCCATTCTTAATCTTATTCTATTCCATTCTTAATCCTAGTCTTACTCCTATTCTATTCTATTCCATTCCATTCCATTCTACAAGAGCGGGACCAAAGCTGTACCTGGCGTTCTTTTTTAATGTACTCTGCAGCAATGGCATCTCTTTGTGATGGTGGCAAATATCTGTAACTCGGGTGTAGGTGGCGGTTCGTTCTCCGACCTTATGGGTTGATTTCCAGACATTTCTTTACTAGGCTAAGGTGACATCTTCGGCAGAGTTTAGGGTTTTCATACAGCATCTGTGCAGAAATCGGGGTCATCCTCCTGATTTGCATTGCCAGGAGTGACATCTGGATTGCTTTCTCTCTCCCCCCCCCCCCCCCGCTCCTTTCCATGCCAGGCCAGTTCTTCTCTTCTGAAATTTTCCCCTTCCATTCTGCATTTTTCCGTTTGCCTAAATTTTGCTTTGAAGGCCCTTCGGTTTAAGGAAAGGAAGACAACAAAAACAAAACAACGAGCTCTCTCTCTCTCCCCCCCCCCACAAACATCCTCGGTCTCTCCCCGCCTTCCCCCCCCCCATCCCCTCCTCCTGGCGATGCCCATGTAGTCGGAGGCATTGGATGCACACAAATGAGGGGCAAAGAAGAGGGATGCTTGTTTCTGTGCAACATTGCCTGCAGTTTGTGTGTGAGTGTGTGTGTGTGTCTCCACCGAAGGCTTTTGTCAAGCCGTTTTCCCCCCCAGACGGTGGGGTTTTTTTTGCACGGGGGACAGTGGCTTATTGTTAGCCCCCCTCCTGACAACCACTCCATCCAAACACCCTTCGTAGGGGGTGGGGGGGGGGTTTCCTGGCGAAGCAAGGCAGCTCAATTTGCATTTGTTCCAGTCACAAAGGTTTATAGGTCAGGGGAGGCTGGCTGTCAACCGAAAACCACCATTCCCAGCCCCGGCCCATTCTTCTATGGTTGTCAGGAATGTATATTTCTTCCCCGCCATGAATATATGATGGCGCGGGGTCTGAATGCGCTTTGTTCCTCCGGAGCTTGGTACCAGCTGGGACTAAGATGGAGGACGTGGCTTGGTGCCAACTCGGCTCTTTTCAGCCCTTCCCTCCTTCGGTGCCTCCCTGGTGCCCACCCGAAGAGGCAGCCGCAGCAGCCGCGTCGGTACCCGCCGAGGCAGTCAGGGGGCGCCCTTCGCGCCTCGCTCCTTCCGCAAAACGGCGCCAGCTTTGCATTAGCTGCACTTGCGAGGGAAGGCGGCCGTGGGGACGGCGGGGGGGGGGGGGGGGAGACTTTCTGGGTCGGCTGCTGCTTTTTCAGCCGAGCGAGGATGGAGAAACGGGGCCTTCGGTCTTTTTTTTTTTTTTCAGGGAAGCCGGAGACTGTATTTTGTTTTTATGCAAGGCATCCATTCATTCGTGGGGGAGTTTGCCTTAGGAAAAATCCCTTTGAGGATAGATAGAAGATGCTCCTTGTATCTAATGACAAGATAAACTCTTGGGTGGGTTTGTTCAATAGCATATGAAACATTGGAGGAATTGGTGTGTTTTTTTTTTTAAGTATCTTTTAAATATCTTCAAACTTTTAAGGTTTGGACAGTGGGATTTGGAATGGAAAAAAAGGTGTGTGTGAGAGAGAGAGAGAGGGAAGGAGGGAACTTAAGAGAAGAGAAGGAAGGAGGGAAGGAGGAAAGGAGGGAGGGAAGATATGAGAGAAGGAGGGGGGGAAGAAGAGAGGAAAGAGAGAGGGAAGGAAAGGTAGGATAGGAAAAGAAAGGAGGGAAGGAAGGAGAGAAGGAGGGAGGGAAGGAAGGGGAGTGGGAAAGAAGAAACAAGGGAAGGAAAGAGGGAGGGAGGGGAGAAGATATCTAACCTCTGATGTCTATAAGGATTTTGATATTATGGGAACGTCTTGAAACGCAGTCAAATGTAAAGCGAAACAGTGAATGTTGTACTGTTTTTTACCAGTTATTGGTTGTTGTATTTTTCTTTTACTAATAAAAATATTTGAAACTAAAAAAAAAAAAAAGAAACATTGGAGGAATTGGTGTTGTTTTTTTTAAGTATCTTTTAAATATCTTCAAACTTTTAAGGTTTGGACAGTGGGACTTGGAATGGAAAAAAAGGTGTGTGTGTGAGGGAGGGAGGGAGGGAGGGAGGGAGGGAGAGAGAGAGAGAGAGAGAGAGAGAGAGAGAGAGAGAGAGAGAGAGAGAGAGAGAGAGAGAGAGATATTTTAACACCCAAGTGCCAGGCAGAGGAAGAGATGCTGAAACAAGATGCTACTGATTATTATTAGATTCTCACAATAGGTTTTGATTGAAAATGGGGTTTCCTTGCTTTTGGTCTTAAGGAAGGGGTCCTTCTCCGGAGTGGGTGAAGATGTCTCGGTTTCAGGGGCAAGGATCCATTCATCCCGCATCTGTGTGTCTGAGGTGTGCTGTTCCCCCCAATTTCTCTCCCCCGCGTGTCAACATCTGCCCAGCCTGGAGTGTAATGCCCCCATTTAAATGCAAACGCCGACTCCTGAATCCACTTGAAAAAGGCATCCTGCAGAATGCAGATGGAGCTTCTACTCAGAGGCTTCAGGAGAGAGGCTGGCTAAATCTCGTTTTTTGATGTCTCCCTTTGAAATAGGCAGGGAATCCCATTTAAAGACCTGAATCTCTGCCAAAGATTGATTAGCATTCAGGCACTGTCTTGAACCCTTCAGCCAAACTCCCCACCATCCACCTCCAGCAAATGTTCAGGTACAATTGCCTGATTGTCTCTGGTAGTGTTAGCCAGGCCTGGAGAAATTCTGGCCACCCTTTCCTTTAGCATCTTTCTAGTCCCAAGCGTGTGTGTGTGTGTGTGTGTGTGTGTGTGTGTGTGTGTGTGTGTGTGTTATGGTTGAGCATGAAATCTTACTGCAAAATGTGGTGGCTATTTTATTTATGCATTTTAATGTGCCCATTTATATGCCTGAATAGCACCAGACAGTTTACTGTACGCAGAGATATATATACACTTATATATTTTTTTAAAACCCTCTGAAATATTCTGAATCTTCTAGGTATCATTTAAAAATATGCATTTTTAAAATATACACACATATCCCTTTTAGTATAACTAAGACTGTCATTTGGTCACTGTGTACAGCTAAGTGTGTAGTCCTATACATACATGAGCTCTCAGAGTGAAATTTCATACAATTCAATGCATTTTAAAATTTTCCCCTTGTGAATTATCCTAATCTAACTCAGATAGACACTTGGCGGCATTGTAGTGCTGGATAATCAACTAGTGAAGAATATTTAGAACCAGCAACTATCATTATTTAAATGTACAAGAATGTTTTCATAGCGCTGTATAAGAAAAACACTTTTCAATGTAAGATAGTGTATTATTTATTTAGATGGCATCGCTCTGCTTAAAAATGATCTTTCCTCAAGATAATGCATAGTAGCTTTTATTACTGTTAAATTCCAAATTATTGCTATACCTTTCTCCAAAACCACACTAACATGAAACTTGTCCTTCTCTCAGTCAGTAGAAAATAATGTAATCTATTTTTTTAATAACAACTTTCTCTTACCACATATAAAATTTTCAGAAGGAAAACTCATCACATCCAGCACATTTATCTTCCAAGTATTTGTGCCTATCCTAAAGAAACCACTTCTGACAATCTGTACAGATAATTCCACATTAAGTTAGTTACATGCTTTCTGTGTGATTTCTAGTTTTGCAGCTTGGGCTTCTTATCTGATAATAAAATGATGGGTTCCAAACTCTTTTAATTGTGGTATGGGACTTGCTGTGATTCATTCTATTTGCAGAAGGAATAGAATAGAATAGAATAGAATACAATACAATACAATACAATACAATACAATACAATACAATACAATAACAGAGTTGGAAGGGACCTTGGGGTCTTCTAATCCAACCCCCTGCTTAGGCAGGAAACCCTACACACCACTACAGACAAATGGATATCCAACATCTTCTTAAAGACTTCCAGTGTTGGGGCATTCACAACTTCTGGAGACAATTTGTTCCACTGATGAATTGTTCTAACTGTCAGGAAATTTCTCCTCGGTTCTAAGTTGCTTCTCTCCTTGATTAGTTTCCATCCATTCTTCTTGTCCTGCCCTCAGGTGCTTTGGAGAATAGCTTGACTCCCTCTTCTTTGTGGCAGCCCCTCAGATATTGGAACACTGCTATCATGTCATCCCTAGACCTTCTTTTCATTAAACCAGACATACCCAATTTCTGCAGCTGTTCATCAGATGTTTTAGTCTCCAGTCCCCTAATCATCTTTGTTGCTCTTCTCTGCACTCTTTCTAGAGTCTCAGCATGTTTTTTACATTGTGGCAAGCAAAACTGAATGCAGCATTCCAAGTGTGGCCTTACCAAGACATTATAAAGTGGCATTAACACTTCACCTGATCTTGATTCTATCTCTCTGTTTATGCAGCCTAGAACTGTGTTGGCTTTTTGGGCAGCTGCTGCACACGGCTGGCTCATATTTAAATGGTTGTCCACGAGGACTCCAAGATCCCTCTCACAGTTACTACTATTGAGCAAGGTACCACAAATACTGTACCTGTGCATTTTGTTTTTCTTGCCTAAATGTAGCACCAAAAGGAAATTCCCTTTGGAAAATTGCCCAACCCAACAGACTTTCTTTTAGATTTCAGTGTAAATTTAATTCTGACCTCCTTCGATACAGTGGTCCAAACTGGACCTTCTTCTACTCAAACTGAATTCATGCTAGCTACCTGTCACATCTTGTATAGGTAGACTTACAACAGCTCATATAGTGATGGGAGAGAGGGTGGGGGGGAAGGCAAAAAGGAAGGTGGGGAGCGGATCTGGAGAGAGGAGTGGTAGAGGGCGAGGGGAAGTAGGGTAGAGGGGGATGATGGAGGGAAGATAGAAAGTTGGAGGGTGGGGGAAGAAAGCGGTGTATGAAGAATGGAAGAGGTATATTGGGCTTTTAGTTTCTGGGGCATTGTTGACAAGAGGAATTGATGCAATTATTGTTTAATACTGTATGGTGTATACATGTGAGCGTATGAAAATGAAAATGAAAATAAAATATACTAAACCCTCAAAATTCAGACACTTGGCAACTAACTCGTATTTATGATGGTTGCAGTATCCTGGAGTCACATGACCATCTTTTGCGACCAGTGGGAAGCCAGATTCACTTAACGACAGTGTTACTAACTTAACAAGTGCAGTGATTAAGAGCTGTGGCAAGAAAGGTTGTAAAAGGGGACAAAACTCACTTAACAAATGTTTCACTTGGTCAGTAGACCGAGCTGGCTTGAGTTCAAAGGAGACTCCCCTCAAATGGCCAGTAGATAAAACTTTAGATGGAGGGGTGGGGAGGATAAGTCCAAGTGGAATGGCTGAAAGAAGTCAAGATGGCGGCTTAATGGTGCCGTTATGGCTGCCATTTTAGCTTTTAAGCCTTCCTCCCTGCCGATACCCAATCTCCTCCAATTCGCACAAAGGAGACCAGTTTTGAATCCAATTTAAATTAAAACGCTCTCTGAAAGACAGAGCAAGTCTTTTCTCTTGAGGATCGAATCCTTACAATCCGACAAGGCCTAGATATTTATAAAGATGGCTTTATTAATCGTTGGAACTCATTTTTGTTGAATTATGTCTGGTAATAAGGCCTCGGCATACACAGCGGCCTCTGCTGAAACGGGGGGGGGGGGAGACCCGCGAAAGAAAATGGACCTTTGGAGCGAACGATATGGCGCCAATTATCAACCTTTTTAATCAGCACGTCGCTTGGGCTCCCCCACCCCAAAAGTGACCGTGTCATAGACTGGAATAGGGGTGGGGGGGGGAAATATTATTTTCACGGCCACAAAAGGGGGCTTTAAATCACACAAAAAAACCAGACATTCGATTCATTGCCCGCAGACAGGTCCGGTCAATTGCCAGCCTCTTTGGAAAGGGGCTGAATGGAAGGTGGAAGTCTCAGACAGAGGCCTCTGGATGCCAAGGCGGCAACTGGTTGCTTTGGGATTAGCATTTTGCGCCTGCTCCCCGGTGCCAAGGGCTGGTTTTTATGAGCCTGATCATCGATGAGCAGAAGAGACAGAGCCACAAAGGAGGCTCTTGGCAGGGGAAGGAGGGAGGGAGGGAGGGAAAGGCCATCAAGGCTTTCTCTGCCCTTCTCCGCTTGGGAAGGGCGAGGAGACATTGGAAGTGGGCTGTTGGCGAGGCTGAGTGGGGGGGTGGGGGTGCTGAGTGCTCTGGCTTTTCTCTCCTGGAAGAAACAATGGCTCCTGAGTTGCTGCAGATCTTCATATCCATCGCCAAGGACGGGTCCCATTTCTCTTAAGAGCCCCCAAAAGCACTTGAAAGAAGAAACAACCCCCCACCCCCACACACACACATACAAAATAGGCAACAAAGCTCTCTGTGCAAAGTGGGTTTTCTGGTTTGTTTTCAACTGCATGCCGTTCGCAGGACAGGCCTTCACAATTAAGACTTGCTTCTTCTGCCGGGCTCGGTTGCCATTGTGCTTTTGTGACTGTGGTAGGAGACGCCGTTCATCTTGACATTTTGCAAAAGTTTTATTTTGCGCGGCAATCTTTGGGGCCGTTTCTATTCTTTCGACAGTGAAAAGCTTTGCAATTTGGAGACGACCA
Source organism: Thamnophis sirtalis (assembly GCF_051295495.1). Taxonomy (NCBI): domain Eukaryota; kingdom Metazoa; phylum Chordata; class Lepidosauria; order Squamata; family Natricidae; genus Thamnophis; species Thamnophis sirtalis. The sequence continues at coordinate 71,167,475 of NW_028261389.1, forward strand.
AGCAGGAGTTTGAGGGAAGGGAAGAACGGAAGGGGGAGGGGTTGCTTACTCCAATCAGTCTGGTTAGGCTTAAGTTTAAATAAACCAATATTACAAACCATCGTGTAAACAAAAGTCCAAACCACCAGCGTAAAATCTCTGAAACTCCCAAGTATCTGTTCAGAGCTCTCTTCTACGCTGCTGTAAGAGGAGGCTGCCTTCCTCTTGATTGACAGAATTGTTCTACAATGAATTTGCTAATGATGGTTGTATAGAATTGGGTAGTCCAGCTTTGAACAGCCGAGAAAAAGTGCAGCTGATTAAACAGGGAGGTGATATGGTAGCACCAGCCACAAGCACCGGTAGCAAACAGCGTTTGGCTTGGAGAGCTGACAGGCCAATATCTGCAAAATGTGGCAAGGAATCTCAGTCACAAACCAATTAAACAAAATAATTGTCTCCTTCAAACTCCACTCCTTTCGCTCCTCTTTTATTTCTTCTGGGAGGGGCCATTCATGGTCCACTTGTGCTTTACTCCCAAGTCGACCCTTATTCTTTAGCCGTTCCCTTCGTCTGGCAACTCCGCGCATGCGCACACTGGGAACAGGCTCCAGCTGTTCCTCTGCCTCACTGTTGTCCGACTCTGAAGGCAGCTGATAACTGGCTGATAACGGCTCTGGCCCCGTCTCTGCCTCCGACACAGAGCCCTCATCAGAGCCTTCCCCAGACTCCAGGACTGGCCCATGTTCCTCCCCAACCTCCTCACTGTCCAAATCTGCTGCCAGCTCTGCTGGAGGGCCACAACAGGTTCTTGGAGTGTGGTTTATGACTTTCCCAACCAGTTTCCAATATGCAACATCAATTGGAAAAACCTTGTTCCCCAATTACCACGATTCGTATAAGGACCATGGTAAAGTGGTAATAAAATCAGTTCTAATCGCATGATGACTCGGTTAACAATTAAATTGCTTAGCAACTGAAATCTCTATCCAACTTTAATTATAAGTCAAGAACTACCTGTAATATGAACTTGATTTAGTCAAGAACTTGCTTGCCTTCATTCAACAGCAATTGTATTGTGGGCTGGGATATCAAAAAAAATAAAAGTGGCAGCTGCTACAATGTGATCATAGCACCTCCATTTTTGTACATGCCATAAAGAGATTTCAAAGAAATAATAAAAATATTAAATTAATTATTACATGGTTCAATCATTAGCTTATGGAAGATTATACAAATTGGTGGAAGACGCCCAAGGATAACTGATTATGCGCATTCAAGTTGTTTTCAACCACTAGCAACTACACAGATACATTTTCTCTATGACAAAATCTCCCTAACCTGGCCTTTCAGGTCTTCGAAGTGAATTAGAAGATAATTTATGCCCATGGATTATGCAGGGTGAAGACTTCGATGGATGGATGGATGGATGGACGGATGGATGGACGGACGAATAGACCAAGAGACAGATGATAGCTAGCTAGCTAGCTAGCTAAAAAGAGAGGTAGGTAGGTAGGTAGGTAGGTAGGTAGGTAGGTAGGTAGGTAGGTAGGTAGGTAGGTAGGTAGAGAGAGAGAGAGAGAGAGAGAGAGAGAGAGAGAGAGAGAGAGATAGAGAGATAGATAGATAGATAGATAGATAGATAGATAGATAGATAGATAGATAGATAGATAGATAGAGTTTGGAAATTCAGCTACCTTGATCCTAATGTTCTTAAAATATATTTTATTTTGAAATAATTTGTAAAATCACTAGAAAGGTGGTTAGATTTTACACAAAAATGGTGGCAGTTGGAAGGAGGAATATCTTCTACATTTTGATGTTACTGTGAAGGAGATGAGATAATACACATTTCACGTTCTGAATTTTTTGGTTTGCAACAAATTTATCACTCTGTGTGTCAAATGTTATTTGAATGTCAACTATAGGATAATCTCCCACAAGCCTAAAAACAAAAAAAGAGATCATGTAATTAAAGAAACTTCCACAAAATTCAGGCATGGAAATTCAGAAGGATCCAGTCTCGAGAACCTGTTGCTCCAAGCTATTGTTACCATGGCGACAAATGATTTCCAGCAATAGACATGATGCAATCACAATTTGCAAATAAGAGCGAGCTGCATTTTTTAGCCTCTGGTTTTAAAAAGTAGAAAGGCTGCTGCCATTGCAGAATTTAAGCAGCCGTTTGAAATCTGCAAACAGTACCAATGGTTCAAACATGGTTTATCTTGCGGCTGGGGGTTTTTTTTTCCTTGGTTTTTGGATAGAATCTAGATTTTTATATAGGTTCACAGGACAAAGGTGAGGTGATGGGTGTGTCAAAGTCCCAGGCCTCTTGCACATGGATTGAGGCTGCAGTATTGACTTTGCGGATCAGTCCTGCCCTCTTCTGTAGGTGTGGCCTGCTTTGTGGGAGTGGCTTGCCAGCCATGTGACCGGGTAGGAGTGGCTTGCCCGCCATGTGACTGGGTGGGCGTGGCCAACTTGTAAAATGTGGTGAAACTCACTTAACAACGCTCTTGCTTAGCAACCAAAATGTTGGCTCAGAAACTCTGGCATTGAAGTGTGCAAGTCTTATAGCTGTCAAGTTACAAGACCCTTGCAACCCCTAACCCTTTAGGAAAAAAAAACCCAGGGGTGTTCAAATTTGACAGCTTTAAGACTTGTGGACTTCAACTCCCAGAATTCCTCCTCTCACTCTTCATCTTGATGATGTGCGGACGGGCAGGGGGAGGGAGCTGGAACCGGTTCTAAACGGCACTGTAGATTTGTGGAACCTCTTCTATAGAAGAGGTTAGAACTGACAGGAACCCACCCCTGCTTTGGACACTATAGCAATAGCAGTTAGACTTATATACCGCTTCATAGGGCTTTCAGCCCTCTCTAAGCGGTTTACAGAGTCAGCATATCGCCCCCACAGTCTGGGTCCTCATTTCACCCACCTCAGAAGGATGGAAGGCTGAGTCAACCTTGAGCCGGTGAGATTAGAACCGCTGAACTGCAGATAACAGTCAGCTGAAGTGGCCTGCAGTACTGCACCCTAACCACTGCGCCACCTCGGCACTATAACTCATTGGAACTGAGAACTGGAAATAGTCAATTTTCATACCGTAACCCTGTTGGCAGTGGGAGTCCCACTCCAATCAAGATCAGAGCAAAAAAATTTTTTATTCAGGGAGGAGCATTTAAGCGGCCAAGCTTTCCGATTACACCAGGGGAGAGAAGAAAGGATGACAAGGAGCTCTGTGAGGGTTGAAACAGAGGGTCTGGACTTAGATGGGAAGCGTGCCTTAGCAAAAATGGTGCAGAATGTCACGAAGAATCTAAAGAATGGGCAGTCGAAGGTGACTGTCCCCCAAAAGACAGGCTGCAACAGGGGTTGGCTGCCGGGGGTTTGGGAGAACCTCCAGCTAAGATTCTGTGCAGTTCAGAGAACCCCCAAATGCCACTCCTGGCTGGCCCCGCCCTGCCCACCCCACCCCTCCCAGAAGTCCTCACGCGGCCTGCTTTGGATGCAGGTACGTGCAGGGTGTGCGCGGAGGCTCAGGGAGGGGGGAAAATGGGCCAAGGTGGCACAGTGGTTAAATGCAGCACTGCAGGCTACTTCAGCTGACTGCAGTTCTGCAGTTCGGCTGTTCAAATCTCACCGGCTCAAGGTTGACTCAGCCTTCCATCCTTCCGAGGTGGGTGAAATGAGGACCCAGACTGTGGGGGCGATATGCTGACTCTGTAAACCGCTTAGAGAGGGCTGAAAGCCCTATGAAGCGGTATATAAGTCTAACTGCTATTGCTATTGCTAAATGGGCCCACTGGAAGTTCGGGAAGGCCAGAAACAGACCTTCAGAAGGTCATGCTGGCTGGGGAATTCTGGGAGTTGAAGTCCGGACATCTTCAAGTGACCAAGGTTGAGAAACAATGGACTAAGGGTAATGTGATAGCAGTCTTCCAGTGCTTGAGGCTCTCCCTCAAGTTCAGGAAACAAACAAACAAACAAACATCAATTTATTCTCCACAGAACCTGAAAGCAGGACAGGAAGCAATAGATAAAAGCTTGTAGGGATTCAACCTGATAATGAAAACTATTAAGCAGTGGAACAACTTGCCACCCAGAGTTGTGGGTGCTCCGTCATGGAAGGTTTTCAAACACAGACTGGGCAACCAGTTGTCCAGGCAGGTGACTGAGATGAGTGGGACGTGGGATGGATGAAGACTTCCAAGGTCACTTGTTGTCATATAACTCCTTGTGTAGGCGTGGCGTTCACCCATGGCCCAGTGCATAACAGGGCATGCAGAGCCACGCTGAACCACACAGGAAAAAACAAAACTCCTAAAAGAACATAACATCCTGATAGTCCACTCTAGATGTGCCTTACCCAACGACGCCCAGGATTTGACCATATATAGACAGAACTTCCCTGAGCAGTAGATTAGCAATTGTAGTTTGACAGGCTGTCTTAAATCACATGCTGATTGCTCCTCCTGCCTTTGTCCTATCTCAATAAAAGGGGCTCCCAGGGTCCAATCTGGGTCGCCTCATCCCGAGAAAGCTCGTGTCCGTGTCTTTTCTCAACATTGGCCTCATGAGCGACCCACAGGTACATCACAGTCACTTCCAGCTTTATGATTCTATCTTCTTGCTGGGCTTGGCAGGGCCCCTGATGTTACCCGATGCTCCACTATTAAGGGTTTCGAAGGTCATCACCAGGACTTCAGAGGGACGTGATACTCAGCGCCTAAGACGCTGAGCTTGTCGATCAGAAAGGTTGGCAGTTTGAATCCCTAGCACCGTGTAATGGAGTGAGCTCCCATTACTCGTCCCAGCTTCTGCCAACCTAGCAGCTCAAAAGCACGTAAAAATGCAAGTAGAAAAAACAGCGACCATTTTAATGGGAAGGTAACAGCGTTCCGTGCACCTTCGGCATTTAGTCATGCCGGTCACATCACCACGGAGACGTCTTTGGACAGTGCTGGCTCTTTGGCTTTGAAACGGAGATGAGTATCGCCCCCTAGAGTCGGGAATGACTAGTACGTGTGAAGGGAACCTTTACCTTTACCAGGATTTTGAAGTAGGCCCTACCAGGCACCAACACAGTGATGTCAGGATTGGGGCTACCTTGCAAGGTAGCCCACTACCTAAAAATGGAGCAAAAATGGCAGTCAACATTATTAGTAAAAAGATGGAATCTGAGGCTTTTTAGCCTGGGGCAAAAGAATAAGGAAAAGCACAGTAAATATATTCCCATCTCTTAAAATGTTAAAACCAATGATCATCAAAACTCAGTGCAGAGAGATTCAGGAAGGAAAATACATACAGCAGTCAAATGATAGTAGCTGCTGCCATCCAAGGTAAGAATGGCCACCGATATAACTGATCTTAAAAGGAGACAGGTACATGAAGAAACAAGGAGCATTCCTTAATTACCAGCTGATGGGGAGCAGCAGTGAAAAAGGACAATTGGTTAGTACACAAACCATCATCTTCTTGGACAATCCTTGACCAGCATCTGTTTGATGTGGTATTCCTTAGCCCAAAACCCACTGGAAAGTTTCAGACTGGCAGCAGCACAATCTTTTTTTGTTGTTGCTGTTGTTGTGCAGGGGAACTCTTGAAAAAGCAAAATATTCATGGAAGCCTTTGCTTAGACCAGCGATTCTCAACCATAGCATTAAAATATTCATGACTGGGAAAGACATGGGAACAAGGTCAGGCAATGAATAGGCATAGCAACTAAGTCAGCCAATGACAGCTTAAACAGATCTGAGTCTGTGCAATGAATTCAAACAGAAACTTAAGCAGGGTGCTGCTCCGAGAAGTAAACTAGCAGTCTGTCTGGGCTTGTCTGCTGAAATGAAACTAACTGCTCGTATTTGCCTGTAACTCTCCTGCCGTGTGTTTACTTGGAAGAACCACCTGTTGGTATTGTACATTTATTCATCTATTCTTACGTATGTAAATAAGTTAATGAATCCAGCTGAATCGGTTATCTGTTTGTGTTTTCTGGATTTGAATTTACGCAACAAACTCTGACACACAGTCATTTTAAGTTATGTGAACTTCAACTTGCAGAATTCGAGCCAACATTCTGGCTGGGGAATTCTGGGAGTTGGAATCCATCCATCTTGAGTTGCTGAGTTTGAGAAACACTGGTTTAAATGAACAATCGCCTAACATAATTGCCCCAAAATGAACTCCCACCGACGTCAACAGCAAAATTATTTTTTTTTAAACTCCCACCATTATAAAAATGCCCATCCTGTTGGAAATCAGGGACATTGACTCAGCCTTCCATCCTTCCGAAGTCAGTAAAATGAGGACCCAGATTGGAGGCAATAGGCTGACTCTATAAACCACTTAGAGAGGGACGCAGAAGCAGTGTGAAGAGGTATATAAGTCTAAGTGCTATTGCTATTCATGGGGGAGGAGGTAGTGAATAATTAAAAAATGGCTTCCGCAACCGTGCAAAACCCCGTGACCCGTCAAAACCGCGTTCCACAAAAGCGCGGTCGACGAAATCGCGTATGTGACGTCATCACAACGCGACGAAAAAGATCGAAAAATTGAAATAAAAATTAAATTACAGCAAGCCAATTCACATAAAGGTAAGGGTTATGTTAAGGGTTAGGGTTAGAGCGTTAGCGTTACGTTTAGCGTTAGGTTAAGGGTTAGCGTTAGGTTTTTCGTTAGGTTTAGGGTTAGGTTTAGGGTTAGGTTTGGGGGGGTTAGGGTAAGGTTTTCGCTTTATTTTTACATTTTTCGATCTTTTTCGTCGCGCTGATGACGTCACATACGCGCTTTCGTCGACCGCGATTTTGTCGTCCGCGGTTTTGTGGTGGAACCCAAAACCCCATCCCATTTTAAATGAGTATAGTGCCTGTAAACCAAAGTGCAGCTTCGATGTCATGGGTGTAGCTGCCCTTTTGATGCTTTTGACCCCCCTCAGATACCCCCCCCCCGGTATAAATGAACCCTATCGCAACTGCCGACAAAGCCTGTGTATTTTACAGCCGTGTGAATGAAACTGAGCAGACGGTGGCTGGATTCCAATGGATGGTGAGTGAGAATTTTCAGGGTGGGTGGGAGGCGATGGAGGAGTCAGTGGCCTCCTTTTCCCACACGCTTCCCCACCCCCACATTTCAGGAGAGACCATTACAATCCTACAAAGAAGAGCGGGGACCTCTTGAAGTTGTAAGGTGATCATCATAACACCCCCATTTTTGTACCTGTCATAAACAGATTTCAAAGAAATAATAAAAATAGTAATAATTACGTGGTTCGACCATTAGATTACAAAATCCCAAATTTGTATACATTTGTGGAAGATGCCCAAAGATAACGGATGATGTGCCAACAAGTTGTTTTCTCGACTACCAGCAATTATACAGGTAGATTTTTCTCCAGGACAATGACAATCTGTCCTTAACCTGACTTTTTCAGGTCTTCCAAGTGAATTAGAAAAAGGTCATTTTGCCCAATCACAGATGGAGAAGTCTTTTCTGGATGGATGGACAGACAGACAGACAGATGGACTAAGAGACAGATGATAGACAAGACAGGCAGGCAGATATAGTTTGGAAAATTCAGCTACTTTGAGGCTAAAGCTCAATTTTCTTTTGAAAGAATTTGTAAAATCACTAGAAATGTAGCTTGAATTGACACAAAAAAAAGTGGCAGCTGGGAGGAGGAACATCTTCCACATTTTGATGTGGCTGTGAAGGAGATGTGATCACACACATTTCACCTTCTCAAATTTCTCATCCGCAAACAGATTCGTCTCTCTGTGTGCCAAATGTTATTTGTATGTCAAATATAAGAAAGTCTTCCTCGAATCTAGCAAAAAATAAAAAATAAAAAATGATTCTCTAATTAAAAGCAACGTCCCCAAAATTCAGGCATGGAAATTCAGAAGGATCCAGTCTGGGGAATTAAGCAATTAAAAGGTTCCAGGAGAATTTGCAATCCTCCAAAGAAGAGCGCGGGCCTTTGGGCGCCTTCATTTCACCCTGCTCCGATCCAGCCCTTCAGAGAGGCGTCTCTGGCACAGCCGCGGGGGTTGCGCCCCCCAAATTGCAGCAAAGACCGCAATACCCCCCCATACACACACACACACACACACTCCCCAGGTTGCGTGCATTGGGCAGCGCGTATCCCCGCGCGAATCCTGCATCTCCCTCGCCTGCTCTAAAGCGCGTTGCTTTTCCCAGCCAAGCAGGCGCGCAGAACTCCTCCGGCTAGACAGTTTCCACGACGTCTGGGTTCTCTCTCTCTCTCTCTCTCCCCAGGGCAGGGGGGACGGGGGTGGTGGGAGGCTTTTTGTCACCGTGCACCCCCCCCCAACACTGCAGCCGGCATCCCGGCGCAAGGACTGAGAGGGCTGCCTTGCGCTCCGACTGGGGAGGCGTCCGCGTCCGCGTCCGCAGCCGCGTGACTGTCTGCAGGAGGGTGGGGAGGGCAGGGGAAAGTGGGGAGGGGGAGAGAGAGAGACGGTTTCTTTGCCCTGGCCTGACACCAGCCTGGAGGGAGCGGACTTGGCAGCTTCCCAGACGCCCCCCCCACTCCCCAGCCCAGTGATAAGAGCCGCGCAGAAGGCGCCCCCCCCCCCCCAAGTTGGCCGTTGTTTAGTCTGCGCCGCAGCCTTTTCGGGCATCGGGTCAGAGGGCGCCTTGCCAGGCTGCAGCTGCTTCTGCTGGGGGAATGGGCAGTCTGGAGACTGCCAGGGGGAGCAAATACAAATACGATAGCAGAGTTGGAAGGGACCTTGGAGGTCTTCTAGTCCAACCCCCTGCCTAGGCAGGAAACCCTATACGTTCCAGACAAATGACTATCCAACATCTTAAAAACATCCAGTGTTGAAGCATTCACAACTTCTGGAGGCAAATTGTTCCACTGATTAATTGTTCTGACTGTCAGGAAATTTCTCCTTAGTTCTAGGTTGCTTCTCTCCTTGATTAGTTTCCACCCATTGCTTCTTGTTCTACACTCAGGTGCCTTGGAGAATAATTTGACCCCCTCTTCTTTGTGGCAACCCCTGAGATATTGAGTGGGAAGGGGCAGTGGGAGCAGAAACCTAACAGACACATCCAGACTTCTTCTGGCCCCCCAGGAAATGCTACCCTTGAGATGCACACTATACATACACTACACAGATAGACACACACACACAAACCTTGGAGGTTTATTAGTATTAATGAATATTCAGTTGGCTGAGTTTCATGTTTAATGAATAAAGTATATAATAATAATATCCAAGAATGTTACAAAACACATAAAGAAATTGCAGCTTCCTGCAACAACACCAGCGGAACTGCAAAAAACTGCGCTACTTGGAACATCGTATATTTGAAGAAGGTATTTGGTTGATACCTAGGATGCTGGCAGAAACCCGTATCAACCATCAGCACCAGTCAATGGTATTTGTGACACATCTTTAAATGTTCACTTGACTTGAGTTTCATGTTTAATGAAAAGAAGAAATAATAACAGTGATGCCCATTCTCGTTGGGGCACTTGGTACCATGTCCAAGAATGTCACAAAACACATCAAAAAATTGCAGCTTCCAGCAATAACACTAGCAGAACTGCAAAAAACTGCGCTACTAGGAGCATCATATATCTTAAGATACTTGGTTGATACCTAGGACGCTGGCAGCAACCCGTATCAACCATGAGCACCAGTCAATGGTATTTGTGACACATCTTTAAATGTTCACTTGACTTGAGTTTCATGTTTAATGAAAAGAAGAAATAATAACAGTGATGCCCATTCTCATTGGGGCACTTGGTACCATGTCCAAGAATGTCACAAAACACATCAAAAAATTGCAGCTTCCAGCAATAACACTAGCAGAACTGCAAAAAACTGCGCTACTAGGAGCATCATATATCTTAAGATACTTGGTTGATACCTAGGACGCTGGTAGCAACCCGTATCAACCACCAGCACCAGTCAATGGTATTTGTGACACATCTTTAAATGTTCACTTGACTGAGTTTCATGTTTAATGAATAAAAGAAGTAATAATAATACTAATACTAATATAATAATAATAATATCATCGCATATTTTAAAAAGGTAGTTGGTTGATATATAAGAGCCAAGGTGGCGCAGTGGTTAAATGCAGCACTGCAGGCTACTGCTAGATCAGCAGGTCAGTGGTTCAAATCTCACCGGCTCAGGGTTGACTCAGCCTTCCATCCTTCCGAGGTGGGTAAAATGAGGACCCAGATTGTTGGGGGCAATATGCTGACTCTCTGTAAACCGCTTAGAGAGGCCTGAAAGGCCTATGAAGCGGTATATAAGTCTACTGCTATTGCTATATATGTGCTCTATTATCCATGCGGCAAGGAAAAATGAAAAAAAAAGAAGGAATAGAACTGGGAAATGGAAATATAGTGAAAGCATTAGCAAAGGATGATGGTTACAAGTACCTAGGCGTATTGGAAGCAGATAATATCTTGAATGGAAAAGTCAAAAAGTCAACGCAAAAGGAATACATCAGGAGAGTCCGCAAAATATTAAAATCAAAGCTGAATGCTGGAAACATAATTAAAGCCATTAATATATGGGCAGTTCCAGTGATACGGTACTCAGCTGGAATCACCAACTGGACTTTGGCTGGACCGGAAAACTTGGACCGGAAAACACACAAACTTTTGAATATGTACCACACTTTACATCCACGAAGTGACATCGACAGGTTGTGCCTGCCAAGAAAAATAAGGGCCAGGGGGCTATTGCGCATCCATCAAACTGTAGAAGAAGAAAAACGAAGTTTGAATGATTATGTGAACCAAAGTACAGAAAAATTGCTGCAGGCTGTGAAAACGGAGAACAGTATAAAAACAACAGAAACAAAGGCAGGATATAAGGAAACACAGTTGGATGACAGATTAAATGGATGGGAAACCAAAGCTTTGCATGGATAGCACTTGAAAAACATTGAAGGAAAATGTGATGACAACTTGACATGGGGATGGCTTAAGATGGGAACTATCAAGAAAGAAACGAAAGGTTTAATACTGGCTGCTCAAGAACAAGCACTACAAACGAATGCCATGAAAGCGAAGATACAAAAATCCACCGACAATCCAAACTGTTGACTTTGCAATGGCAAAGTCGAAACTGTTTCACATTTAATATGTGAATGCAGCAAAATCGCACAAACTGATTACAAAGCTAGACATGACCGAGTTGCTAAATTAATCCATTGGTCATTATGTAAAAAATACGAGTTACCTGTATCCAGAGAGTCATGGGAACATAAAAGTGGAAAAAGTTATCGAAAATGAGTAGAGGACTTTCAAATACAGATGGATCGTCATTTGGAATATAACACGCCAGATATCAGAGTTGTCAAAACCCGAAATGTACAATTTATTGACCTTACGGTACCAGGAGATGCCACAGTTGAAGAAAAAGAACTTGAAAAAATCACGAAATACCGCAACCTGGCCATCGAAACTACAATTATGGATGAAACATGTAACATTGATACCCATTGTCATCGGGGCACTTGGCCCCATGTCCAAGAATTTTACAAGATACATCAACAAATTGCAGCTTCCTGCAATAACACCAGCGGAAATGCAAAAAACTGCGCTACTCGGAACATCTTATATTTTAATAAGGTACTTGGTTGATACCTAGGACGCTGGCAGCAAACCGTATCAACCATTAGCACCAGTCAGTGGTATTTGTGATGCATTTTTGAATGTTCAGTTGACTGAGTTTCATGTTTAACGAATAAAGTATCTAATAATAATAATTCTTTATTGTCAGCGCACAATATATGTACAATGAGATTGGTTGAGCTCCCTCAGTACACCCCCCCAACACAATACAACTCACAGTGAAGACAAAAAAAAAGAAAAAAAATATCCCTAACCCAATAAATCATATTAACAAGCACCCAGTCCCATTACAACAGTGTGAACATGTTACATGTTGTAATGGCCCTGCACATCCAGTGGATGAGGAAAACGCACCTTTCCTGCTGCCAGTGGACACCTGAGAGACCGCCTCCTGCCATTTACCTCCCAGAGACCTATAAGATCGCGCAGACTAGGCCTCCTCCGGATTCCATCTGCCGGTCAATGTCGGCTGGCGACTCCCCGGGGGAGGGCCTTCTCTGTAGCGGCTCTGGCCCTATGGAACGATCTCCCCGTGGAAATCCGGACCCTTACTACCCTTCCGGCCTTCCGCAAAGCGATTAAGACCTGGCTGTTCCAGCAGGCCTGGGGCTGTTGATTTATCCAGCCCCATTCTGAGCTATGAATGTTGTGAATTTTAATGTCTGTTTTTTAATTTTTATATGTTCCCCCTTCCTGCTTTTATCTGTAAGCCGCCCTGAGTCTCTTGAGAGTGGGCGGCATACAAATCCTAATAAACACTAAACACCTCCCCGGTTGGATTCTCCCGGGCCCCAAACTGGGCGCCTGGCTTGCCGGGGGGGGGGGAGGGGGGGGCGGACAAAGAGATTGCACTGGTGTGGAAAAGGAGGGAGTGGATGAGTTGCTATTGTTGCCTTTGGCAATGAAAGGAAAGGAGCTGGGAGATTTGTCAGAAGAATAATTTGGGGTTCCAACTGGAACCGGGACTGTGCAAGAATAAATAAAAATGAGATTCCAGACAGCTGTGGGGAAAGAAGAAATATGTATTCCTAAAAACAAAACAGTTTGTCTTTAGGGGCAGGCTGCAGAGAAATTGGGGGGGGGGCAGCAGCAAGTTTTTATAGGGGGAGCTTGTCAGGGTGAAGTGCCTATGTGCTGGTTCTAGGGTGACACTTTAGGGGTGTGTACGTGTGTGTAGGTATGTTTGTTCTTGTGAACATGCAGTTCCTCTAGGAGACATAATTTAACTAACTCTATGGTTGCAGACCTTATCCTTTGATACGTGGATTAGCTGTTGGTAATTTATTTGAGGAAGTTTGCCAATTTTAGTTGATTAACTGAGTTTCAGTTCGACTGTCAATTATCTAGTGGAGACACTGGTTCTCAGACCATTGTGGATTCTGTTAACATTTTAAGGGAAGATGGAAACAGCATAAAGAATAAAATACATTTGGATGTAAAACTTCTCACAAGGTCAGAAAAGTCGAAAGGGGGACTAGAAACATGGCTGCTACCACCAACGATGTGCATAGAAAGGGAATGCATTTTGGGCCGATTGCAGGCACCGTGGGAAGGGAACAATCTCAGGATGTGCTCTTCTATGGTTTTGCAGTTCCCCTCACCCCAGTCACAAACACACCCACAGGTACGGTTGTGAGCATTGTTTCTTGTATCAGAAATGGTACACACATTAACTGGCAGTTGTGCGTTGTTCCTCTGTTATGCTGATCTTTCAAAATCAAGAGCAAGCGAGAAGATTCCCAGGGAAATCAAAAGTTGTGTTGCTGCAGCTGAGTGTCTGGACACAACCCAACATACCCATTTATCAAAAATTGGCCTCTGTTGTAAGTCCTCCTCCTGCCTCCCCCTCCTGGTTTCATTTGCTTATAAACTACAGGGATAGATTAAGTATGTGGAAAGATTGCAATGTCTCAAGGAAAAAGTGAGGAGGTCGAGACATTGAATCTGAAAAAGATCCCACTGGTGGAGCAGACAGCCGGACATACAGTATGTATGGGAAGGATGACTTTCGGTAGAGCCTGGTTTGGGCCAGAAAATTTTGGAGATCAGCTTTTATAAATGAAGAATAGATTAAATAGATTGTCAACAAATAACGCATTTTATAGGCTGCTGTTGACACATCAGAGGTGGGTTGCTACCGGTTCGCACCGGTTCGGGCGAACTGGTAGTGGAAATTTGTGACTGGCTCGCTGAACTGGTAGGGACAGCAGGATGGGCATGTCCCCGGTCACCCATGGGAGTTTTCTACTCCTTTTTTAATGTTTTGCGCATGCGCATCAAACTGGTAGTAACGCCGGCAGCATCCTACCCCTCTGACACATTATATTTATCTGAGACTGTTCCCACAATGTCTTTCCATTTTCAACTTCGAAAAAGTCGAAGCAGTGGCTCCCAGCCTGTTTTTGGCCATGCTCCCTCATCAAGCATCTCTAAAATCCTGATGCCCCCCCCCCCCCCCCCGTGACATGTAATTCTTATTTTACTCAAAAAGTGAATTCTGCTCACACGGAGGAAGCCTAAAAGGCCATTAACTTGGTTTAAAAAAGGTTCAAGATTCAAACACATTGGGAATTAGGGCAATCCTGTTTACCAATGAATGCATGCCTGTTTGGGAAAATTGGTTTCTTATTTCACAGTGAAAGTAGCTGTACTTTTAGAAATATCTTTTTACAAATGTGCAAGAAGAAGAATTTGATCCAAATTATACTTGCCTTGTGTGTGTGCAAAACAGACGAATGACTCCCCCCCCCCCCCTCCGAAGTGACACACAAACCCCTATAGTAAATAGAGTGAAGATATTCGGACAGGAAGAATGTAACAGTTTTATCAGAATGTTGTTGTTTTTTAAATCTTCCTAAACAGGGCAACAACAAGCACTTCATGTTACAAGTTTCCATTTTATAAATGGAAGGGGGGGGGGAAGTGCTGTAAATTCTTGCTCAAGTTACTCGAAAATTAATTTTATTCCCTTTCCCTGAGCTGCAAATAATAGCATCTGAGATGACTTGAAGTTCACATTTCTGTAGTCGAAATAATTTAATTTTGTTTATTAAATCTCACTCATTTCACAAATGTGTGTATATTATGTGCGAACATTTTAAAATTCATCTGCATATTGCAAACTTTTCTCATGTGTTACTCTTTTTAGACTGGGGAGCAAAACCGAGACCGTTCCTTATGCAAAATAATTTCCACCTCTTTTAGTCTCTTTCCCTGGTTCAAACCTGCAACTGTACTCCATTCTCTCTGCTTGCTTGTTTTAACGGTGCTACAGCCAACTTCACAAATGTCCCATTATCAAAACATATTACAGGAATATCTGGAATTTTGCATAGGCCCGTAAGTATTTTTCCTCTTTTTTTGCCCTTGCATTTCTCTGAAATATTTCTTCAAACTCATTTTCTTCCATTGCTTTCAGTCAAAAAGCACCCAATGGATTGGGCAGAATCTTTGTGAGACTAATCACAATCTTTGTGACCTCTTTATGTGTACAAACTAGTTTTTCTGGAGTTGCTCCTGGGCAAAAGGCGTAATATAAAAAGTGCTGACTTTGGAGAGGAGCTAATTATGGTTTAAATGACTGATAAGCCTCCTTATATACAATGCTGTAATCTTATTTTAAAAAATCACTAAAGTTTCTTGGGAGAAATTTATCAAATAACGAGGCAGACAGTTATAGTTTATCCTGAATTATCTGGGATGAATGAGTGATGAGGTAACTTTAGTTAAATTTCTTGGAAAAATATGGTTGGGCCACTCCAAGTGGCCCAAACTCTGTAAACAGCAGCATTTTTAACCCTTTATCCTTAAAATTAAAGAAAAAAAATCTAAACAAGGGAGAGAAACCCATTAGAATTGAACCAAAATAAATGCTTTCCTGACAGAACAATAAACCAGTGGAATACTAGCCTTCAGAAGTTGTGGGTGCTCCATCAATGGAGCCTTTTAAAAAGAGACTGAACAGTCAGACTAGAAGATCTCCAAGGTCCCTTTCAACTCTTATTCTGTTATTCTGATTTTGAATTATATAGGCCGCACATCTTTAAAAAAAACACCCTTTCTCTGTATTGTTTCAAACTAAAATGGAATGGAATCCTGCTGCTTTTCTTATAAGGAACTGAAATAATTCCATTTTCCTATCAGTTGTGTATCTCAAATTTCATCAAGAAACTGAGGTTGTACTTGCAATGATTTGGACTTTTTTTTTTTTTTAACATTCACTAATAATTTTGCGACAGACCCCAGGAAGGCTGGAGAGCTGGCAACCTTTTTGGTATTTAAAACAATGCATAAACGGACTGCCTCTCTAATTAATGGACCTATGAAGAAATTATGACTGTCTGTGCATTTGGCTTTTTTCCAGAATAAAAAATAAATAAATAATACACAGAAAAGCCTTATAATTAAAATTGTTTTGAATAGCAGTGATAATGAAGTCATTTTCATAATACATTTAAATTGTATTCATATTCATTGTTTCATCAGTTGAAGTGCTTTTTATACACCCCCCCCCAAAAAAATCCTACATTGTAGTAAGAGCAGTTTTTTTTAAAGATAAGCCAGCAATTACTTCCACATATTAATAAAACTGCAATGATCAAGTAATATTTGCATCATTAAATACTCATGTTTTTAAAAAGAATTAAATCTGCTGTTTTAAATTCCAGGACACCTGGATTTGTTTTATTATGTTGTAGGATACTGAATATGCAATAATAATAGATACTGAATTACCTTTTTGTTAAAATTATAATTTGATACTGAAACTAAATTAGGGTTTGATACCAAAATACTATCTCAATCCAAAAAACCTGTAATTGCCATGATTTCCATTAATATCTGCAGTTAAAATTGTGGCATATTTCCTTGAAAAAGAGTGATGGATAAACTATGTGAATTCTGCAGTAAAATATTCAGTTAATGTATTATTATTTTAGATGTCTAGATTCACATTGGATCTGGATGAACTTAATTTACCCAAATATCACACAGATCTTGTGTGCACAAGATGAAAGGAGATGCTGAACCTCGGATGGTAGTTGGGTGGCAGATTTACTTCCAGTGAATCTGGTTAAATCAAATTTAAATTCAGCTATATTGAATGCATTTTGACTGGAATGAGATCTAACTATAAACACCTCTTCTTGTTAATGGCTGAAAACAGATTTAGTACAATTCAAACCACCCTTATCACTTCCTTCTCTCCTCTTTTATATATATTTTAGTCATTTTACAAGTACCAAATAGTTGTGGATGAGTGCAGAAGGCTTAAACAAAACTCTTTCCCACCCACAGTTTTTCTCTCTTTCATTTTTGGGTGGTGGGCTGGGGTTACAACACTGGGCTAAAGGAACAGATCTGGAGAAAGTGCAGCTTCCAATATTTTTTTTTTAAATTCCTTGGGTAAATAGCAGATGACTCCTGCTAGTTCTTCATGAAAATGGTTGGTCTGTTTTCATTGTTCTCCAAAATCCTTACAACTACTTGCTTGAGGAAAAGGTCTGGATATCAAGGAGATTTTACTCATAGGGGTTTGGGGTTCACACATGGAAAGATGGAGAGACTATGGAGGCACAAAGTTGCTAAGCTAGTGTTCATCTCTCTTTATAGGAGTTGCTTTTGAATGAAACTGTGGTTGGAATTCGTAAATTACCACTTATTCGCTTTTTAATCCAGTGTTTCTCAATCTTAGTAATTCTGGACTTCAGGTCCCAGAATTCCCCCGTCAACTGGTTTAAACACTGTTTTAAAATAAATACCACATTGCAGAAATTCTTGGCTTTTAGGAATTAAGGCTGACACTGGTTTTGAATAACCTCTTGGATCAACATATGGTGAATTTGTCCCTGTATATCCAGCTTTTTAAATATATCATTTTCGGCAGAATTGAATGGTTTTTATTTATTTTATTTTAATTTATTTAAAAGCTGGGGTGAAGCATTTCCTGTTGTTTGTTTTAAAACAACAGGGACTACGTAGCTGTTGTTGATTTTAAATTCACACTGGAATCCACTTTTACACAAAAGTTCCATGGCAGTTTTTTGGCTGGGTTTTGGGCTGTTTTAAGGGCTGTTTTCTGGGTGGTTTTCAGCAATTTTCCAGGGCGTTTTCTGGCCAGTTTTGGGGCCATTTTCAGGCTATTTCTTTGGCTGTTTTCGGGCCATTTTTGGGCTGTTTTCCATGTGTGCACCGGAAATCAGAAGAACAGCTGTCGACAGCACATGTGCCCACGGAGAAAGCTCTGTGTGCCACCTCTGGCACTCGTGACATAGGTCCGCCATCACCATCATAGGATAT
Organism: Thamnophis sirtalis; assembly: GCF_051295495.1. Classification (NCBI taxonomy): domain Eukaryota; kingdom Metazoa; phylum Chordata; class Lepidosauria; order Squamata; family Natricidae; genus Thamnophis; species Thamnophis sirtalis. The sequence continues at coordinate 71,185,381 of NW_028261389.1, forward strand.
ATAATCAATAAATATTGTGACTGTAGTTCACTTGTACAAAAGGAACATATTTCAGTTCCTATTTAATTTATATATATATAAAAACACTCTATGCTGCGGTTGTGAAACTATTCGATATAAGAAACAATTGAGGTTTGATTGTTGTACGGTATATTTGTAGGAGGAAAAAAACAGCATCCATTATAAAGCTGAACATTGATATCCTCTTTCATAGCATGAAGTGGGTCAATTGACATTTTCATGCTTGAAAATCCTGTCAAAGATCTGGCTAGCTGCCCTCCCTGTGCATTTTTTAACTGGTCTTCCAAATAGGTTGACCAAGATAATGGTAATTTCAATGAGCTTATAAGCCTCTATTCCGTAACGGCAACCATGATTAGAGCCGAGGTGGCTCAGTGGTTAAATGCAGCACTGCAGGCTACTTCAGCTGATTGCAGTTCGGCTGTTCAAATCTCACCGGCTCAAGGTTGACTCAGCCTTCCATCCTTCCGAAGTGGGTAAAATGAGGACCCGGATTGTTGTTGGGGGCAATATGCTGACTCTGTAAACCGCTTAGAGAGGGCTGAAAGCCCTATGAAGCGGTATATAAGTCTAACTGCTATTGCTATGATTACCACGTCTTTGCTAATAGCTAATATTGCTGAGTGAACCAAGATTAGGCCTACTCAGACATGAGGCCAGTTAAAATGGACATAGCAATTTTTTTTCAGGAGCCCCTATTGAGAGAAAACTGCCTAATGGTGAAACATGGTGAAAACATTTCAGTAGGTCTAACAAAACATCTTTCTCCCTTCCTTTAGCTTGCTATCCTAGCAAAAACTGTTGTTCTATTTTAGGATTTAGGTTTGGGAGTGAATGGCTATTGCAGGTTAAGCAAAGAGTGCAGATATCTGTAATAAATTTTAAACAGGGCCGAGCTGAGCTCAAAATAGCTTTTTATCAACCCTCCAGATCATTAGCTGTCACTGAAGATGCAACCTCTTTCTGGAGCATTTCCGTTGCTACCAAAATTAAGCATACTGGGGTGATTCTTCTCAGCTTCCCCTTGAGAACTCTAGCCATTCTTCTGTCTGTGTGTTGGGAAAATGCCCAACATTAAAAACAGCAACCAAAAATTTGACGGTTGATATAGAAATATTTTAAATATATAAAATAAATGCAGATAAAAATATATTCATAATGGATATTCACCACCACTATTGAAAACAATGTCAGTACGATACCAGAGAAGGAAGTTAAGAGTTCAGAAAGAATTTTTAAAAATGTTATTAAAGGTCCAATTCTGAATCTCTCCACTTTAAAAAAAAAATCATTCCTTTTATTATTTGTAAAATTTATCGGCTTAAATATCACCTTAAAATTGTCCAGGTTGTGAAATCCTGGTGCAGGGAGCAAGGAAGATGAGGGCAGAAATACACAGGAACTGTTTACTAAACAAACGGGGTTGAAACATTTTTTAAGTCCAGAGCAATGAGATAACATTCAGAAGCAATTCAGATGGACCCCTGCCTGATGATCTAGTATGTAAGAAGTGGGATGAAGTACAGTACAGACGTGATGGATTCTGCTAGTGTAGCCAATCTTAATAAAATAAAGTTTCATTAAAGGTAAAGGTTCCCCTCGCACATATGTACTAGTTGTTCCCGACTCTAGGAGGCGGTGCTCATCTCCGTTTCAAAGCTGAAGAGCCAGCGCTGTCCGGACGTCTCCATGGTCATGTGGCCAGCATGACTAAATGCCGAAGGCGCATGGAACACTGTTACCTTCCCACCAAAATGGTTCCTATTTTTCTACTTGCATTTTTTACGTGCTTTCAAACTGCTAGGTTGGCAGAAGCGGTGACAAGTAATGGGAGCTCACTCTGTTACAAGGTGCTAGGGATTCGAACTGCTGAAATTTCTGATCGATAAGCTCGGCATCTTAGCCATTGAGCCACCGCGTCCCTCTAAAGTTTTATGAAGTCTTAATAAAGGCCCTCCACGTTTACAGAGGAATTCTTGGGACACCAGGATCCTTGCTAGACCAAATAAAATTTGGATTGAGATACTGCCTCACCAACGATGTCTCAGATTAATGCTAATAGACCAGTCTTTCAACACTGGAAAGATAAATTTACGGCCCAGTTAGACCTGATGTCACTGGAGATTCATAGACGAGTTCCAGACATAGATGATTGATAGATGATTAGAATGAAATATGGATATATATATAAATACAGAGAGGCACAAGTATACACAGAGGAAAAGCCATTCTATACAGGAAGTCCTCAACTTACGACCTCAATAGAGTCCAGTGAGCAAGTGAATTTTGTCCCATTTTACAATCTTTTTGCCATGGTCGTTAAGTGAATCACTGCAGATGTTAAACAAATCTGGCTTCCCCGTCTACTTTGCTTGTTGGAAGTCAGCTGAAAAGGATACAAATGATGGTCACATAACCCCAGGACACTACAACCATCATAAACACATGCCAGTCGCCAAACGCCCGAATGTTGATCACATGACCACAGCGATGCCCCGATGGTTGTAAGCAGGAAAACGGGTCTTAACTCACTTTTCAGTTCCGTTGTAACTTCGAATGTTCACTAAATGAATGACTGTAAGTTGAGAACTACTTGTAGAGTATATCTAATTATTGTTATGGTTGTGGTGGTGCTTTCTTTTTTTCTTTTCTTTTTTCTCGTCTTCTCTTTCATTAAATATAGAGAATACAATAAATGCCTGAGATCTATCGAGGGAACCGATGTGAGGAAAATTCCTGAGTTTTGAGATGACTTGTTAGATTTATATCTGATTTTTCCTTCGGAATCATAAGTATGTAGTACTCGTTGTACCTCCTGCTATTTCCCTGCACAAAACCCTGCGAAGTTGACTGGATAGAAGCCACTGGCTCATAGTCACTCATTTCAGATGGTCAAAAAGGATTAGTGACTCCTGAGGCAACATAAAAAAAACACTACAACTTTATCTTGACTACTTACAAATCAATTACTTTTGTTTTCAAAGATTTCAAAATAAAACCTGACTGCACTTGATTTAAAAAAAAAAACTTAAATCTGTTCTAAAATGTTAAGTGCAAGCTGAGAATATTTTCATCTGAGAAAATTGTTTTGAACAGTTAAGAAAAAAGATTTAGGGTATGCTTTTCTTAAGCATGGGAAGAAATTAGAATTAAGCGCAAGCATGTTCATCTACTACTTTCTTCGGAAGTAAATGCCTAGGCCTGAGGTTTGCTTAAAAAAAAAAAAAGTCCCACAGTTATTCCTGGCTAAGGAGAGCAGCTCCTTGTCTGATCTCCCTCCCGGGGGATATGACCCTTTTAATGCTCTTTAGTTAATGTATTGGTGATCTTTACTTAGGCAAAATAAACAGTGTTGAGCTTTACAAAGAGGGGGTCATGCTCCGCGCATTGCACTCTGACCTCAGGGTTACGGCCTTTGTTCCCTTTTCAATGGGAATTGCTCTCTAAGGGCCATCACAAAATGGAGAACTAATTTGGGCCACGTGCTGGCATGAAAGGGAAAACGTTATCAGGATAACTTCATTGAAGTCTCTTCGGGTCTAACCTAGGCATGCAAAGAAGTGAAATAGAACGGCATGCTTCATGTTTCCTTGCAAATGTTGCCCATTCACTCCCATTTCCTAGTTACCGCCAGAGCCTAAAGCTGATGAATGTTCTATTCAAAGGTTTGATACAAATGTGGTTTTTTGATGAGATGCAATCTGAAATTTCTGCAGAGTATTATTATAATTTTAAGTAATAGTCTTGAATGTCAATTTATCACACCCAGCCTTCTAGTTTAAATCTTCTGCTAGAAATTCAACATCTTATTATTGAAAGAGAATTGGGATTAGTTTCCAAAAGTATCACGTCACCTAATTTTTGCTCCTGCATACCCCAAAAGTGCTAAGAAGCTTATTTAGAAGAGAGGGGGGAAAAGTATTTGAAGCCATGAGAATTTCCCTATGCTCTTCTGCTTAAAACGCAGGCTGAATCTAAAAAGATCTACGTTTTAAAATTCAGAAAAGATTTGTCTACTAAACAATTTGCCGTGTAGGTTTTCAGTGGCTTCCAATTTGTAACAGCAACAATAATAAAAAAATGAGAACGATGCTGAATTGCAGGAGTTTTATGCTTGAAATTATAAAAATTACTGAGCTGTTGAAACATACATTGTAGTAATTTTATTTGAAGAATAGCAGGCAGCTCAAAAGTTAAGATATTTATGCTGAAGGAAACTTATGCTCTATGCCAATACTGAAAGAGTGTGCTCTTTGCAAAATAAATGAAATCTGTACTGTTCAAAAAACACACAAGTGGTTTCTTTTTTAAACTTTTCTTTGTTTCAATCCCAGTTTATAAATATATTAAAGAGCAATTTTACCTTCATAGATAAAATAAAGATTCCAATAATATCTTTTTGAAGCAAGAAGTGTTAGAAAATGTATGCTATAATATATAATCTTACTCCACCAAATTGTTTATAGAAAATAATAGAAAGAAAAGCTCGGCACAAATGAATGTAATTTTAAAACCAAACTATATTCCTTACTTTTGCCCAAATTAATAAGAATGAATGTTTAAGTATAGTAACAGACGTAAAAATAACACTTGAGGCTATTTGTTTAAAAAAGCAAAATGAGTTTTTTAATAGTTAAGAGAATTATACTTTGCTCTCACAAAATACAATACTCATTGGCTTGTATATATGTTTATGTATACATACAAGTATATTACAAACAGTTTGTATTTCTGAAGCAATACAATTTTTAAATAACTAAAATGAAACTATTAACTAAGTGGTAAAATAAATGATATTTGAACTTTCATTTTTTACCCAGAGAAGCTTGTTTCATAAAAAAAAACCAATTATTTTATTTTGGGAAAAATTCTAAAAAAATGTTTGGAATGGACTATGTTAAAACTATGACGGAGTTAATAAGAAAAACAATTTTTAATGTATTATGAAAAATCAGGCTCCATAAGTGGCTAGGCAGACTAGAAGGACAGCTATTCAATCACTGTGCGATCACCCAAAAGGCTTTTAAAGGATCCCAACCTGTTTTATATCAATATAGCCATAGTTTAAACTACCTTCATTCTAAAAGCGGAATCAGACAGAAACAGAACCAAAACTGGTCATAATCTACAATTGGAAAACCATGCATGATGGTTATAACTTTCAGGTTTTGATCCCCAGAATGCAACGGCATTTGTAGTCAGGGGTGTCCATGCAGGTCAAAAAAGTCAAAATGGCAGCCGCCCCTTTTTATGTGGGTATTTCAATTGTGTGATTATGGACCCCTTTAAAAAAAAAAAAAAGCTTTTCTGAACATCTCCTGTCTATAAGAGAAATGTAATCTTTCAAAGGAAGGAAATCAACTAAATTTCAAATCCTATTTGGGATAATATTTTTGAGCTTTCAACCTGCTAACAAAGTTATTCTCGATTTTTACTAGAATAAAAAAACTGTTGGAGAATGTGCAGCCATAATGTATAAAAAACACAGATCCATATTAAGGTTTGAAGAGTGCCAAATTTCACAAGATTTTGGAGGAGGCATTCCCGAATTATGTGCTTTTAAATTTTGATTTTGTAAGAAAAATACAATAAACCTTTCATTCAGAGATAGAATATAATGAGAATTTTTATTCCATACTTTGGAGAAGCGGAGTAGCTCCTGCCACGAATTAATAATACTTCAATTCAAAACACCCACTATTTCTCTATTATTGAGGATAGTTACATTTCCAACATGGGTTGCACAATTCTATCTTTTAAAGTCTTTTTTTAAACATTTTTTTGCCAAAACAAATGAACCTGCTTTCAACTTGCATTGCAATCTTCGGGTACTGTTTTTTTCATTTCTGACTGCACAAATTCTATTACTGCAATTATTTTCGTGAGTGCTCTTAAAGAAACAAGAACGTGGTGCATATTTTTATAAAAATAATTCTGCAATGATGCCAAAGTTCTGTTAGACTCTTGGGATAAATAAGTATTAATCAGATTTAAGACATGACTATGTAAATGGGCAAATTTTTGTCATGATTTTAGCTGATTTCAAAGAAATGAATGAGAGTTAGCCCTAATTAATGTTTGAAAGGAACATACGAGGAAATGCCAGCCCTGTAGTGGAGACAGGGCACGAAAAAAAAAGAACAAAGCAGAAAAAAATATGATGGCAAACTGCTTTTATAGAATTTCCAATAGCTGAGCTCACCTCAAAGGAATGCCAATTTTATTAGGGATGATTTAAAGACAGACAAAAGGATTTGTGTTTTAATTAAATGTGGAACAATCAGAGTAATAACTATGACTATTAAGTGAAAGTTTTCTTTTTCTGGCCTATATATTTTTGCCCTTTCATGGCCATTTCATATGGATTTAAACATTTGTGTTGTGTCTGTGTGTGTATGTATGCATGTGTGTGTGTGTGTGTGTATAACTATCACCATAATAATAAGCACTGTCATGATGTTTTCATATAAGAATTTAAGATGGTCACTGTCTTGATGGCACATAATCAATCAATCAAACGTGAACCGATTCCACATATCTTCTAAATTTTTTCTTAAGAATACATCTGGAAATTAAATCAAAATGCCGTGCATTTGTATCCCAATGTTATGATTTATTATAATAAATTTCAATGGTTGGCCACTCAGGAGAATTTGCAAGAGTGGGATACCGTAATGTGGTCAAAACCCCTGCCCCTCCTGCAAGCAAATAAAAAGGGGTGGGGATTTTTATTTATAGAGCACCCGCCATCTTGCAAATTTTGACACACAATTCCTGAGTTCTCTTCCAATTTTAACAGGAAGTGTCAATATGTTGTGTGGCTTCCGGGAAAATTTCAGGTAAATCTCCTGACTGAAATTTAATTGGCCCTAGATATCTGTAGAGCTAGAACCAAAGTGGATTACGTGTCCAGATTGCACAGCTGCTATGCTATCTGCGCCAAAAAGAGAAGGAATTAATTTACAGTGTCATAAAATGCAGAACAGACATGAATTTAGAGTTTTGTAGAATTCAATAAAACATACTGCTGAGCAGACAAGTTTATAACTGCTGTGGAAAAGATTGAAATCGCCAAATTGCAGTGAAGGTAGTCAACAATGCTAATTTTAAAAGAAAATAATGCGCAGTTGTCCTCAACACCCCAGCAAGTGACCCAGAAATGGACAGCAGTGGGTTTTTTTCTACAACTTGTGCTTTTTCACAATATTTGACCCTCTTCGCTTGTGCTGCTGTTATTACTTGTCTGGGAATGTTCAACACCCCAAGAAATTCTGAGAAAGTGTATTTGATAAACCCTTGTGAGGCCTTTTTATTAATGTAATGTATTTAAAATTGTTTCAAAAAGAAGACACAACTTGTTGATTCAAATTTAAATTAGTAAGCTGAAATGATCAAACACACACAAAATAGTCCTTTCTTCCTTACTACAAGTATCATCTTCATCTAAATTAAGGACATGTTTTACAGGCAGCTTTTCTTTATTTCCTTTCCTTCCTTCCTTCCAAGTATCATCTTCATCTAAATTAAGGACATGTTTTACATGCAGCTTTCCTATATTTTCATACACATCCATTAACAGACCTCAATAATTAATTAAAATTTACAGTAAAAAAATTTGTACGGCCCTTAAAAATAGTATGATCAGAAATTATAATTAAAGGGGTGTGACAGAACAGCTCCACAAACAAAATCGTATTTGTCACAGACTCTTCCTTTATGCTTTTCTTTTTTTTAAAAAAGGGCAATATTTTTTAGAAATCTTTATTCTGAATAGTATCTTTAAAATAAATAGGGCTTACTCAAAAGGAAAATTTCACTAAATATGATCTTTTTGATATAATGTGACATGATAAAGTATTGTCAGAATTAAGTCCTTATATAATACTTTCATTAAAAATTTAAAAAGTTTGAAATTTTGTGTTCACATAATTCACATTACCTAAGTTGATTTCTTTTTAAACACATCTGACTTTTCAATAAAAGTATAAGATCAAAATTGAATTTTTCACTGAAAACAGAACAGGAAAAAATCCTTTAATAATTTGCAAGTTCTGTATGTGTAGTTTTCCTAAACAAAACTGTTTTCAGTTATAGTTTATCAATTGTAGAACAATGCCAATTTTTTTTTATGTGTACAAACTAACCATGAACACAAAATATATTAATGCTTCTTCCCCATGATGTCTTCATTTTTACAGCTAGTTTTAAACAAAACATTTGTAGAAAGATGAAATGGAATTTGGCCAAAATATGCAGTTTTGATTTGACCCAGTTTCTAATTTTGCCAGCTATCTACAGTTAAGGTAGGTATCAGCACAACTATTTTTTTTTAAAGATTTACTTCAGAAAGATGGCTCATGCATAGAGATAGTTTATATTTCCTTCTCGTTTCTCTTCAAGAAATTCTGATTTCTAACCTACTCTTTTCTAGAACATTAAAATATTGGCAAAAACACTTACCAAATATTTCATTGTCTGCAAGTAATGTACAAATAATACAAACTTTATAGAATATATTTCTTTTTAAACAACTGTAAGAAATTAGGAATCCATATCCTTTCAAGAATGGACTACATGATTTTTCCCCACTAAGCCAGCTAAAATCTTCCTTTTTAAAAGTCATCCATAGATACACAAATGGGTATTCAGTATCTCTTGCTGAAATGATTGGAAATACATTTTTAAATATTGCATAATCTCAAGTAAGGAGTTGCCACGGGGCCTTCTTAGTACTACTATCACGTACTTTCAGTTTCAGTTGTGAAACTGTATTTACTGTAACAGAGCAACTTAATAATGAACAAAAAATTCCATGGCTCAAAACGATAGCAAATTCGAGAAACATCCCACAGATGTTCTATATAATAAATATTTGAAAAGTAGAAAGCTAGAGGGCTCTTGAACACGAGTGAATAAAAGTTTAGGCATGTTCACTTCCATTCTGTGCTACCCCAGAGAAGTTCTGAATACAATGAATATTAGTTTTAGAGGCAGGCAGTCTTCTGAAAAGGTGAAACTTCACTGAATTAGAGACCTTATTCTTTGCTTTGCTTCTTGAGAGTTTGCTATTAATATTAATCATTGACATGGAAGCAATGACAAAATAGGACACTCTCCACTGCAAACCATTTTGACCCATTTGTTAAAAATGAGCCAGTGTCTTTTCACAGGATGGAATAATAAAGGTGCAAGAAATCACTTTCTGTGACATGCAAAGCTTCCTTTACAGGGTATAATTTCCTGGTGTCTGCATGGAAAATGGTGACTCTGACCTTACTGTATTGCCTATATATATTGTATTTGTACTGTATTTCCGGTATGTATTTTATTTGTGAAATATTTCACTCTTCTATGAATATCAATTCAAAAAGCAGAGAAAAGGTCAGGCTGGGAGTGAGATGGGAGAGATTTACTTATACATTAGATGTCCCTTGATTATATTTTGTAGTATTCAGAATAATAACTTTGGCCTTGTATGTCATTTAAAACCCAAACACTGAAGTGCTAGACATAATTTTTGTCTTTTAAAGGCAAAACACTTGTTATACTGTAACCAGCATTTAGTCTACACACAAGGAAATTAAATTAGGACAGTTATGGGATACAGATATATAAATTTATGCAAACTACCTTTTTATGACCCTGTAATTCCTTAATTCAAGAAGGCTAAAAGGCCTTGGATTATTTCAAAATAAATCTCTTACTGAAGATAAGAGAAAATGAAAATGCACAATACAATTTCTAAAAATTCACTGCAACACCAAAATGATCTATTTGCTTTTAAAACAATGCTCATACCATACATTTGTTTAAACATTGTGTGATAATTATTCTGATTTTCCACAATGATCTAATGTTTTGAATGCCAGAATTCCAGAAATTAAAAATTGGGGAATAATTTGGAATGGATGCTATTGTGTAGTAACAATTCCCATTAGAAAACAATTAAATATTTTTGTAATCCTACCATCCTAAATTCTAGGATTAATTTAAGGCTTTAGAAGATGTGAAAGAGTTCGATTAATATTTTTATTTTCCTATTTTCCTATCCTGCTATGAGGTTTCATATTTGATGTCACAGTTAATTGATTACCTAGTACATAAGAGATATTCATAAATTAGCTTCCAAATATTAGCTATTTAATGGTATAGGTAACCATTGCAGGTCTCTAAAGTGACTATATAATAAAGTATCAACTTTCCTTCATTTGCAAAAATTAAATCAGTATTCCACGATAGTTCCACTAAAATTGTGGATTCAAATTTGTCAGTGGATATTGTCTCCTAAAGTAAAGCTAGAAATCTACAGTAAACCAGCCAAAATAATCATATAGACCACTTACTGGATAATCCAGTATGTTCATAATCATTTCAGAATGTAGGAAAACGTGATATAACACAGTAACTTTTCCTGCATTTAAATGGCCTTAAGTAGTTCCACCTTCTAAAAAAAAATAATACTGAAAACACTTGTGGACAGTCTCCATCTTGAAGGAAGGAATTAAAAAGAAAAAAAAAGGAGAAATAAAAAAATAGACAAACAAAGGAAGTTTCGTGGAAAAGCAAACTGCAAAGATGGGATTTTTTAAATAGCTGGCAAAGTGCCTTTTTTTAAAGACAGCAGACATTGTTTTGTGCTGCCGTCAGGCTGCCCGTTTTAAATTTCCTTTTCTATGCTAGTTGTTAGATGGGTTACATTGTGTGTTTAGACCAGGAGTTGCAACGTTTGCTCGCAAAGGGTGCCAGGTCTTAAAATGTTCAGCAGGGTCTCTGCAGGTGGATGTGGGGCCAGACGATTGGGGAGAAAAAGAATTGGTGGTTTTGGGCTCTGTGACTTGCTGTGAAAATGTGCCTTGAATTAAGATTTGCACAGACAGGGCATCTCCCACTCTTTATAAAAGGGCATTTGAAGGAGAATTTTGCACAAGAGAAAAGGGGGGAGAATCTTATCGTATTATCAAGCACCAAAAGTCAAGGCAAGGCAGAGAAGTGACAGAAAGCCTTGCAGTGAATGCTTCCAAGTGCAAATCTTATGCACAGGCCACGACAATGCCTCGGGTTACAACAATCCCACACTCACTCCTGCGATCTCTGCGAACGTGGAGAGAATGGCACTGGAGCTTTTATTTACCCACCCCCGCCTTGCCAAGGGGGCTTGCCCAAAATAAGTTCCCATGACCGAACCCTGAAATTATGCTTCAAAAGCTCCGGCGAATTAATCAGACTCAAAAAGCCTTTGATGCTTCGAGGGTCTGTTTGTGTTGTGTGTGCGTTGTGTTTGTGCGTGCAATGTGCGCGTGCACGCAAAGGGCGCGCGAGAGCCATTCATTTCCCAAATCCACTCACCGAGGGAAAATTGGCTATCTATTTATAAGAAGAAAAGTGGGGTTTCAATTGGTTGATTGAAATGGCGAGATGTGACGCACGAGGACAGTTGGATGGGGAGAAACGCCGAGGTGCAGTTGCCAAAATAGGCACAACCAAGAAATGGTTGCGCGTTGTGTGTGCAACAGTGCAAGGGGGGAAGAAGAAGAAGAAAGTTGGCCGGGCCTTCCCTTGTCGCCTCACCCACGAATGAGCTTCGGCTCGCCGCCGCTTGCTTTAATCACCCAGCCGGCCCGGCAACCGCGCGCCCTCGCGCAACCAGCCAAGCCCGGGGCGGTTGGCGACACGGCGCCCGCTTCCCCCTCAGGCTCCTGAAGCCGACTAGCTTCTCTCGCCAAGCAGCCTTTGAACTCGGCCGGCCGGCCGACGGCTCGCCCTTTCCCCACACCCCACTTGAACTCGGCCGGGAAGCCTTGAACTTGAACCGGCGAGGCCCGAAGGACGCCCCACCTTGCAGAAGAGGCGGCGGGTCTCCGGCGGCGCGCTCCCGCTCCGCGACGGGCGGTCGAGGGTGGGTGGGGGGGGGAGAGCTTGGGAGGGCCGCAGCCCGGCAGGAGGAAGAAGCAGCCCCGAGCCGCCCTCGCAGCTCCACTCCCAGCCCGAGCGGGGCAGGAAGTGGTTCGCAAGCGCGGCGCGGGGGCCTCGGGTGGAAAGGTGTCCAAGTTAGCCAAAGTCTGTGCCAAGGCAAGGCGAAGGGAGCGCGCGTGGCCGAGGGAGCGCGCGTGGCCGCTTGCCCTGAAGGGCCTTTCCCCCCCCCCCTCCGGGGTTGCCAAGAGCGAGCGGCGGCCTTTCCCGGCCGGCAGCGGAGCAAGCACAGTACAGCTCGGGTTTTTGGAGTCGGCGCCGGGCGAGGAGCCAGCTGGCCCGTCTTGACGGGGGATTTGGGGAAGGGGAGGGGGGGGAGAGCCTCAACAGCGCCCCCTCCTCGGGCTGAGTCTCCGACGGGGATGCCACCTCGCCGGCGGGTCTTTGTGTGTGCAAGGCGGGCCTCGCCCCCCACTCTTTTCTCTCTTTGCCCCCCCCTTCCCACGAAGGAAGAGGCGAGGCCGTGTCGAAAGCGGAATCCGACCGTCCTCCTCCTCCTCCTCCTCCCCGGCCGCGCTCGCCTCTTTTTTAACATCTGGCTCCCCCGCACGCGCGGGGGCGCGCACGTGTGGAAAAGCGCCTGCCTTTCCCCCCCTCCCGCGCTGGCACGGCCGGTCCGCCCGCACAATGCGGCCGGAGCGGCGGGGCAAACCGCGGGAGGAGAAAGCGCGCAAACTGCGCCCCACCAAACCAACCCCGGCAAGGAGAGCGCGGGGACCGGCGCGTCTCTTGCACGCCTGTCGGGACCGCGCGGTGTGTCAGTGTGTGTGTGCGCGCGTGCGCGTGCAAGCAAGCAAACCAGGCAGGAGGAGGTGCGTGCTTGCGTGCGTCGGAGGGGGAGGAGGAGGCCTGGTTCATCCTCGGCTCCAACCACCCTCGGCTGCGCCAGCCTGGGCCTCGGGGGCCGGGGCCGTGCGCGGGGCTGGTAGCCGGGCGGGCGGGCGGCTACTCTTCACTAGCGGTCCTCGGAGTAGCTGCGGGGCTGCGTGATTGTCCCGCCGGCCTGATATATTGAGGAGGGGAGGGAAGAGAGAGAGAGAGAGAGAAACCCTTTTCGCCGGCGCTTTCCCTTTGCGCCTCGCCGTGGACGCCCCCAACGCCCGTCCCCCGCTGGCTCTTTCGGTGGCCCCGTCCGGACTGGGCTTCACGTGTAGAGCGGGCAGCCGAAGGTTCAAACAAACATAACACGGAGCCGGGGGGCTCCGAAGCTGGAAGCCGGCTGGGTTTTCGGCGCACCGGGGGGAGCGCGGAGAAGGTCTCCGACGCGCTCCCTTGGCACCGCTTTGCCTGGAGCTTGTCTGTGTTGCCTCTTCCTCCCCCGCGGCCGCCTCGCTTGCCAGCCCCTCGGGGGGTGTTGCAGCTGAAGGTTGGGGAGGGCAGGTGCCCCCCTTCTCGAAAGGATGGAGGGGCTGTGTGGAAGGAGCGGACGCGGGAGCTGGCCGCGTTAAGCCCCCCCGGAGTTGGACTAGGCAAGGGCAGTGGTTCCATTTTGTCCAGCAAAATGGGCGTAGGGAAAAGTTTCTGCAGGCATTGCATAAAAGAAGGGGCATTCCTTCCTTCCCTCCCTCTTTCTTTTTACTTTCTCCTTTCATTTCTCTCCCTCCCTTTTTCTCTTCTTCATTCATCCTTCCCTCCTATATCTTCCTTCCCTCCCGCCCTTGTACCTTCCTTTCCTTTTACTTTCTCCTTCCTTTCTCTTCTTTCTTTCCCTCTTACTTTCTCTTCTCATTTCTCCCTTCGTTTTTCTCTTCTTCATTCATCTTCCTCTCATCTTCCTTCCTCTCCTTTCCTTTCCTTTTACTTTCTCCTTCCTTTCTCTTCTTTCTTTCCTTTTTACTTCCTCCCTCCCTTCCTTTTTCTCTTCTTCGTTCACCTTTCCCTCCCTCCCTCATCTTCCTTCCTCCCTCCTTTCCTTTTACTTTCTCCTTCCTTTCTCTCGCTTCTTTCCCTTTTACTTTCTCCTTTCACATCTCTCTCTCACCCCACCCCCTCTGGCATTATTCAAACTGTCACTGGTGACTCGGAGGATATTAGCATGCATCAGACATGCTGTTTGTCTGTTTGCTAACATTCTTCATTCAAGACTTGTTAACTGCCAGACAAGCTTAACGCACGCTTCCCTCGCCTTTCCCTTTCTCCTCTGGCGCTCCCTCTCTCTCTCTCCCTCTCTCATGCCAGCCCGCTCTGCCTCGCCTATTGTTATTGCCGGGAGCTGGCAGCCGGGGGTGTGTTTGGGGGGGGAGTAGGAGTGGGCAGCGGTGGGCAAGAGGTGGCAGGGGGCTGAAGAGGCTTTGCACAGTCCTGCTGGGTCAGCACTGCCTGCCTGCCTGCTCTCCAGGCCTGCGTCCGCTTGCAAGAAACGCCGGCGCGATCGTGGCCGCTCTTCTCGCCTCTGCTTTTCGCAGGAGACCGCAGAGCTGCAAGACGAGCAGCAGACGGGCGGGCGTCCCCTGTTCGGCTCCTTCACCCGCGGCTGAAAGCTTCCTCCTCCTGGGTAAGCCTGATTTCTTTCCCCTTAAGCGCTTCTGATTGAGTTTGGGTAGCGTTTTTCTTTTTCTCCCCGAGGACGGTGCCCGCCGAGAGAGAGCGAGCGGAGCAGCCGGAGAGCCCTTCCCGAGCCTGAAAAGGAAGTTTCAACAAATAGAAAGGGGATCTATAGATCTCCTTGGGATCTTGAGGGCGAGTAACCCTCCCAATCAACACCCCCCCCCCAGTAGAAAAAGGCAACGGGGCTGGCTCTTTATTCTTAGCCACCGGGTACATCCTTGTGCCAACCTTGCTTCAAACCAGCTAGCTTTCAATTTTATGAAAATGCCGCAAAGGTCAACAACGCGGCTTTCGTTCTGGAGAGTGTTGCAGTTTCCTTTCCCTTTTTAAAAAAAATAAAATAAAGTATTTTATTTTTATGTTTGCCACCATCCTCTCCTCTGATTCCCTTGTTGTACAAATGAGGTGGAGAGTGGTTGAAGGAAATAGCTTTTTTTTAAAGCAAATTGGATCTCTTTGCCCAGGTAGGAAACAGCTTGGAATTGTGCAGCTCGTGATGGAGAACTTACTTTTTAACATATCCGAGCTTTTCTTCTGTTTTTAAGAATAAAATGCAAATATAGGCTTTGCAACAGAAAGGATAATTTCATTCAGTTCTGTTTCTTCGGGAATATTATTTCACCACAATCACCTTTCCTTGAGAAGGACAGTAACACCTATACATATATGCCACTGTATATATATGCCACATATATATAACTGTATATATATGCCACCTTATTAGTGGATGAAAGAAGATGGATGTGATCATTTACTAAAAGCATCTAAGCTTTTTTTTAAAAAAAAGTGTAAGTGAATGCAATATGTGCAAAACAAAGCATAACTAATATATAAATGTATAGACTGAATGAAAAAAATCAGCATTAATTGCTGCACGCAAGATTTTTTTTTTTAGCTTGGCATGTCAAACATTTTGGTTTGGTGAAACAGGTTTTTTTTAATGACTGATGCATCTGTTTTTGCATTTACTAAATTTAATTTTAGAAATTCAAAAATATGAAATTGCAAAGTAGTAGAAGGTATCTAGTTAAAAAGTACTTTACGCAGAGATTGCTTTAAACCCTCGATGTCTGACAGTGGGGATAATTTGTAGTAACTGTATTTTTTCGCCAGTATCTAAAATTGAAATCACAGCTGATGTACGAAGGATATTTTTTGCTAGTCATATTATTATTATTAGCTGATCATCAAGATAACACATCCTCTTGGGATAAAAGGTAGTAGAAGTTTAGGTATTCTTTAATCTTGCTGACTTTTTAGTTCATTGTAATATCAGCATATTTCAGTTATAATTAATGGGAATTATCTAAAAACGTACTGCTGTTGGTTCAATATTTGGAGTAGTGTTGTTTGTAATAGTAAATATTTTGTTTGGAGATATTTTAAAGAATAATTAGACCAGTCCTTTCAATGAATCTTTTAATTTTGAGGTAAGACTAGATTCAGCAAGAAATATAATGGAGTGTATGCTATACATTTGTAAAAGCTGTGTAAAAGAAAACTAGGGTTTATTTTATATAAAATTTGAAGTTTCCAGCAGCTGTCTCAGTTCATTCAAAACTACTGAAATGGGAAGAAAGTAAACCTGCATATATATTTTTAGGAACTGAATCCTACGTACATTTAAAATAAGAAAAATTACAATCAGGAATTAGGATATAGTATCTGTCAGTTTGCCTGCCTGCCTATCCATCCATTATATTTTATTACATAAATGTATTTATGAGTGTGTGTGTGTGTGTAATTTTTAGCTGTATAATTTTGTGAGATTTAGGCTTAGGTACAACTGTTTCAGGGGATCTGCACTTCCTTGCAAATGGCTTTGTCCTTTACAATGATTTGGCAAGGAAATACCAGTAGATTGAATACAAAACCTGCTTCCTTGATGAAAACCTGCCAGTATTTCAGAATTTGTCCTTTCGGGCTACGTGGAAGAAATAATTCTGTGAGGAAAAAGATACTAGGCATAACAAGGCCTAAAAACACAGGAGGGCTACCTGTATTACTTGCCAGTTGAAATAAATCAATTTTTTAAAAAATTCGTTCATAACCCTGTAGTCAAATGACCAGTACAAAATATATTACAACACATATTCGATTGTTTGGTTTTTTTAAAGCTCAACTCTTCTTCATCAATTTATCTTAAAGGAGGATCTGCATTCAGTCGCTCATTTCTCCTTTTGATCAACAGGACTTTGGGTTTGAAAAAAGGCTTCCTTTAAAAAAAGCAACAACTCCTAGAACAATTATTGGGAATCGCATGTCCTGTTCTGAAGTTGTACATGGTTGAATCTCTCTCTGGTATGTGTGTGCCTAGAATTGTCCGGCACATGTAATTCAGTTCCTCGAAGGAAGGAACAAGGCGCTGTACATTTCCCTCAAAGAACATCAAACAATATAAGAATATAAACTCTGGCCTAACCATGTCGCACGAATGGTGTGTATATTTTAATGACAATGAACACAAGTTGCAATTATTAGGAAAATTGTACTTTTATTAAATAAAATGCAACATAGCTTTGACTGTCTACTTTTCCCAAATTAAGAAATGGAGATATTTTTTAATATCAGCCCATTCCTCTTTTTTTCCTTTTTTTTGGCAAAAGTACAGCACACAGGGACACAAAATAGAGCAATGCAATCAAAGCATTTCTCAGAACAGGGAAGCCCAGGAAACTCCACAATTAGGCTAAAATAAATTAGTTCCTCCCCATGAGCTATAAGATTGAAAGCAAGGGGAATTCTTAAAACAATGCTGTTTATTACCGATATTTTTTCTCTGTAGAATTTCTTGAAGAACACATTTTTAATTATGATTAGCAAAAGCATATGCCAAAAATAATAATAATAATTATACATGATGCACATTTTCAGCAATATTAAGCTTTCAAATCTGGGTCTTAATGTCCTACTCAATTGCATGAAAATAGAATAATTTTGAAAATTGGTTTTTTCCCCATATGCTCCTTGAGTGAATCATTGGATCACCTTATATTGTCGTGAATCCGTAGATGTCTCGGGGTGAGGTGGAAATGACATCACATCATGAGAACGATGTAAATTTTGCAATGACATCTGAATGTGTGTAAAGGTCATAGTAGCTTGTAATGGACGCCTATGAACGGGACAGATCTTATATATTGTGTTTAAGGAATGCAAAATTGAATACGTGTTTCCCAGTTGAAAAAGTCCATCTGAACGATTTCTTGCTGTCAGACAAAGAATTTATTGGGGGGGGGGGCTTTTCTCCCAGTCTTACGTGATCAGTGTGAAAAGGGAATTAACCATCAGCAGGCACAAATCTGATTCGATTGTATTTGTTGCTTGACAGAATGGCTTGGCACTCTATCCCAAGTCTACCTAGGGTAAACCCAAAGAGAAAATGGGTTAAGCATGTGTTATTTTTATCAAATGAGCTTTCATTTTGTGCATGGCACCTGGGTATACAATTTTTGCAAAACGATTAGAATGATAAGAGATCGTTTTCCAACAATAAACAGGTTTGTTCTGTTATGGGTATTTATAAAGCTATCGCTAGTATAAAAGCAAGAAGGTACAACTGCTGAATCTCTGTCGAGATCCTGCACCGATTCACAGCATCTCAGACACAAATTCACTTCAGTTTCGGACACATAGCAAGCAAATCTCAGCTTAATGAATTAGCTTTTGAAAGTAAAGTAGAAACTGCAATAGTAAAGAGCAAGATATTAATGGTTCTGTTTGTTACATGTCGATGTAGGAATACATTACATTCATCTTAGTCTGTTTAGGCTTGGGTTGGAAATTACTAAAATTCAGTTTCCTTAGCAGTGTGCCTGCTGGTATTTTGTGCATATCACAGGGAAATCCAGGTTTCGGTTCGTCTGTAACTTTTATAAAATAGTAAGGGAAAGGTTCTTGGCTACCATGGCTGACTTTTAAAAACTAAGCAAGTAGGACTTGGTTAAAACTTGGAAGAAAGACTATGCGGAAATCTGGATTTTTAACCATCTAGAAAGACTACGGCGAATGGCCAGCCTTGTCCTTTTAGGATATTCTTCCGAAGGGACATATCAAGGATTTGTCTAATCCTTGATAGTTTTCCAAAACATACAATAATATTCCTCCAAAATGTTCACTGGACACCTAAAAGGAAAGTCAGAACTATCATGTCACCATTTATTTCAGAAATTATCTCTGCATCTTCTCTGTGCGAAGAAAGGACCCAAGTGGCTTTGCAACCATTTACCAGCCATTTTGGTTTTGTATAAATCGGTATCGTGTTTGGTTCTTAGTCACGTGATCCGGTTTTAAGGCAGATTGTGTTGCATTGCCTTAGATGTGCAATGAATACTCTCGGTGGTTTAATTGTTTAAATAGCAATATATTGTGAGCTTTGCTGCAGCAATTTTATTTGGGAATTTTTTGTGGATTTGCTTCCTTCTAGAAGCCTTAAAGAAGCCTCATTATTGATGTATTTATTTGCCTATTTATTTTATGATTGCATTTATAAAGCCCCCCAACTGAAAGGATTTTAGGCAGATATTTCTTGTTTAATTTTTTTTAAAAATCACGCATAAAGCCAAACATGATCTGTAGATTGATAGCTGTAAAACCTACTTCTTCTATTAAACAATAGACAAATCAGAGCAAGGAAATGGAGTTACCATATAGTTGTCTGTATGTTCTCTTTTACACCTCGGTGGCCAGTTTTTCTTGGATTAGCTACTCAGATGCATACAGTTAACAATGATTAAGAAAAACCAACTTCAAATAAATATGTCTGCCCATGGATGCATTGTTGATGTTGCAAGTAAAGAAGATTTAGGAAGAAAAGAATCAAATTAAGAGGAATAGTTCCTCGTTCAGGCTCCCAACTTTGCTTTCAAGTGTTTTCGCCTCGTTGGTACAATCGAAGAGATTTAGAAGAAGTGGCCATTAACCAAAGCTGCATAAGGAGAGATGAGGCAAAGCCCAGGGACGTGAAGGGAGGGGTTGCAAATGTTTCCAGGCCTGAAGGACAGCCATGTTTTGTCCCCGTCCCCCCCCCCCCTCCTCCAATGGGCTTGAAAGAGTCTGCAAGCAGCGTCTGGGGCATTGCCAAGGCAACTCGGCGGATGCTTCTTGTCCTGGCACGCTGCAGCTGTTTCACTGCCTGCCTTCAGAACAGCAAAACGGGGCGTCTCTTCTCGACGACCCTGGGGTACGATGCAATGTGCTACATGGGGCAGACCAGCCGCACTGCGGCCCACTAAGGTAACAAGGGAGACCAGATGCATCAGCAACGGGAAACTGGATTCCAGAGCTGGTGGAGAAATGGGCCTCTCCTGGGGGATTTCAAATGTGGTTAAAGCAGTGCTCCCTCCCTCCTTCCTTCCTTCCTTCTTTCTTTTTTATCCTTTCATCCTACGGTTTGCTGGCTAGGATGGTCATAGCTCCTGTGATTTAATCAGCCCAGAAAGGGTGGTTTCATAGCAACCTAATTTTTTTTTTCATGAGTACTACAGTGTTGAAATTAACAGTCCAGAAAGATGCAACAATTGATTGATTGACTGATTGATTGATTCATGGTCCAGTGCAGTAACACACAAACCGACATTTAAAATTATGGGAATTTTCAATGTATGGCAAAAAAAGCTTCAGGGGACACATAACAAAGAGCAGAGCTTAGATACCCTCGTCTTCGGTGCCATCTTGGGGTTTTTGTTTGCACCATTTTATCAACACGCTTGTGGAAGCCAAGCTTTCACCAATTAGTAATACAAAGAGGGCACCGATTAGTTTCCGCCATTTGTAGCTCCCGCTAAGAACTTCCACAGTGATGCAATTACTGGTTGATCACAGATACTTCATCTCATGGAATCCTCACGGCGGGCCCTTTGCCTTGGCCCTCATTGGCGGTCTATCCAGGGCAACTATGCAATGCCCTCAGATGATTATTTCCTTTGGGTACGTAATCAGACCCAGAGGTTGCATCGGCAGTTCACAAATTAGATCACTCGGGGTTCCCGCCACTTCTGAATCTTATCTCCCAAAATCTTGGTAGCTTTTCTGACCAAGAGGCTAGAGACTTTCTCCCACACTACGAAAAATAGGTTACTGCTAAAACAAATTGTCAAACTCCTAAAGGTGCAAATAGTGATCTCGTACTCAGTTCAGAAAGAGTTTAACGTCATTTGGGGATCAGAAAGATCTAACCGTCTCACCCGTTTTTATTTTGCATCCTCTTTTCTTCCTTTTGTATTTTTTCCCCATTTTTTTCTGACCCGCCCCCTTCCTTTCCTCTCTGTCCTACTACGCTAAGTGAAGTTCCCCCTCTCCCCATGGTGTTTGAGAATGTTTAGGTTCACTTTCTGAGCTCCGCTTATTCTCATTTGACTTCTTATTTTTTTTAAAATTTCTGTGCCATTTCCTTGCAAGCTTTCTGTCAAACTTAATTGAGATAGTCCTTTCTGTTCAGCTGCCCGAAGGCCTCTTTCTAAAGAAGGAGGGGGGGGCTCTTTCAGCCAAGAGGGGTGTGCAGTCTGTACGTGTGTTTTCAGCGTGTCATTCAGGTATGCATTGGCGAAAGGACACATCAGAAACCTTATTTTGACAGGTGGGTTTTGCAACACTGGTAATTTCTTAGGAAGGTTACGTCTGTGGGGATCCTAGTTCAAAGTAGATTTATTTAAGTCAGAGTTAATGATGTTACAAGGATAAAGATATGTGACGTGGTCCTGGTTTGCTTGGGCTATAGGAGATGATGTTCTTCTTTTGTTACCTTTCCAAATTACACTTTTATCTTTTGTGCCTACTTGTAAATCATTTATTTTATTTTATTTTGCTTTTAGGCTTTTCAGTGAATTAAAGAGAAACCAAATTAAAATTTAAAAACAGTGCATCAGCTTGATGGACAAATTACAGCTGCCATCTTGACATTTTTTGTCAAATCCCTGTACCGTGGACACCCCCCAAAAAATCCCCAGAAAAAAATGGAGGTGTCCTCTTTTTGTATCCTCTGGATTGCTATTCTTTTTTCAAAAAAAAAATTAGTGGTTAATTTTAGAATATATTATACGACATTCAAAACATATATGCATGATATATGTAAATATATTAATTGTAAATTAGGCTATTGAATTGCCATCTCTTCTTCATTGCATTATTAGCTAATAATATGGCAAATACTGTAATACTGATAAATTCATGATTCAGTGTTTTGTAAGAAAAGTCTTTTGTTACATTTCAAGTTATAAACAAAAGTAAACCCCGAAATACACCACTTTATATTCTTGTGTTATTTAAGCTATTGTTTATTTAGCTTTGGATAATTATTGTAAGTACCGTGTTTTCCTGAAAATAAGACAGGATCTTATTTTCTTTTGACCCCCGAAATAAGCGCTTGGCCTTATGTTTGGGGAGGTCTTCTTATTTTTGAGGTGCAGGAGGCCCCCTAACCTCGACCCGCGGATCAACTGATCCAGAGTGGGCCCAATGTTCTCTCCCTGTTTCTGGCACATTCTTGCTAGCCCTAACGTCACTGGCCGGCCGCTCTTTTTGCAGCCGCCACTAAGAGAAGGGGTGCGGTAGCTAGGGTTTACATTAGCGGCCTCCGCGAGGCCGTTCCGTGTGGATGGTAGGTGTACATGGGGCATGTTCCCCCCATCCGCCCCAGGAAATGGTGGGGACCGGCTGCATATGTGGTTAAATATTTTAGGGGAGGGCTTATTTTCAGGGGGAGGGCTTATTTTCAGGGGGAGGGCTTATTTTAATGTGTGAGCTCAAAAGCCCAATTGGGCTTATTATCCGGAAAGGTCTTATTTTCGGGGAAACAGGGTATGTCTCCTAGAGAGTTCAAGACATCCATTAGGGATTTCTCCTAATTTTATCGCATCTGGTGAAGTAGGTCTAAGGGAGCATGATTGGCCTCGAGACACCCAGGGAAATCTGTGATTGGCCTCGAGACACCCAGGGAAATCTGTGAGGGCTTTGAACCAGAGGTGGTATGCTGCCGGCTCGCACCAGTTCAGGCTCCGCCCATCCACACTGACATCACGGACCTTCCGCGCATGCCCAGACGTGCGCTATTGAACGGGTAGTGAAGAGAATATCATACAATTACTGCTTTGAATCTGTGTCTTTATGACTTACAACCGGTCGCTAGTGACGATTTGAAATTACAATGGATTCACCCAAAAAGCTACTTATGACCTGGTTTTGAAGTTACAACAGCTGCGCGCACGCGCACATACACATACACACACACACACACACACACACACAGAGTCATGTGTGCATTTTTGGCACTTCGCAACTGGATCACCTTTACAATAGTTTGCAGTATCCTGTGGTCACCTGACCATGATTTTCAATTTTTTTTTTTGACAAATTCCAGAATTCACTTCCAGTTTCCAGAAAAGAAAAGAAAAAGTCCATTGGGTAAAATTGATTTGTTTAATGACCACCGTATTTATTTAACAAACCATTGGAAAAAATGTTGTGAAATCAGGTCCAGTTAAATGGTGACCTGCTTAATGCCCACAAGGATTACAGCTATAATTCGAGACTTGATTATGGATGTAAGTTGAGGACTATCCATACAGTTGTCCAAGTTGAATGTTAATGCTAGTTGTTATTGTCATTGTTGTTATTGTATTTTGGAATCAGCATTGTATTCTAAGAACATCTGGAATCATTCAATAATGTCATAAAGGACATAATTTTGAGTTCTTCAAAGGTGGTTTTAGAGGTGGCAATCACTGATGATCTTTCATTAAGTTAAAGGACATTGCAGTCTCAAACCCTAATCCAGATAGGGTGTTCCTTCTGGTATTTCATCCACAGTTTTTTCATTGATCACTGGTTATCGCAAGAATCAAAGCACGAAAACCGAGTGTACATAACATTGCAGTTTTCCCACTATAGCCATGATGGCGAACCTATGGTACGCGTGCCAGGGGTTGCACACAGAGCCAGCTGCTCTTCTGTTTTCTGACACGCCAGTCAGCTGGTCTTCGCGGGTGCTGGAGCACCGGAAAATGGCCAAAAATAGCCCAAAAAAGAGCCTGAAAATGGCCAAATTTAGTTAGAAAATAATAACAAATGTATCCTAACATTCCTCCTGTATTTCATTCATCTTATTTATTTATTTATTTGTTTGTTTGTCGAACATGTACAAGATAGCGGGTATAAGTATAAACATGGACATGAACAAAAGAAATGAATACAAATAAATGGGGACAGTAGGACAGGGATGGTAGGCACGCTGGTGTGCTTATGTACCAGGGGTGGGTTTCAGGCGGTTCGCGGCCGTCCCGGAAGTAAGTAACTTCCGGGAACGCCGAAGGATCCGCCCGCCCGCGTTTCTTACCCGGTTTTGATGAGTTCTGCGCTTCCACGCATGCGCAGAACGCATACAGTGCCTACGTGATCCTCCAGGAGCAGCTGGAGCATCGCACAGGCGCTAGTACGCATGCGTGCACTGCGCGCATGCACGAGGACGCCGCCGGCCCCGTTCCAACCGAACCGGTTGGAATGGGGCGAGAAACCCACCCCTGTTATGTACGCCCCCTTTACGGACCTCTTAGGAAAGGGGTGAGGTCCACGGTAGACAGTTTGAGTTTGAAGCAGTGAGGGTTTGAGGATTTAGCACTGAAGTTTCACTCGTGGATGAGAGCTGTTCTCAACGCAAGGACTCGTTTTACGAGAATTAGCTCACTTCAGTGAGCAAAATGTTTCATCTCCCCCAGCATTGACCATCCTGGATATCATTTAATGGGTTTTACAGCATGCATCTGTAGATGCTTATGCTGTTTTGTGTGATCTTAATCAGAGGCACACCATGTGTGGAACTCAAAACCTTTCTTTTAAAAAGAAAAAGAAAAAAAAACACATTTATGTTCATCAGAATAGGATATAAAGTTGCCAGAATTCTCAGTGTTTAGATTCTGGGATGCAAAGGACAACCTGGGGAAACACTGCTTGGTAGATAAATAAATAAAAAGATAGAATTCTTCAAAGGCCTAGTGAGGGTCAGAAAACACCATTTTGGAACTGAAATAAATCCTGCAACAAATACAGCCATTTCCTAACCAGTTGGTTTTATCGCATCACTCTCAGATTTTTATGGCTTCCTACAGAAAAGATGCTAAACCTTGAAATTTCAGAATCAACTCTGGGAAGCACCAATACCACAGGGACCTGGAAGCCTCCATAAAAGAGCAGTTCAGATAATATGGAGATGTTTCTTCACCTCTTTCAAAGATGCTACCACTGCAGTGATTCCCTCAAAGAGTTTATTTTATACACCAGGGGCGTCAAACTACATTTCATTGAGGGCCACATCAGGGTTGTGTTTGACCTTGGGGCGCAGGGTGGGTGTGGCCAGGGTGGGTGTGGCCAACCCAACATCACTCATGTTGGGGGCGCCCCTTCCAGGCTCCGTTTTCACTGGCAGAGCGCTGAAAGAGGCCATTGCAGCTGAAAACGGAGCCCTCCCGAGTTCCTTTTTTGCCATGGTCCGGTCCACTGTTTCCAGGGCGGCCCCATGGGCCAGATCTAAGACAATCATTGGAGTTGTTAAGTGAATCATGCAGTCATTAAGCAAATCCAGCTTCCCCCGTTGATTTTGTTTGTCGGAAACAATGACTCTGGGACAGGATAGCACAGTTGCCATAAAGGTTCCACCACAAAACCGCGGTAGAATAAAGCGCGCTCGACGAAAGCGCCTACGTGACGTCATCACAGCGCGACGAAAACAGCACGCTGTGAGCGGTAAACTTAAAATTAATGCGTAAATCTAAACCTAACCCCCCCAAACCTAACCCTAAACCTAACCCTAAGCCTAACCCTAAACCTAACCCTTAACCTAACGCTAAACCTAACGCTAACCCTAAACCTAACCCTTACCTTTATGTGAATCGGCTTGCTTTAATTTTATTTTAATTTTAATTTAATTTATTTTTAATTTTATTTGTCGCGCTGCTGATGACGTCAGGTACGCGCTTTAATCGGGCGCGCTTTAGTGGACCGCGGTTTTGACGGGTCACGGCCATAAATACATCCTGGTTGCTAAGTTCCCAAATTTTGATCACTTGACCAATGGGATGCTATGAAAGTCATAAGTGGGGATTGGTCATAAATCACTTTTCTTCTGTGTAACTTTGAATGGTCACTAAATGAATGGTTGTAAGCCAAGGGCTACCTATAAGGTGGATCACAAAGGTATAATTTTGGGTATGTGGATTAAGAACAGGAAATGAATCTGATACTTTGCTACTAACTATCAATGACTATTGTTCTAATTTGCTTTGCGGTGTCCATAAATGGGACTTCCTTTTAATGCCATCAATACAATCTCTGTGTATTAAATAAGTCATTGATTTGATAAAAGTATTTGATGGGAGTTTGGGTTTCTGCACTCAGGATACCTCATTGGACCAGGCCTTGTGCAGTGATGCAAGTCTACTTTGTAAATATGACATAATTGGAGCTCTTCCCAGTGGGAAGTCCTTACGTAGTTGGCCACAGAAATAGGTGGGTGACGTAGTTCTCTTTCAATATTTATTATCCTTAATTGTCTCCATACTGGTAAAGTTTGGCAATTGGTTGAGGTTTTTATTTATTTTTTACATCTTATTCTCCTGTATTTTCATGGAAAGCAGACTATGGTTAGAATCATAGCCACAGGTGGAAAAATATAGCTGGAATTAAAGTAGCTTGGAGTTTTAGCCCAAATATTATTGTTTTACATTTTGCTACAGTAAAAAACACTGTTTGTGAGCATTACTATTTGGGCTGTACCGACAACATGGCGGGCCTAGAATATCCAGCAATTATTTTCAAAGAATGCTTCTGGTTTCCTCTTAAATAGTCTACATGACTGGTTATCCTCAGCATAATAACAAAAATTACGTTCAACCCCCAAGGAAATCCACAGTGGGAAGAGGAATTTAGAAAGTCCACAATGGAAGGTTTGCCTCTTTTATACATGTATTACACTTGTAAGGCACATAAAAAAGGTGACATTTCAATCACAAGCTACCATTTTGACTTTTTTGACCTACCTCCCTCCCTCTCCCACAGTCTTCTGTTAGATCCATTTCTCTGTGAAATTACAATTTTAGAAACCCAGACAGGGCCTGTACCATCACTATCACCCTACTTGCATAATTTATAAAAATGCCATTTTGCAAATCAGTTCACCTCTGCATTTATGCTCCATCCTGACAACTTAATCACAACACTAATTCAAAACAAATAGGCCCTGTTTTATATAAGAGCATAAATCTCTCATAATTGATACCAGATCTTGGGAGAAAGATTTCGGCTTCTATTACCCTCTTTGCTTCCAGTTGAAAAGATTTTTTTTTGTGAGTTACTTATCCAATTGTATATGTCTTAATTCGATGAATGTTTAATATTAATTTGTCCTTTCTCGCAATATTTTTTTGGAATGTTTTGCAGACCTAATTTTAGATTCTAAAGGTATTTAATAGGATTTTTAAAAAAGAAAAATTGGCTTAATAATAAGTCAGATTTAACTCTGGTTTTTAGATATACAATAAGCTGTAGGAATTGAAATTGAAAAAAGAATAGATGGATTAATATGTTTTACTTGGAGTGCAGTTTACTTGGAAGTAAGCTTCACTGAATATGATTCATTCCTTGGACAGAAGTTTTAAACTTTTTTTTTTAAAGGAATGAAAGCATGAGATTAAGTTAAAAGAAACTGTAAATTTGAACAACATTGTAGGAAGACAGCTGTATTAGTTTATGGAAGCCAAAAATCACAACGTGTTATCAGATTCCTCCTGATATTTCATAGACTGCTTTGATATAAATATCTGTTACTGCTACTTTTTCATTTGTTTTTAAATAATTGGAGTGTTAGTGTATCCTTTCCTAGTGACTCAGGAGAAAGTAACTACACAGATTGTTCTGCCTTGTCCTTCTTTACCCTTCACTACTAAAATTCAGCTGTATACAGTACGTAAGTTTTGCTGAAGTTTGACATCTCAGAGAAAAGTATGCTTAAGAAATCAGAGAAGCAATTTATTTGTTGTGATCCATAGATCCTATGTTTGGTAGAGATTCCCAAATGGTCTTTGAGGATCTGCTAGATTACAGGTTTGCATGGTAAAGTCATGTAAATCATGGTGAAATCATGGAAATCCTGTTGAAAATGAGGCCATGAGTGTTTGTGAAATGTGAACCTTGTCCTATTCCAAGTTGGTCTTTCAATCTGATTGATGGCTAGGGGAAAAGAGAGTGGGAAGGAAGTGTGCATGAAATAAGGGAACAAGAGGTGGTATTCAGCCGGTATGGACTGGTTTGCCCAAAATCACCCACCCGCTCGGGCTCTATGCTGTCATATTTAGGTATGTTTTTGAGGCCAGGCATGCGTGGAAGATACGAGCGTGACAGTAGTGGGTTTCAAAAATTGTTCGAACCTACTCGGTGGGTGTGGCCTCCTTTGTGGGAGTGGCTTGCCGCCCATGTGACTGGATGGGAGTGGCTTGCCACCCATGTAACCGGATATGAAGATGCCGATGACACTTGTCAGAACCACCTTAAATTACCTCACACACAGCACTGGCATGCATAAGAATATGATGTAAACTTGATTTTTAAAAGGCATCTTTGGTTTGCGTTAAAACAACTTCAACACACGCAATGATCTGATTGCACCACAAACACAGAAGTCATCCTTACCTTTCACAGAGGCACTGAGTTTTATAAATATGAGCCTGATAGTGTAGAATAATCATATCCAAGGACCAGTGGTGGGTTTTAAAAAATTTTGGAGCCACTTCTGTAGGTGTGGCCTGCTTTCCGGGTCCACTGGTGGAACCTCTTCTAACTGGTTCGGTAGATTTGACGAACCGGTTCTACCGAATAGGTGCGAACTGGTAGGAACCCACCTCTGGAGCGTGAGCCCATTTTGCATGCGCGGGGCAAACAGGTGGTAACAAAATGCGAAACCCACCGCTGATCAACATGGTTTTTAGTGCAGATTTCCCCAATCAGTGGCTGTTGTGTTGGAATCAACTCATAGAAGTTGGGTGATTTTTTCCATGCATGGTGCCTGAATGTGTAAATGTGTGAGTATCCATGTTCCTTCTATGCATCAACAGAACAAAAGCATGAAATAAAGGACTTGTTCTTTTCTAGAAGAAAGAAAAGTGAGCCACAGTTCTCAGAGGGCAAGAGAGAGAATAGAATTCCGATAAGATCCATTATTCTTCATCCCACAAGGTGGGAAAGGAGTGTTAGAAATATAAATGGAAAAACACGCAGCACTTTGGCATGAAAGGGGCCTTGGCAAAATGACAGCTCTCCCTCAAAGGAGGAGCATGACGAAGCTGCAAACAATGAGAGTCTCAAGCTCTTTGCGCTGAAGGATTAATTCTTAAGACTGAAATGAATTATTTGGGCAGGAAAGGTTCGGTGGATTTATCTTTGCTTCTATTGCACAAAGGAAAGGATAACAAGATTGATGAGGTCCTCAGATAGGTTTGCTACAGGTGCACCCAAATTAAAAGGAGCAATAGTGGATGAAGTCCGCACCAGATGTGGCCTTGCGTGTTGTAACTCTGCCCTTCCCAACTGAGTTTTGCTGAGCAAAATACAGAGCATTTTATGGTGGTCGCCTTATTAGACACATGCATATAAAAAAAATCAAGATGGCAGCTGCAATCAAAGCCTCACTCCCTTTTTTGCATTCTTCATGGGTGGAGCTTTGGTCATACAGAACCCTCCTATTATTCTGGAATTCCTGAAATAAGTTGGGAGTTGTAAAGCATGTATAAATTGCAATGCAAGTTTAGATTAAGGGTAAGTGACATGTACCGTATTTTTCGGAGTATAAGACGCACCAGAGTATAAGACGCACCAAGGTTTTGAAAAGGCAATTTTAAAAAAAAAGTTTTTGCATTCTGCAGACCTCCCAAAAAGGCCAATTTTTCGCAAAAATGCCCCCCCCCCAAAGGCATGAACAGCCTGTAGGAGGCTTATAGAGTGCTCCTGGGGTGGGGGGGGGGCAAAATTGAGCAAAAAAAGCCCTGTTTTTCGCTCATTTCTGCCTTTCCCAGACCCCAGGAGCTCTCTGGAAGCCTCCTAAAGGTTCTGCACAGCGATTTTGGTGAAGGGGGTGGGGTTTCGGGAGGCAAAAAATGCTGTATTCATTGTATAAGACGCACCCAGATTTTCAGCCTCTTTTTGAGGGAAAAAGGTGCGTCTTATACTCTGAAAAATACGGTAACTACATACATGTGTAATACACACATAGTTGTGATAGGCAGAAGATGTAGATGGAATCTAGTTTTGCTATATCTTCCACAATGGAAGGTGGGTGGGGAATACAGGTAGTCCTTGACTTACAATGTTTAATTTAGTGACCCCTCAAAGTTACAACAGCATTGAAAATAGGGACTTATGACTGTTTTTTCCCAATTACCGCCTTCGTAGCATTCCCTTGATCAAAATTCAGATGCTCAGCAACTGGTTCATACTTACGACCATTGTTGGGTCCCAAAGTCTCCTTATGATCTCCTTTTGTGAGCTTTTGTTAAGCAAGGTCAATGGGGAAGCCAGATTCACTTAACCAGGCTACTAACAGAGATTCACTTAACAGCTGCGGCAAGACAGGTTGTGAAATGGGGCAAAACTCACTTAACAAACGTCTCACTTAACAACAGAAATCGTGGGCTCAGTTGTCATCGTAAGTTGAGCACTACCTGTAGTATTGTGATTAGAATAGCACAACTGGATGGCAGTATAGGTAGACCTCTACAACCATAATTTAGCCTGGAATATCCATCATAAGTCATAAGAATTATAAGTCAAGATACCCATGTGACGAGACTCAATTTTATGACTGTTTTGCAGGGGCATGCAGGGATCCATGTTTTCTAATGGTTGTTTCTTGCAGAACCTTCCTGCCACTCCCCAAAAAAGACTGGAAACTGGCAAAAAATATTATAAAATGCAGTC
The DNA here is from genome assembly GCF_051295495.1 of Thamnophis sirtalis. NCBI lineage: Eukaryota > Metazoa > Chordata > Lepidosauria > Squamata > Natricidae > Thamnophis > Thamnophis sirtalis. The sequence goes on from NW_028261389.1 coordinate 71,215,873, forward strand.
ACAATGCAGTCCATTGCAACTTCATATGGTTGCTAAATGACCAGCCATTAAATGAAGACTAGTGTTATCTATTTTTAAAAGCAATGTATCATATATGTTGCTTTACTTATTAAAGATTGATAGTTAGGGTTTATTACAATTATTCATTCAGTAATCTTTATATAATACAATACAATAGCAGAATTGGAAGGTACATTGGAGGTCTTCTAGTCCAACCCCCTGCCTAGGCAGGAAACCCTATACCGTTTCAGACAGATGGCTATCCAACATCTTAAAGACTTTCAACTGTTGGGGCATTCACAACTTCTGGAGGCAAGCTGTTCCACTGATTAATTGTTCTAACTGTCAGGAAATTTCTCCTTAGTTCTAAGTTGCTTCTCTCCTTGATTAGTTTCCACCCATTGTTTCTTGTTCTACCCTCAGGTGCTTTGGAGAATAGCTTGACTCCCACTTCTTTGTGGCAGCCCTTGAGATATTGGAACACTGCTATCATGTCTCCCCTAGTCCCTCTTTTCATTAAACTAGACATACCCAGTTCCTGCAACCGTTCTTCATATGCTTTAGCCTCCAGTCCCCTAATCATCTTTCTTGCTCTTCTCTGCAATCTTTCCAGAGTCTCAACATATTTTTTACATCGTGGCAATCAAAACTGGATGCAGAATTTCAAGTGTGGCCTTACCAAGGCATTATAAAGTGGTATCAACACTTCACGTGATCTTGATTCTATCTCTCTGTTTATGTAGCCTAGAACTGTGTTGGCTTTTTTGGCAGCTGCTGCACACTGCTGGCTCATATTTAAATGGTTGTCCCCTAGGACTCCAAGATCCCTCTCATAGTTAGTACTATTGAGCAAGGCTAATGAAAACTACAGAGATTGTTGTACATAACTATCTGTAAAGGAACTTGTTTATTATATCCCGAAACTACATAGCATTTATTGGAGTCAGTTATGCAAACATTAGACTGAAACACAAATGAATTTTCTTACGAAAACTGGTTAACTTTTTATCCATCCTCAAACAAAATTTAAAGTTATGCTTTTGCTTTCTTGTTCATATTAAAACATTGATGTAAGACCCATTGTCCAGCTAGATGGCAGCAGTTAGCTGACCTTTGTTGATCCCAAAAAGCATTTAACAGGATTAAAATTGGTTGGATTTTGGGTGGGAAACAGTTCAGGGATTCTAAGATTGTAGGCTGGGCTAGGACGTTCAAAAATATCTTGGAAGAGCAAGCCACTTCTGTATTTATGGCTAAGAAAATAGTGTAGACTTCTTGATGAAGACACCAAAAGTTGAATTTAACCAAAGGAGACCTCACTTTTTAAGGTTCGTTAAATTGAGGAATACAGATCCTTCAGTAGGGTAATCAACAAGGATCTATGGCCTCTATTCTCCAAGATAATCTGCAAAAGCAGATTTACACCTCCTTGGAGAACCAATATGGCTTATGGACTGCGCCTAGTTGGCTGAGTGGTAGGTATTGCTAAGAGAGACTATGAAGACCAGTGATCCTTTGAGGCCTGCTGTGACACATGGGGGCACTTGTGAGCACTTACTGTCTCATGGTTGAACTGTGAATGAGCAGCTTTGAAAACTATCCCTGATTTTTAAAATGATTTGTGGGATAACCATTCTCTGGTGATTAACTAATTAAAAAATGCAAGTTAAATGAGGAGCAGCCTCCCATCAGCCCATCTTAAGGGGTTACTGAAGACTCAAGTTGCATTATATATGAATATGCCCACAGAGAATATGATATTATAATGACCTGCCAGTAATTGATCTAGAAGTACAGCTTGAGCAAAACAGAAAGAACCGTACATTTAATCCTGACCCTGAGATACTAGAATTTCATATTAACCAGGATAATTACAATAACTAACTGGCAGAATAACATTGTGCTACATAGAATTGTGCTGCTGGAGAAGACTCTTGCGAGTCCCTTGGACTGCAAAGAATAAGGTGGCTGGATGGGGTCACCTAAGCAGTAGGTGTGAACTTAAACGGACTCCGTGTGATGGTAGAGGACAGGAAGGCCTGGAGGAATGTTGTCCATGGGGTCGCGATGGGTTGGGCACAACAACAGAAGTGGAAACTTTTGTACATTTATGATTTTTTTAAAAACATGCAACCTTTGCCCTTAATTTGATTCTCCTCTACCCTTTTACCAAATTATTCTCATCTGGTGTTAATAAAAGTAATAACATTCATTGACAGCCTGAAGTAGGGGAATTAAGTTGCCCATTTAATTGGAAACATTACACCAACATCTTCCAATCCGGGTGCTGGGTATAGAAAATGAGTATTCAGCAACTTACTTGGGAAGATAATTTTGTTGGCTGATCTGGATGGGTTTGGAAGGCATTCTTTATATGAGGCCAAAAAAATTCTCTTCTTTTTTTAATGGATCTTGGCTGTCCATCTATACCCCATTCTATTGTGGTCAATCTATTGTATCCAAGTATTCAGAACAAATTCATGCAAATTACACCATTTACAGCAATTTCCAGTGCTGCACAAAGGTCATACATTTGGATGTTATGACATTTGGGTTTATCAAACACCCCTCTACCGATGATGAGCCATCAAAATAGGGTTTCACAGTATCAAATACCTTGTTTTAAATCAGGGGTGTTTAGCCTTGGTAACTTAAGACCAATAAACGTCAACACCCTTGATTTAAATCTTGTCTTTTTTTTCTTTAGACTTTACTAAGATTTTTCATTCTTGTGAGATCCAGTGATAAACGCAAAATGATAACGTTAGAAGAAGATGGCTGGTCCTTGACATGGTAGAGTGCTAATTGATCCGAGACACACCTTGAATGTATTCCTCTAACAGTAAAACAGAAGGCTTTCTTTCTGATGCTTGGATGCATTCGTTCTTTATTGCCAGTAGATATTTTTGTGGTTTCATGTATGAGGACTCACAACCAGTGGTGGGGTTCAGCCGGTTCAGACCGGTTCGGGCCAACTGGATGCTAATTTTACATCTGTTCACCAAACTGGTAGTTGAAAGGACTGGCTGGCCCCCACCCATCCCCTCTGCCCCTCCCAGGTGTCTCCACGCGGCCCATTTTGGATGCCAGGTAAGTGCAGGGCCTCCACGGAGGCTTTGGGAAGGTGAAAAACGGGCCTCTCAAAAGTCCAGAAACGGAATCTATACTGTGTACGGGCTCTGGGAAGTCGGAGGGGGGGGGGAGAGAGAGAGGTGGTGGGGAGAGAGGGATATATACTAGGTTAGATACGATGTGTTAGATTTCAATGTAATGCGACTTCACATGTATACTGTTTTTCTCTTTAATTTCTCTGTAAAAATAGGATAAGTTAAGTACATTGACATATAGTGGAAATACACCAAGGGGAGGAGGAGTGGGATAGAAGAAAGATGGGTAGAGAGGGCGGGAGAGAGGATGGGAGGGAGGGTGAGAAGGAAGGGAGGGAGTGGATCGGGAGAGAGGAGGGGTAGAGAGGGAGGGGAAGTAGGGTAGAGGGGGATGATGGAGGGAAGATAGAAAGTTGGAGGGAGATGGAAGAAAGGGGTGTACGGAGAGTGGAAGAGGTATATTGGGTTTCTATTTTGGGGGGTATTGTTGACAAGAAGAATTGCTGCGATTATTGTTTAATGTTGTATGGCTCCAGCTATGCACAGTATATATGTGAGTGTATGAAAATGAAAAAAATGGAAAATAAAAACCTTTTTCAAGGAAAAAGTCCAGAAATGGGCCCATTTCTAGCTCCTAGAGTCCAGGGGCAGCATTTTCGCCCTCCCGGAAAGCCTCCGGAGCCTGGAGTGGGTGAACACCCCCCCCCCCCCCCGTGGTGCAGGAGAACGAGTAGCCTAGCCAGTAACAGACAACCGGTTGCTAAAATTTTTCAATCCCACCCCTGCTCACAGCAGTGACCACCTTCTGTCAGCTGTTCCACTCCAGTCAGGTTTGATTCATTCTTCATGTGTAAACCCAACTCTTCCTTTGTTTCCCTTTGAAAATGAAAAGCATGTGGGGGCAAACCTAGGCACTAACCTATTTGATCTGAAAGAAAAGCTGCATGGGATGGCTGATGGAAACTTCATTTGCTTCTAGCCTCGCAACCAACTGGGAGTTACCTTAAGCTGAGAGTTTGAGAAAGGTTGAAGCTCATTACCTGAAAACCACCCCTTAACTAGAAATCTGAATTTCTTCCTTGGCCTTAATCCAACAGTCCAACTCCTGTATATTTTGGATCTCTTGTTCGCAACATCTCGGAAAGAATTTGTGCAATCAGCGTATACATTATTGGCAATCAGACTCGGAAAGGATTGAGAAATATTGTTGGGTTCCCTTAAATCTTGGCATTAAGCCTAATGTATGGCCCAGAGGATCCAAAACTGGCATCCAAAACTCTCATCCACTTTAAAAAATGTTTAGTCAACTAGTATATGTGTTGTATTGCAAATATAAAAATCAGATTTTATGCTTTCCAGTAAGTGATAATAGCCAGGATAGAAATTCTATAAACCAGTGTTTCTCAACCTTGGCTACTTGAAGATGTCTGGACTCCCAACTCCCAGAATTCCCCAACCAGCATTCGCTGGCTGGGGAATTCTGGGAGTTGAAGTCCAGACATCTTCAAGTTGCCAAGGTTGAGAAACACTGCTATATAAACCTTGTTTTATGCGGATGGGTTTGTTTTGAATCCTCTTTCCTTTGGTTAACCTCGCGTAATATATAATGTTTATTAAAATAGGATATGTACTGTATATACGAACATGTTATTAGAAACCAAAAAAATCAGCGGGACGTTCACTTTCCAAGAATTTTCCCCTCTGGAGTTTTAAAATATTGACGAAACTTAAATATTTAAGGATAAAGGTCAGTGGTTTGTGGCACGGGCGAGTTATGTGACTGTCATAGATACTGTCAAAATTGGGAATTGGATGGTGCAAACAAGCCCATATCAACACTTCTTTTCCTACTTACAACAGGACATTCCATTGCCGTAATAACAGATCATTAAAAGATACCTAGTAGTGAAGAGCAGCATTTTTTTTCCTACTTATTACTACTCAAATTATGGCCTTTTATTTCTTTATAGGCCCCAAGGTATTCTTCTAGACAACGGAGCACTTCAGAAATCACTTTGCGTTACTATGCTTGAAGAAAAAGGAGAGACTTGAGCTGTAGTGACCTCTGATGGCACAAACAGAATCTCTAATGGAATCTCATTGTGGGCAGAATGGATCTCCCCACACGGGGATTCTTCAGCCAAAACCAACATTTTTTTTTTTTTAAGAAAAGGAACTCTTTAGCTATTCTAGAAGTAAAACCGTCCCTTTGTTTAGTTTGATGAGAAAAGCATTTTAGACATAGCGATCTTAGCATCCACATATTATGCTCTTTGCTTAAGAGAAGAAAGATCTGGTTTAGTTTTTAAATTATTTCTCTTGACAGGCAGTGATTTATTTCTCATGAAAAAACCATTCAGAGATCCCGAGTTTTGATATTAACGCGTTTCCCCGAAAAAAAGACAAGGTCTTATTTTCTTTTGACCCTAGAAATAAGGCCTTATTTTTGGGGAGGTCTTATTATTTTTGAGGTGCAGGAGGGGGCGAGCATGGTCACCTCATGGCTGCTGCTGTGTTGCGATATTTTGTGGGAGGGCTTATTTTAGTGCATGCGCTCAAAAGCTCAGCTGGGCTTAATATCCAGGGAGGTCTTATTTTGGGGAAACAGGGTAGTAGTGGTGTCAATTTTCAGGAAGCTAATGTTGGAATAGAGGCAGAAATCTGCAATATTTGAAAACTAGAGATTTGTCTCAGCTTCCAAACCTTTAAAAATGCTGTTTAGCTTGCCGTTATAGTCAAAATCCATCACTGTTTAATTGTCGGTTTAAAAAAATAGCACTCTTAAAACTGCTATATTGTTCAAAAGTGGGAGGTTGGGGAGGCATTGCAGCTGAAAGGCCCCAGGCTCAAAACCTTTGGAAGTTCAGGGAGATTTGCGCCTATAGACCACGGATGGGAAGCCACATCGGCCCGTTATGGCTGGGAGTTGAAATCCGCAGGTTGTAAAGGAGCTATAGCTGCCTCCCCCTCGCTGTAGATCATGTTCAAGACTTTCCTTAAAGTAAAACAATTGCCCAGATTTCTGCAAGCCCATACTTGTCCTGAAATCTTCTTTGAAGAAAACCATTTTTTGGGATTACCCCTTGATGTCCTTAATATTGGGAAGAGGTTCTCTGTGCTTTCAACAGAGATTCTCTGTTGCTTTTGTAGCAACTTCTTATGGTTGCTATAAGAAGAACATTCTTTTATTTTACATATCATAGCAATGTTTTTATAGTATAGTCTTTATTGACATTGTACAAAGTAAATACAATGAAATTGGTTCAATTGGTGAACCGAAAATTGGGTGTTTTTGGAAGTTGAGGACTTTTATGATGCTCTTCCGTGAAAAGGTTTTTTTTTTAATGAAAGCTAAATTGCATCATGTGGGGGGGGGGGGCAATTGATGCCATGACACCACTGCACAAGTGGACATTATCCTGTGTAATTTGTGCAATTCCCCTGATGTCAAAAAGTAAGTGTGCCTATTGTTACTGCCTGCTTCTCATAGTATTACAAACTTCACAATGTTGAAATGAAATAGTTTAGATTTATTAGCAATTGAGTTTTCAAGTATAATAATCAAGCTTCAGTTAGAAGCTGAAAACTAGCAGGTCACTGGCTGAAACTGATCGGTTGATTGATTGATCTGATTCCCTTTTATTATTTATTTCCTTTTATTATTAAAGGGAATGCCACTGGGAGTATGAAATCAGAGGTAGTTTACACAAACAGCCAAGCTACACAAGAAAATTCTGCTTTAAAAAACAACTCTATCCACCTTACCTCCAAATTAGAAAATAAACAGACACTAGGTCTTAGCAAGCGTCAAAAAGTATATAATGCATTTATTCATACAGCTTGTAGTTTGAGCTTGTTTTCGGCTTGGACTTATGAATAGGGGAGTGCAGGTTTTTCAGAGTTCAAAAAAAAGAGAAAAGAATTGAGTAATTTGATATACATCCTAGTATTTACCTAAGGACAGTTGCATCCTTTGCATCCATGTAAAACAAAGTTAGTGTTATGGCCCACCAGTGGAGCTAGCAGCAGATTCGGACAGTGAGGAAGTTGGGGAGGAACATGGGCCAGTCCTGGAGTCTGGGGAAGGCTCTGATGAGGGCTCTGTGTCAGAGGCAGAGAGGGGGCCAGAGCCGTATGCCAGTTATCAGCTGCCTTCAGAGTCAGCATTAGTGAGGCAGAGGAACAGCTGGAGCCTGTTCCCAGTATGTGCATGCACAGAGTTGCCAGAGGAAGGGAACAGCTAAAGAACAGGGGTTGACTTGGGAGTAAGGCCACAGGTGGACAATGAATGGCCCCTCCCAGAGGAAATAAAAGAGGAGCAAAAGGGGAGTGGAGTTTGCAGGAGACAATTAGTTCGCTTAATTGGTTCGTGACTCTCCGAGAGTCCTTGCCACGTTTTGCCGATATCGGTCTGGCTGCTCTCCAAGCCAGATGTGGTCTGTGATTGTAAATCCTCCCTTGAAGGACTTTGCTGGATGTGAATGAGCAGAATTCACAGTAAATTAATAAAAGGGATTTTTGTTGGGACAAGGAGTTGCTTGATGCTCTTGGGAAGCCTAGGTCAGAACAGTTACTTCATGCTGAAATGGACATCCCAGAACATGCTTACTTGAAATTAATGCAGTGGGAATGTATAATGTGCATACATGTTATTGAATAGGTTCCTGTGCAGTTTGAAACTCTGCCACAAATTATATTCTTTAAAGTAATACCTCTCAAGTTTGGGACCATTTATTTAAAAGTCATTCTCCTTTGTATGGCTGAGAATTTCTGCTCAGCAATACAGATGGAAAATAAGCTGGACCATTTCAACCAATTCCCTGTTGCACAAGCCTCTATCACTTCAATCTAGGCTCAATTCCAGGACGCAGGAAATGGCTGAAAAAAAATCCTATTTTGTTCTGAGGGAAGGATATAACTGCTGGAACATTAAGTACTCTGTGGAACATAAAGCATGAAATGCACATGCGATTCAATGAATTGGATGTAAAGAAACTGCAAGTCCATCCAAGTGCAGTCTTAATACATTCACTTTTGGAAGTAAATGCTTTTTTTGCTCAGGGTGCTTATGCTTAAATAGGTGTCCCTATCGCTCCGTTAATAGATGTCAATTAGATTGCCCCCAAATCAGAGGAAGCATGGAATATTTTACATCTTGTAATAATTCCACGAATAATTCTACAAGTATCATGTTAAAAATACATTCTCTCTCACACACACACCCTCCCTCCCCCTCCCTCTAATTCTCATATTTGAATAGGGAAAGTTCACCTGCATTTTTGAGACACTTCTACCATAAAGAACATAGGACCATAGTTAATGCACAATTGTAATTTAAATGAAAATGGTTCTGCATCATTAAGGCACAATTTGCCCCAACTGTCTATCTGAAACAGTATTTTCTAGGACTAGTTGTTTGATTTCAGATCAGGATTTCAGCATTGCAAAGTGTTGCTCCATTCGTGGCTGCTGCATTGAAGTTCTTCAGAGGTTTGTGAGTGAGCAAAGTGTAACGTGTATGTGTGAGTAACTAAAAGTAGCCAAAAGGGGGAGATTATTTGGGGTGGGGGAACAATCTGAACAATCTTGGTTAATTTTAAAAAAAAAGGTTAGGCAGGGACCATTAGGGGGAGTTCACTCATATCATCTGGGCTCCATTTTGACTGGATTCCTGCCCCTGATAAAGCTCTGTTCTTATAGGTGCTAGTATCTTAATCTTCTATTTGCTGATTTGGACCACAGCTATAAAGAGGACGGAAGCACCAAGTAGCCTATAACAATGTTTGTATTACAAAGCAGATGGGAAATGATAGTATTTGATTTTTAATGCATGGTTGATGTAGTCCTCTCAACATATTGGAAGAAATATCCATCTGGTAGAGTTCCAAGTGGGGAGAAAGAGACTGGAAACATGGGGGCTGATTGGAAAGATGGTTTAATGGTGAGGAACCACCAAGCACATGTGACTAGCTGACCACATGGAGTGGAGAACGAGGATTATTTATACCCTCTCTTGAGCCTTGCCCTTGCGCTTCCTGTTCCTGTAGCAAGAGCATGTATTCTATTGGCTGTAGTCAGACTCGCATGGGGCCATCTTGGAGTCATGTTTGTCTGAATCAAGTTTGGTTGAATTTTGGGCTGATGCAGTGAAGAAGAGGCTTTGTTGTGCAGTTTCTATTGTGGCTGAATGGCTTTGCCCTGAACGATATTCCCATCATCCTGGAGCTGAAGGTCTTTTGTCTTGTAGATAGGCTGGCCCAGTCCTTCTCAGTGGGCACCAAATATCTGCTGGGGGGGGTAGGGAGCTGAAACTGTGAGCTTCTGTCTTCAGAAACATGTTTCTCCTTTAGGGAAAATATAATATTCCACCTTTTTAATGTTTCCTAAAATATTTCATTCTTCTAAGAGCGGTGGGTGCTAACTTTAGACAATAAAGACAATATGTTTATAAAGTTTTAGAGGGAGGAGGACTCTCTCTCTCTCTTGGTTTGATCTGTTCCAAATATTTCATTTCCTTGGCTGTCCTTTTGTATCTGGGAAGATGCCAGTCCTGTTACACCCCAGAAGGATTTTGGGGAGGAGAACCTCTGTCTCCCGTGGTGAGAAATCTGTCCTTGTTAGCCTTAGCCTCTTTTCTCACATAGTTCCTTGTTGATTTCATCCATCTGGGTGGAATGTCTCACCTTCTGCTCCAGAGGAAATCTTGCTCTTGCAGCTTAGTTTAATTTAGTTCACTTTGTTGTCATTGCACCTTGTACAACGAAATTTAAATGCGATCTTCAGTGTACAATGACAGTTCAGGTTGTGGTTGTTAAGGAATCATGTGCAGTCATTAAGCACAACATCAGGGGGGGAGCTGGTTTCCTCATTGACTTGACTTATTGGAAGCTGGCAGCGAAGATCACAAGTGGGGATGACGTGACTGTGGGAAGCTGTGACCATTGTAACTGTGTGCCGATTGCCAAGTGCCCCAATCATGATCCTGTGACTGTGGGGACACTGTGACAGCCACAACTTCAAGGACCGGCCGTAAGTCTTCTTGTTGAGCACTGTTGTAACTTTGAATGGTTGCTGAACAAGAAGTCACTTAGTGAGGACTATCTGCATAGTCAAAAGCCCTTCCCTGTCTTTCACAGTTGACAAAGCATAAGGATACCCCTAACGACAACAATCGGACCAACCACTTGGTGGGCTCTGTAGTACCCAGGGGGCCTCTGGCGTGCCGGCAAAACTATGTCTTCATGCTTTTTGAAATAATGTCGTGGAGGGGGAGGGCAACCTTATTATTTCTGCAAGGATGATGTTCCATATATATGAACTGGTTCGAATCCCAGTAAGGGTATGGCTAGCTGATGAGAGCTAAATAGCTTGAAATAGATCTATACTAATCTCCCTTTATTTATTTATCAGCACAAACACAACATATATATACACACACACACACACACACACATACATACATACACATATATATACACATACACACACACACACACACACACACACACACACACACACACACACACACACACACACACACACACACACACATATATATATATATATATATATATATATATATATATATATATATATATATATATATATATATATTCACAACCCGTGGTATGCCCCAATTATGGTAGGAAGCTAACTGCTTCCATTCTCTGTCCATCGGCTTGTCACAAGAGACCATCCAGACAGAAACCCAATATTTTACTGTTGCCTTTTGTTACAAATGTGTTGTATTTATTTATATGTATTATTTATTTATCAGCACACATACAACACACACACACACACACACACACACACATATATATATATATCTTCAATTCCTCTCAGCTTGTGTCTTTCAACATTTTCTTAGCTTCCCTTTAGCTAATTTAAAATTTCCCATTCATGTCCAACCATGGTTACCCAACACATCTGTGATTTCACGTCCCAGCAGAGTCTATTTCATTATCATGAACAAAAAAGGCCTACTGTTGTTACGAGTCTCCGGATTGTTTTATTATAATGATATTTTGGGTTTCCGTTATTGTAAATTGGGTTTCATGATGTACTTCGGGTGAAATTTCAGACTGAGCTGATAAAATCAAAGGAAAAGGGCCTGAACTGTTCACATGGATACTACCATATTTCATTTATGGCCCAAGACCCAACATAATAAAAGTCAAGGACAAGAAATAACTTGAAATTACACAAAACCCTGAAACAGTCTCGGCTCAAAGATGGTATATATATGCCTCTTTACAGCTCATACTTCTAATGTTTTAGTATCCATTTCGTTTTTTTCTTCTTTTATCTAGCTCTTCCCACAGCTTTAACTCATTTTAGCCCAAGCAGGGTTTACATATATTTCTGACAAATTTTGCTGAAAGCGATAGATGTGCTCTATTACAAAACCTGAGAAACAGTTCAAAACAGATGCCCAGATCTTGTGAATGGGGGCTGGTAGAACAATTCAAGAGTTTGCTGCCTCATTCAAGTGTCTGATGCTAAAATTGCTAACACTGTTGTTCTGAGCCCCCTCAAAGAACATCTGAAGCTAAAAACATGCCCATGTACCAGTGGTGGGTTTCAAAAATTGTTCGAACCTACTCTGTGGGTGTGGCCTCCTTTGTGGGAGTGGCTTGCCACCCATGTGACCGGATGGGAGTGGCTTGCCGCCCATGTCACCGGATATGAAGATGCTGACGACACTTGTCAGAACCACCTTAAATGACCTCACACACAGCACTGGCATGCATAAGAATAGGATGTAAACTTGTTTTTTAAAAGGCATCTTTGGTTTGCGTTAAAACAACTTCAACACACGCAATGTTCTGATTGCACCACAAACGCAGTAGTCATCCTTACCTTTCACAGAGGCACTGAGTTTTATAAATATGAGCCTGATAGTGTAGAATAATCATATCCAAGGACCAGTGGTGGGTTTCAAAATTTTTTGGAACCTCTCCTGTAGGTGTGGCCTGCTTTCCGGGTCCACTGGTGGAACCTCTTCTAACCGGTTCGGTAGATTTGATGAACCGGTTCTACAGAATAGGTGCGAACTGGTAGGAACCCATCTCTGCCATGGGTGTACAGCATCGCCATTTGCATCAATGGGGCACACATAAAGCAACGTAGAGGTAGTCCCTAACTTACAACAGTTCATTTAGTGACCGTTCAAAACTACAGCGGCACTGAAAAAAAGGTGACTTATGACTTTTTCACACTTACGACCGCTGCAACATCCCCGTGGTCATGTGATCAGAATTGCTTGGCAACTGGTTCATATTTATGATGGTTGCAATTTATGACCAGGAGGAGGGGGGGTCATGAGATCCCCTTTTGAGACCTTCTGACCAGCAATGTCAACGGGGAAGCCAGATTCACTTTACAGCCATGTGACTCACTTAACAACAGCAGTGATTCATTTAACCACTGTGGCAAGTAAAGTCGTAAAATGGGGCAAACCACGCTTAACAAGCATTTCACTTAGCGACATAAATTACAGGCTCAATTGTGGTCATACGTCAAGGACTCCCTGTACTTGTCTCAAACATTGTTGTTCAAAATATACAAAATATAAAATCACATCAGTACGTCATGGCATTACTACAACTGCTCAGACCTTAGAGGAGGAGCAAGATGGAGCGAGGGTTGTGTAAATCTCTCACCTTTTTGGATCTGTCTAGAACAGGGGTTCTCAACTTTCCCAATGCCACAACCCTTCAATACAGTTCCTCATATTATGGTGATCCCCAACTGTAAAATTGGTTTCTCAGTTCCTAAGACCATCGAAAATATGTGTTTTCCGAGGGTCTTAGGCGATCCCTGTGAAAGGGTCGTTCGACCCCCCAAAGGGGTCGTCCCGACCCACAGGTTGAGAACCACTGGTCTAGAACCTGTTATATTGTGGCCCCGAGGAGCAGTTATTGTAGAATCCAAGTATATTTGGAGGAAGTACCGTATTTTTCGGCGTATAAGATGCACCCCCCCAAGAGGCTGAAAATTTGGGTGTGTCTTATACTCTGAATTTAGCCCCGCCTACCCACTGCCCCCCCCTTCAGTCTCTACTTGTCCTCTTCCTGAATGCAGATAATGGCTTGCGTTTTGTGCTCTGCACCTCACGTGTAGTCTAAGTCTAAGGAAGTGTAGGAAGTTATCACCCAGCCCTCTCCCAGAAAAAATGAAATATCCTAGGAAATATTGAAAAGGCAGAATATTTCTCTGAATGTGAAAAGGAAAAAGCATGTTTTAAAAGACAGAATAGCTGCCTGCAGCTTCCTGCCCATCCCCCTTTGTCAATGAGCCATTAAAGCCTGAGCTAGTCCACTTTACATAATAAAGAGTTCTCCCCTTCAGCTCCAGAGTGATGGGATTAAGGCATGATAATATTGGCCAACTCGCCACATGGCATCTGAGAACTCAACCAAACCTGGATTCAGAACGCAGCCTAGAAAATTGCCCCTGCATGGGCCCATGGGAGTCTGACAACCAATCAGAATACAAGCTCAAGATCAAAGGCCAGAGAGGGCATAAAACCAGGGACTCGGGTTCTCTTCCGCCCTTCCCTTCTCTTCTCCACCAACATTGAAGCATGTGATCACCTTTTCTGTTCAGGGCTCAAGCCATGTGGTCCTGTCCACCATTAAAACCATCTTTCCAAGCAGTCTCCATGTCTCCAGTGTCTTTTTCCCCACTTGGAGCTGAACCCAGAAGGACATTTCTTTCAACAGAAGTAATTTTTTAAAGAGAGTTTTTGGGGCAAATGAAATGTGGAGGGAAGAAACCGGAAAGAAAGGAAATAATAAAAAGCACCATAAGGCACATCTGCTGTGATACAATGCATGTAGAGCCAAGGTGGCGCAGTGGTTAAATGCAGCACTGCAGGCTACTGCTAGATCAGCAGTTCAGCGGTTCAAATCTCACCGGCTCAAGGTTGACTCAGCCTTCCATCCTTCCGAGGTGGGTAAAATGAGGACCCAGATTGTTGGGGGCAATATGCTGACTCTCTGTAAACTGCTTAGAGAGGGCTGAAAGCCCTATGAAGCGGTATATAAGTCTACTGCTATTGCTATGTCATGTGGAAATAGTGCAGATGGCAACGTGCATTTTTTGTGTGAAATCACAAGGCTTCCCAGTGTCTCTGTGTTTAGACATTTTATCAGCTCCAATCTCGGAAGAACATGGAGGAGAAAAACTACAGCTTCCATTTGGCAACACAACATTCGTTGTGCGTGTGGTTCAGTATGAATCAGTATGAAAAAGCTTTTACGGTCACCTCACAAGTTGATTTTAAATGACGTTTGCTTAGCGCTTCTAGAGTCACAGTCATGAAGCAAGTTATAAAATGAATTATTATCATTACGTAAGCCTACTTATTCTCTGACAGCTTCAGAAACGCGCAGAGAAAAATAAGCAATTCCGTAATGACACATTTTGCACCTCAGAAATTCAGTGATAAAAAATCCCCCATTGGAAATGCAAATGAAGATTGCTTCATATTGACTCATGTTCTTCCGAGCCAAGAAGCTCAGCACTTTCCCCATTACAATATGTCACCTAGATAGTATCTCACACACAACTTCCACAAATTAATAATGACGTCGTTTAATAGGAATATCCACCCGAGACCCCATACATCCCTCTACACCCAAGTTTGGAGGACATGTGGTCAAATGCAAGTGGTTTATTTTAAACTAAGGCTGGAGATGGGAATGGAAGATGCAAATATATTGACCACCTCCTGATTTTCAGTCCTCAAAAGCCAGGTGCGCACCAATCCTCAAACAGCTATTTCTGTCAGTGGAAAAACAGTAATCTAAGACTAATATGGGAACAATTAAGCCTTAATATCCTTAAAAACCAACAGGAAGGGAGAGAAAATTCAGTTGTTTTCTTATACCACAATAGTGTTCCAACATCTCCTGATAGTTTTCTGGAAATTTGAGATCCTTGATTCCTCAAATGTCCCCTCTCCCATTGTATAAAGGTAAAGATAAAGGTTCCCCTCGCACATATGTGCTAGTTGTTCCCTAGGGGACTCTAGGGGACAGTGCTCATCTCCGTTTCAAAGCTGAGGAGCCAGCACTGTCAGAAGACGTCTCTGTGGTCATGTGGCCGGTATGATTAAAAGGCAAAGGCGCACGGAACGCTGTTACCTTCCCATCAAAGGTGGTTCTTATTTTTCTACTTGCATTTTTATGTGCTTTCGAACTACTCAAATAGTTGTGACTGTTCTGACCGACGCTTCCCAAGAGCATGACACAAACTCCTTGTCCCGAGAAAAAATCATTTTATTAATTTATTGTGAATTCTGCTCGTTCACATCCAGCAAAGTCTTTTGAGGGAGGATTTACAGTCACGGACCTTATCTGGCTTGGAGAGCTGCCAGGCTGATATCTGCAAAACTTGGCAAGGAGTCTCAGAGAGTCACGAACCAATTAAGCGAACTAATTGTCTCCTGCAAACTCCTTTCGCTCCTCTTTTATTTCCTGTGGGAGGGGCCATTCAATAGCAATAGCAGTAGACTTATATACCGCTTCATAGGGCTTTCAGCCCTCTCTAAGTGGTTTACAGAGAGTCAGCATATTGCCCCCAACAATCTGGGTCCTCATTTTACCCACATCGGAAGGATGGAAGGCTGAGTCAACCCTGAGCCGGTGAGATTTGAACCGCTGACCTGCTGATCTAGCAGTAGCCTGCAGTGCTGCATTTAACCACTGCGCCACCTTGGCCTTACTCCCAAGTCGACCCCTGTTCTTCAGCTATTCCCTTCGTCTGGCAAATCTGAGCATTCGCACACTGGGAACAGGCTCCAGCTGTTTGTCTGCCTCACTGATGTCTGACTCTGAAGGCAGCCGATAATTGGCATACGGCTCTGGCCCCCTCTCTGCCTCCGACACAGAGCCCTCATTCGAGCCTTCCCCAGACTCCAGGACTGGCCCAGGTTCCTCACCAACCTCCTCGCTGTCTGAATCTGCTGCCAGCTCCGCTGGCCACTGATGGGCCACAACTGTGACGCGTAAAAAGGTCCAAGGCTTTGATCACGTCCTTGCACTCACCATCGGTAACCCTCGCCCACCCACCCCCAACAGATCAGAGTGGACTTCATTTTATTTGGAAGGCTTTGGCCAAAGCCTTCAAGAGTTTGGCAGACAGCTTCATCAAAGACATCCATTTCCTGGAAAAATTGAGCCATCCTGGCTGAACATCGCATAGCAACTTGTACGAAAGAAATAGGAGCAAGCAAACAAAAACAATTGTTGTCTCTCAATGACCGAGTTCACGAATGGCAGGGAAAGGGTTA
Organism: Thamnophis sirtalis; assembly: GCF_051295495.1. NCBI lineage: Eukaryota > Metazoa > Chordata > Lepidosauria > Squamata > Natricidae > Thamnophis > Thamnophis sirtalis. The sequence continues at coordinate 71,232,280 of NW_028261389.1, forward strand.
ATCTCATATCTGTGCCGGGGCAGTGATGTTCCTTAAAACATCCTTTTTATTTGTTCCCGTATGAACAAACACATGCTTATTCGCTGGTATGGTAAAAAAGAAAGAAAGAAAAAGGCACTAGACTTCTTACTGAGAGCAAATCTGCTTTTGATTTCTCCACTAAGTAAGAGGTCCCATGTTGGAGGCCTGAAAAGAGAAGGACATCGCATCTCCCAACATCTTGGCAGTCAGGCGGTCTTGTTTTAGGCCACCCACGCACCAATTGTCATCTATTGGTTGTGTGTGGGGGGGGGAGAGCCTTCGTAGTGATTATCATTTCAATTCCTTTTTTCCTAAAAATAAAATAAAATACCGTAAACAGTTTTCAAAAAGCTTGCATTGTAGTAGTGCTCAGATGTTCTGTATTTGTGAAAGCCTGATTTAAGTCACGTTTGCAGCTTAACTGGGGGTGGAAAGTGCTGACGTCAGAGAATAATCCCAACGAAAAATCACTTTCAGAGCCGAGGTGGCGCAGAGGTTAAATGCAGCACTGCAGGCTACTTCAGCTGACTGCAGTTCTGCAGTTCGGCTGTTCAAATCTCACCGGCTCAGGGTTGACTCAGCCTCCCATCCTTCCGAGGTGGGTAAAATGAGGACCCGGATTGTTGTTGGGGGCAATATGCTGACTCTGTAAACCGCTTAGAGAGGGCTGAAAGCCCTATGAAGCGGTATATAAGTCTAACTGCTATTGCTACTGCTACTTTCGTCCCAAAGTCAGACCGGACCTGGAAACACAGGTGGTATCCCTTGACTTAGGACCACAATTCTGCCCCAAATTTCTGTGGCCAAGCGAGACAGCCACTTAAGTGAGTTTTGCCCTATTTTACGACCTCTCTTGCCCCAGTGGGGGGAAGTCAGATTCGCCTAATGACCAAATGATTCACTTTATTGTTGTTAGTTGCAAAGTCGTGTCCGACCCATCACAACCCCATGGACAATGTTCCTCCAGGCCAGTGTTTTTCAAGTTTGGTGACTTTAAGTCCTGTGGACTTCAACTCCCAGAATCCCCCAGCCAGCTGGCTGGGGGATTCTGGGAGTTGAAGTCCACAGGACTTAAAATCACCAAGGTTGAGAAACACTGCTCCAGGCCTTCCTGTCCTCCCCCATCCCCTGGAGTCCATTTAAGCTCACATCTACTGCTTCAGTGACTCCATCCAGCCACCTCATTCTCTGTCGTCCCCTTCTTCTTTTGCTCTCAATCATTCCCAGCATTAGGCTCTTCTCATTAAGTGGCCAAAGTATTTGAGCTTCATCTTCAGGATCTGGCCTTCGAAAGAGCAGCCAGGGTTGATCTCCTCTTGGACTGACCGGTTGGACGGCCTTGAAGTCCAAGGGACTCGCAGGAGTCTTCTCTAGCACCATAGTTCAAGGGCCTCAATTCTTTGGCGCTCAGCCTTTCTTATAGTCCAACTTTCACAGCCATCCATTGCAACTGGGAAAACCATAGCCTTGACTATACACACTTTTGTTGGCAGGGTGAACATCTCTGCTTTTTAATATCCGATCTAGATTTGCCATAGCTTTCCTCCCCAGGAGCAAGCGTCTTTTAATTTAACAAGTGATTTACTTAACAACTGTGGCAAGAAAGATCATGAAATGAGGCAAACCTCATGTAACAACCATCTTGTTTAGCAGCGGAAATGTTGGACTCAGTTGTGATTGTAAGTTGACTACCTGTACCTCGTGTCGTAGGTTATTGCTGGCACAGTTCAGTGAACCACGAATGGGAGAACCTGGGAATCCGTGGCTCCAGTCCAGTAAGTACCACCAAAGAGTGGCAGGTGAGGAGCTTGCTGGGCCACAGTGATTAAGACTAGAGTCTTGCATAGACCATACAGGAGTGTCCTTGGATATACTCAGAAAAATTAACATGGCAGCCTTAAATGTGTGATTGAAACTCTGCCTGTTGTTTCTGTCCTATCTTACGATCATCCCTATTATAGGCTTTCTGCCTGAGCAGAGGGTTGGACTAGAAGACCTCCAGGGTCCCTTCCAACTCTGTTACTCTATTCTATTCAGAACCTGAAGATATGGAGTTCAGCAAGGGTTGCCATTCTAACAGCTGGCCTTGAGAACCCAACTGGTTTACCATATAAAGGAAATAAGCCAGTTGGCATTGAAAGAGCGTGACCCGTCAAAACCGCGCTTGACTAAGCCGCGCTCGATTAAACCGCGTCACTGACGTCATCAACAGGACGACAACAGCCAGCGCGGAGAAAGAAGGGCGCTTTAAATAGCGCTTTGAAAGCAAGCCAATTCAACTTAAGGTAAGGGTTAGGGTTAGGGTTAGGGTTAGGTTAAGGGTTAGGTTAAGGGTTAGGGTTAGCTTTAGGGTTAGGTTAAGGGTTAGGATTAGGTTTAGGGTTAGGTTAAGGGTTAGGTTTAGGGTTAGGTTTAGGGGGGTTAGGTTTAGGTTTAGGGGTTAATTTTAGATTTAGGGTTTACAGCGTGCTTCTGTCTCCGCGCTGTTGTTGCCCTGTTGATGACGTCAGCGACGCGGTTTAGTCGAGCGCAGTTTTGTGGTGGAACCTTGCAAGAGGATTGCAGACATGCATTGAGGGAGCTGTTTCTTCTATGTTTAATCATGATGCCAGATGATAATTTAGGTACGGTAGTTCATCCTATGTACTTGGGGTTAAGCAGGGGCATCCGTGGGAAAGGTCAAATCCTTCAGGAAGAAACAGCATGGCATAGGGCTTCGGTCACTATGATGTGTCTTATATCTTAAAGGATTTGTCTTGTGGCGCACACACACACAGGCACAGAAAATGCGCTCAGAATTTGGAGTGTGTTTCATTTCTATAGCCATAGCTAGAATGACATGGTTGAAAGGAAAATGACTGTCCAGTACTTGTAATAAGGGAACAAAAAAGGGGTTTAATTAGCAGCATCTTGCAAGGCAGATTTTATTTCTTCTATGAATTTATTAAAGATTCAGCAACTCTTTTATGCTTCTATCTACCATGTTTCCCCGAAAATAAGACAGGGTCTTATTCTTTTGAAATAAGCACTTGGCCTTATTTTTGGGGAGGTCTTATTCTTTTTGAGGGGCAGGAGGCTACGAGCGTAGTCATGGCTGCTGCTGTGTTGCAATATTTTCGGGGAGGACTTGTTTTAGCGCATGCGCTCAAAAACACAATTAGGCTTATTATCGGGGGAGGTCTTATTTTCAGGGAAACAAGGTAAGATTCTTGCATGGTGTCATGAATTCCCTGTTAACCTTAGCATCAAGAAGGAGTTAATAAAGGTAGTCTTTACAACCATTCATTCAGTGGCCGTTGAAAGTTACATCGGTACTGAAAAAAGCGACTTTAAACTGGTCCTCAAACTTATGACCATCACAGCATCCCCAGAGTCATGGGAACAGAGGATCACCATTTGTGATCTTCTCAAGCAGCTTCTGATGAATGAAGTTAATATGGGAAGGTGGATTTGCTTAACAACCACGTGATTCACTTAAAAGTGATCGATCGGCTTAACGACCCCTCAAAAAGGTCGTAAAATTGAGCACAATTCACTTTACAACTGACTGATTTAGCAATGGAAATTCACTTGTTGTAAGTCAGGTACCATCTGTGTACTGCATATGTGGGATTCTCTGTCTGTTCTAATACCCAGTTTTAATTCAGTTATATGGGGGGAAGAGGGGAGGGAAGGTATATATTTAAGATACGAGAATCCTGTTTTGTTTTATGAGAGCATATATATATCATATGAGTCTCTGCATTAATTAATAGGTGGTTTTAAGAATATTTTTTTATTAAAAGAATATTTAGAAAGATTTTCAAAACCTCAGAAACTTAGTGGGAGAAATAGAAAAAAAGATGATTATGCAAGGGTAAAAAAACCCTGAAGAATAACAAAAAAGCAAGAAAAGAAAGTTATCTACAAAAATAACTTTCTCTCTCTGCAGCATTTACAAATGGCATCTCCAGCCTTCCATATTGAATAGCGTAGTTCCCTTCTTTCCATAAACAAGCCTTTTTAACCAATGAATCCAAAAATCGGTTTATTTGTATCCATTTTCAGTAAAACTTTTAAAAAGGGTTTCCAGTCTCTGATAAAATTAATCGCAGATTCCTCCTTAATCAAACACGTCAATTTAGCAATTTCTGCAAACTCAACCATTTTCAAATTCATTTCTCCATTATTGATATTTCTGCAGTTTTCCATATTTATACATATATATATATAGGCTAAGAAGTTTGCCTAGGATGTAATATAGCCCAGGTTCAAATCCCAGTAAGGGTATGGCTAGCTGATGAGAGCTAAATAGCTTGAAATAGATCTATACTAGTCTCCCTTTATTTATTTATCAGCACAAACACACACACACACACACACACACACACACACACACACACACATATATATATATATATATATATATATATTAGCCTCACTGCAGTTGCTGCATATAAAACCAGGTGTCGATGAGCCTTCTCTAGTTGAGTATCCAAAAGTCCTAATAAAAAAATGTTCAGTTTCATCTGAATGTTAATTTTTAATGCTCTCTATATTTGTGTCCAATATCTGTTAATTTTTCACCAATCCACCCTGCCCGACAAAACGTCCATTTTTTTTCACATTTCCAAGAGTGACTAGAAGTATCTTTATAATCTTAAAAGACAATTTCTCTGGCATCATACACCAACACCATTTTAAACAAGTTTCTTTTAAATTGTAGGGCAATATGAATTTCAAACCCTTTAACCACATCCTCTCCCATTGGTCCATTTGGATATTACAAACCAAAACTCCTGGCATCAATTAACAGTTTAGTTTGACTCTTACTTAACTTTCCCACACAGATTTGTCAAAGTTCCTTCATAGTTGCCCATGATCAAAAAAATTGTGTGAATCAAAAGAGAGGAAATAAATGATACACAATTATGACTCACTCTTCTTTATCTAACTCGGAATACCATGAAGCCCACAAAACAGCCCTTTGAACCCACACTTTCAAAGACACGGTTCTCATTTTGTAATTGAGCCCAGACTTCATTCACAAGTTGTGGTCATTGTACAGAAGGTCACCATATGAGTGTGCCCAATTTTATAATCTTTTTGGGTTGGTTGTAATACGAACGCCGTGGTTATTAAGCAAATGTGGCCATTAAATGAACCAGTTATCTCCAATGGGCATTTTTTTAAAACCGGAAACCCAATGTACTGTAAATCAGGGGTGGGTTCTGGCAGCCGCTACTGACGGTTCGCTTGTAATTGCGCTGTATAAAAGCATAAAAATGCTTCTGCGCATGCACAGACGCTCAAAACAAGATAGGCACCGCCAGAAGAACCAGTTCGAAGGCATGGGAGGCCTGGGTCGTTGCCAGTTCCAGCGACTCAGGCTATCAAACCACTACTGGTTTGGCCGAACTGTTAGGAACCCACCAGTGCTGCTGAAAATGCTGGTTTCCTGCAAAAACCTCCAAAAATCAGTCATGTGAGAATGCAAACACCTGTAAATTTGGGCCATTCCCAATTGTCCAAAATGCGATCCTGTCACCATTGGGGCAAGGAGTAGCCATTAGAACCTTGAAACTGGGTTGTAAGTAACTCTGGGGAGGTCCTTGGTCATTTCAACCAGTCGTAAGTCAAGGACTGCCTGTATATCTTTAATTTTTTTTAATTAAAAAGTTGGGTATCGTAGGAGGAAAAACTCAGTAGCACACCGGTTTTGGAGTCCACTTCTCCTTGGATCTGATTTTTTATCTTCAGTATCAATTTGGGCAGATAGCTAAGAAAAGTTTTTTACTGAATTGGCAATGCCAGATGCTATATAGGTAAAGGTAAAGGATCCCCTTTACCTTTACCTATATATGTCCTCATCGTTCACCACTATAGGGGGCGGTGCTTATCTCCGTGGTCATGTGGCCAGCATGACTAACCATCAAAGGAGCACAGAACGCTGTTACCTTCCCACCAAAAGTGATCCCTATTTTTCTACTTGCATTTTTTACGTGCTTTCGAAGGTTGGCAGAAGCTGGGACAAGTAACGGGAGCTCACTTCGTTACGCGGCAATAGGGATTCGAACGGCTGAACTGACCCCTTTTCTGATCATCAAGCTCAGTATCTTAGCCACTAAGCCACCACCTCTATATTTATATAGATGCTATATACCTCAATAATATTAAGATTACTATCCTATTCTTGGTCTGTTGGGTCTTGACCGGCTCATCCTTTCCGTGTGGGCTTCTAAATCCACCTACAGAGATCCGATTGCGCTCATTGTGCAAAACTGAGGTGGCTGAAGTGAAATACCTCTTTTGTTATTTTTAACAGCTCTGATGTATGAAAGTATGTCTTGGCTGGGGTGTGTTTGTGTGTGTTAATTTCTTGAACATCAAGATGCCAGATTGAGTTGGGTTCTGGCAGTCACTTCTGCCGTTTCGCTTGTGGCTGTGCCACGCATGTCGGTGCACTGTGTGACTTGATGCACGCATGCACAGTACAATGAAAATTGTTCTGTGCATGCGCAGAAGCAAAGGACAAGATGGCGGCGCCCGAAGAACTGGTTCGAGGGCATGGCAGGCCTGGGTCGCTGCCGGTTCCAGCGACCCAAACCACAACCAGTCTGAACTGGTGGGAACTCACCACTGGTCCGGATCCCAGTTTTGGGGTAATTGTGGTTTTCATACTTTTAATGCTTGGCCTCAATGAAATTTCTTAACGCGCAAGGCTTCAGAATGCACATCAGAATGCAATCCATAGGGAGACTACTGTGAATTCCCCCGTTTACTTTGCCATTGTAGATTTTCAAATAGCATTGTTTAACATGAAAATATATATATATAAAGAGGTGAGTACGTGAGTTTTGGAAAAACACATTTGCTCAACGGATTATAAGTAAAGCAGGGCTCAATTTGTTTCGTTTTCAGCTTTGTTGCTCCGGGGTTGCTGTGATCTGTTCGCTGTAGGCCCTTCAGAAAAACCGTTAAGTCTTGGCCCTTGACCAGGTCATGAACAGCAGATGTTGCATTTTAGTTCTAATTACCTTTTAATTGGTTTTGTTGGTTTTAACGGTGTGTGCTAACTTTTCATTGCGTTTTTGTTGGATAATTTTCGGGATGTCCTAATAAACAGACTGAAAATAGTTCAGGGTCTCGTTGGAATCTTGTTCTAGACTGCCCTGGCTAAGCTGTGGCACCGTTGTTAACAATCCAGGCTTCTACATGTTGGTGCCAATGGAAGGCACTGGCCGTCTGAGCATGGATTTAACTCAGGCTGGAGATGGGAAATGTGGCAACTGAATTGAATTGAATTGAATTTATTGCACTTATATGCCGCCCTTTTCCCCGAAGGGGACTCAGGGCGGCTCACAATCCAAGTCAGGGAAGGGGATACAGATAAGGGATAAAAAGATGAACAAAACAATACACAATTTAAAAGAACACAACAACCATACCATTCGAGGAGGGGGGCAAAAGCTCTTTAGCCCAGGCCTGTCGGAACAGCCAGGTTTTAATGGCTTTGCGGAAGGCCTGGAGGGTGGTGAGGGTTCGAATTTCCACAGGGAGCCCATTCCAGAGGGTCGGAGCAGCCACAGAGAAGGCTCTCCTCCGGGTAGTCGCCAGTCGGTATTGGCCGGCGGATGGAATTCAGAGGAGGCCTAGTCTGTGGGATCTAATTGGTCTATTGGAGGTAATTGGCAGCAGGTGGTCTCTCAAGTACCCAGGTCCAATACCATGAAGGGCTTTATAAGTGACGACTAGCGCCTTGAAGCGTATCCGAAGACCAATAGGCAGCCAGTGCAGCTCGCGGAGGATAGGTGTTACGTGGGTGAACCGAGGTGCACCCACGATTGCTCACGCGGCTGCATTCTGGACAAGCTGAAGTCTCTGAATGCTCTTCAAGGGCTGCCCTATGTAGAACATGTTGCAGTAGTCCAGTCTAGAAGTCACAAGGGCACGAGTGACTGTTATGAGGGCCTCCCGGTTCAGGTAGGGACTTAGCAGTCCTCCCTGTAGCCTCCTAAAGCAAAAAAAAACCCGGAGTGCGGATGCTGCATCCCCCTGTGCTCTCCCTATATGCCTGTGACCCCCTCCCAAGAGAGATGAAAATGGGTGACGGCCATTGGCTCGCCATCATGATCTCTGCCATGCATGCGGGCATGCGGGCATGTAGGGGGAGTGCAGGGGATGCAGCGCTCCCCGCGCCCCATTTTTTTTGTTTTAGGAGGCTGCAGGGAGGCCTGCTGGGCCAGAAACGGGCAGCAGGGGTTTGTGGTGCACTCCCCACCCACCCACGACCCAATTTTGGTCCCAGGGGGCTTCAGGGTGGCCTGCTAGGCCCAAAACAGGGTGCAGGGGACGTCATGCGTGGGGATGGAGTAGCCCAGGGAGGATCATGCACACAGGAGCAGGAAGGGCAGGGCGCATTGCATTATGGGGTGTGAGCTGTTGCGCGATTTTGGCACGCGAGAAGAAAAATGTTAGTCATCCCTGGGCTAGGATGAAGGCGGTGAGCAAAAAAACGAGTTCCAGGAAGGATGAGCGAAAGAAGAAGATATTCTAGAGTTGAGCTCTGCTCTGGGAGTTCATGGAGGAACTGAGTAGATTTTTGTGGCAACAATCCAGGTAGTCCTTGACATTATGAATACAATCGTGGCTATAATTTTGTTGCTGAGGGAGGCAATTGTTAAGTAAGCTATGCACGCTTTTACTTCTTTTTTGCCATAGTTGCTAAGCGAATGACTGCAGCTGTTTGTTAGGGGTCCAAGAAATAGACCCCTCGAGAGCAAAACTCAGAGGCAGGTAGATTCCTCAAAAAATAGCTTTATTAGATATATCATACCGGCACATAATCTGGCGAAAGCCAACTCTGAAGGTTCCCGTGGTTTTCACCTAATCAAAAGTAAAAGTTTGTCATGTTCTCAAAACAATCAGTCAGGTCAGCTTCGGGGTTGACACTGTTAAGCGAATCACATGGTCGTTAAGCGAATCCAGCTTCCCCCATGGAATGTGCTAGTCAGAAGCTGGCTCTGAAGGTCAGAAATGGTGATCACATGACCCCGGAATGCTGCAACCATCACAAATACATGCAAGTGCCCTAGTTTTGATCACGTGACCATAGAGTCAACGTGCGAGGGACGGTCGTAGTCTCCCTTTTCCCAGTGCTGATATTAAAATTAAAAGAGCCGAGGTGGCGCAGTGGTTAAATGCAGTACTGCAGGCTACTTCAGCTGACTGCAGTTCTGCAGTTCGGCTGTTCAAATCTCACCGGCTCAGGGTTGACTCAGCCTTCCATCCTTCCGAGGTGGGTAAAATGAGGACCCGGATTGTTGTTGGGGGCAATATGCTGACTCTGTAAACCTCTTAGAGAGGGCTGAAAGCCCTATGAAGCGGTATATAAGTCTAACTGCTATTGCTATTGCTACTTCTAAAGGGTGATGCCGTGTTGCAGGAGACGGACTTTTGTAGAAGTTTAATACAAAGTTACTACATTGTTATTAACAATAACTAAGACTAAGACACCGAGGTTGTCGATGAGAAAGGTCGGCAGTTCAGCGGTTCAAATCCCTAGCGCCGCATAACAGAGTGAGCTCCCGTTACTTGTCCCACCTGCTGCCAACCTAGCAGTTCGAAAGCGTGTAAAAAAATGCAAGTAGAAAAATAGGAACCACCTTTGGTGGGAAGGTAACAGCGTTCCGTGCGCCTTCGCCATTAAGTCATGCTGTCCACATGACCATGGAGAAGTCTTCGGACAGCGTTGGATCTTCGGCTTTGAAACGGAGATGAGCACCGCCCCCTAGAGTCGGGAAACAACTAGCATGCATGCGCGGGGGGAACCTTTACCATATTAAAGATACATTTAATAGCCATTGTGAAATTGTTCTTGGATTATGGATCCATGCATGTGATAGATACATTAAATGGGGGTGGGGCTCATATCATGCAGTCGCAGCCCTCATCTTGGGTTTTTTCGACACCCCCCCCCCCTTGGGATGAGCAGAATTCCTTTTTCCCAGTGTTACTCATCCCGTTCCAGATGTTTTCATTTGGCAAACCATTTTAATCTATCTCCCTACATGTACACATCATTTTAACCTTGCGGACTTTGCTATCCATCAAGCTGAACGTAATGCACTGCAGGGTTATGAGGATTTAGCCGATCAGCTAATATATTTTTTTTTGCTTTTCCTTTCTTGGGAATGACAACTTGGAGAAGTCTGCGGCAATAATTCTACTTCTCTATTGCTCTGCCAGGAAGGAGCCGGTGGTGCAGCCGAAGTTCATTTCTATTGAAGGCCCAGGGGAACCTCGCACTATCCTTCCCAAGCATAAATTGCTATCCATTCCTCACCGTGGGAGACATTAAAAACTAAGCTCATTTATCCAGAGAAGCCTGGCCTGGATTACGGTTGCAGTATGACAATATTAAAGAGATCCTTCTGGATTTCATCTTATGACTCAAAAAATGAGGGTTCCGATGTTGCAGAATAATGTCAAGCTGTGTTTAGGAATTATTATTATTTTTGTTCGGAGGTCTTTTATCTGATTTCTGCTTTGCCTAGCCAGGAATATCCTAATATGGATGTTTTAATTAATTGGTTGCATCCTGTTTCTGAAACACCTACTCCCTTCCATGGTGACACGGGCGTATTTCGTAGAGTGTCTCCAACAGGAAAGTAGGATTCATGGCTGCTTGTCCAGAAGACAGGAAATAGACAGCTTCTATTTGCAGCTTTTATTCCCACTTTCCTCCCTGACCTTTGGGCAAGTCATCTGATATCTCAATCTCTCTGTTAGGGCAGCTGTAAAATTGCGATAATTATACCATGTGCTGTGTGGGCATTAAAAGTCGCAGCAATTCAAATTGGGGGGGAAATGCTTAAGTCAACAATTTTTCAGGGATACTACGGGCATACCATCTGGCAGCATTCTTTGGTTTTGGATTGCAAGGCTGATGGAGTCAAACCAGAAGGCGCCAGTGCTTTTGGCTTAGGGCAGTGATGGCGAACCTTTTCCGTCACCCCGTACTGACCTAGAAATGGCATGCAAACTGGACCGCACGGCCTTGCTATCCTTCGCGTGCGCGCCAAAACCTGGAAGAGCAGCATTTCGGCGTGCATGCGTGTGGGTTCCGTAACTTCTGGGTACCAGCGCAGGTGTGCGCCCAACGGACAGCTGCTGGAAAACTGGAAGTTTGGGTACCGGTCTGCGCACGTGCCGGAATGCTACTCTTCCAGCGCTCCCACGTGCACAAAGGCCAGCTGACCAATGTGTATGTGTGTGCCCAGGAACATGGAAGAGGAGCCAATGAGGCTGCGTGTCCCGCACAGGATGGCTCTGCATGCCACTTCCGGCACACGTGCCATAGGTTCGCAACCACAGGTTTAGGGTGTGAGATTCCTTCCAAAGGGAAGAAATGGTTTTCTAAAAGGCAACGGATTCATTGGATAATAGTTGTGAGCTCCATCTTTATCGTGATCTGCCTTATAGAGATTCCTAAGGCTCTGGAATAAATAGAAGATAAATTATACTTTCTCCCTTGAGTTAAAAATCAGCTCCTTTTTTCTTGGCATTAATACAGATGTGGTCGGCCACTATTCTATTTCAGAATTCCCCCGCACACGAATACACCCACTTTCTTAACCATGGCTACCTTAAGATGGATTTCATTGGCCAGAATTCCTCAGCCACCAAGAACTCTGGGAGTTGAAGTCCACAACACTTAAAAGTGTCCGTGGTTTACAAACATTTTCCTGGAGAGAGAACTCCAAAGGTTTACAACCTTTGAAATGAGATCTAGGGAAGGGGAGAAGGGTTCAAAGTGTTGGATGGGGAATTCTGGGTATTGAAGTCCATATATCTTAAAGTGCCCAAGGTTTTGAGAAGCACTGGGCTAGCCTATAGTCCTGGGGAGTTTCTGGTGGCCCACCCCATCTAAGTTATCAACTTATTGAGTTCAAGTAGAACATTACTGCACACATTGCACACTTTGTAGTGTCATTGTGTTTTTTAAAAATTATAGTACCATCTTGACTTTTTAAATAAGTTCTCCCAAGAACATCCCCAAGTTGTTGACAGGTATGGTTTTCCCAGTTGCAATGTATAGCTGTGAAAGTTGGACCATAAGAAAGGCTGAGCGCCAAAGAATGGAGGCCGTTGAACTATGATGCTGGAGAAGACTCTTGAGAGGCCCTTGGACTGCAAAGCGATCAAACCAGTCAGTCCTAGAGGAGATCAACCCTCACTGCTCTTTAGAAGGCCAGATCCTGAAGATGAAATTCAAATGCTTTGGCCACCTAATGAGAGGGAAGGACTCACTGGAGAAGAGCCTAATGCTGGGAAAGACTGAGGGCAAAATAAGAAGGAGACGACAGAGAAGGAGGTGGCTGGATGGAGTCACCGAAGCAGTCGGCGTGAGCTTAAATGGACTCCAGAGGATGGTAGAGGACAGGAAGGCCTGGAGAAACGTTGTCCATGGGGTCGTGATGGGTCGGACACGAATTCGCAACTAACAACAATAACAATTGTGCTTTAGCTGATGTGTTTCCATCCCCTTTGCTTCATCCATACCTTTTCCCCCCTTTTAGAGATATTCCAGACAAAAATATCAGGATTATCATCTCAAGAATGAGCAAAACTTTGCTTGTATTGCTACCATCTTCACTTCTTTATCTCTTAATTTGTGGACACTGGTACTTGTAGTCCAGATAAAAAAAGCTACGTCTTTCAAGATGTTCCAGTTGAAGACAATATTTGTGTCTCAAGATTGAATTGTGGGTCCTTGGTGCTCTCTGAGGTTGGCTGTTTGCTTACAGATATTTCATTGCCCATGAGGCACTAATGAGGTTAGCTGGGCAATGAAATGACTGCAAGAAAACAGCCATGTTCAGAGAGAACCAGGGACTCCGCATTTCAAGGCTATAATATCCAATGTTTTTATTTTGCATTATTTTATTTGTTCAATTCACCTGCTACTCATTTCACATGTGTGACGCTGGGTGGCTCACACAAATAACGAGAGACCAAAATAGTTACAAATAAACAACTAATGAAAACCATTAAAAACCAATTAAACAATTTTGTAGCGCACACCGATAGATGACTAGGAGTTGGAGAATCGATAAAATTGAAGTTTTCTTACTAACATTTTCAGAAAGAATGTTCATATTCAGACATTAGCAGGGCATCTTCCTGACATGTGAACTTCAACTCCGAGAATTCTCAACAATGACCATGTTAAGTAGGATTTTTTTTTTAAAAAAAAATAGAGGGTGCCTGGATGATAGTTGTCAAATCATTAGAGGTATTACCGAAGGATATTTCATCTCTGACATTCAAGTGGACTGGTGATGGAATAAGAGATAAAATCCCAGAGATAATTCCATTAAGCTTCTTAAAATGTGGTGAATTCCCTCAAAGCTCTTAGATGATTCATCATCTCCATCCTTATTTGAAGTCTATTTTAAACCAAGATTCAGAGGAAGCTCTTGTGTTAGAGCATGCCACAAGCAGATAAAGGTGGTGAATAAGACTGAGCAGACCAGATGTTCCAATAGGGCCCAGATTATGCCTACCGGGAGGAAAAATCCAGATGGTTAAAAACAATGAGCCATTTCACAGCCCACATGAATTCCTCCATCAGTAAATTTGAGCTGCATAAATCTGTTTCCATTTCCTTGTTCTCTCCTGGCATTCATAATGTTTGCTTGCCCGTTGTCCTAAGTTTTGTTTTGAACTTTTAAAGATAAAGGTTCCCATCACACATAGGTGCCAGTTGTTTTCGACTCTAGGGGACGGTGCTCATCTCCGTTTCAAAGCTGGAGAGGCAGTGCTGTCCGAAGACGTCTCCGTGGTCATGTGACTGGCATGACTAAACAGTGAAGGCGCACGGAACGCTATTACCTTCCCACCAAAGGTGGTTCCTATTTTTCTACTTGCATTTTTACATGCTTTTGAACTGCTAGGTTGGCAGAAAACTCACCCTGTTAGGCTGCGCTAGGGATTCGAACTGCTGGCCTTTCTGATCGCCAAGCTCAGCATCTTAGCCCCTGAGCCACCGCGTCCCTCATTTTGAACTTTTAGCGGTGGGTTAATAACCGTCATTTAATTTTATATCCCATTTGCTCATACACCCCACCGTTAGAGTAGAGATCTCTCAAAAATAAAATTTTCCCTAGCTTTCTTTTTCTTTTTAAGCATGTCACTTGAAAATATGTAATTTAAAAAGGATTTTAGAAATTAAGAAAGTTCTTCACTTTTAAGAACAATGGAAGGAAATCAGATCCATTTGTGAATATATTATTAGTAGCAATATCAATTTTTTTCTTGGCAGACAATTTAGTACATATAGCCTTAATCAACCAGCTCTGCTTGCCAATGCCAAAGAGGCATCATTAAATATCCATCAGGGCTTCCCCCCCTACCAATAGAGCTATAAAATTTTGTCTTCCTCCATGAAGGCAAAATAGAATCCACCTGTAATAACAAAGCAGGAGATTTCTCTACATCTATTTCTGGATATTTTGATGGCAGTTTTTCAAGCCCTTAGAAAAACTGAAGGAGATGGCTTAGTATACATTATTTCCTTTTGAGATTAAAAACAGATTGTTCTCAAAGTGAGTTTCATCGAGCATCTAAATAGACCTAGAAGCATTTAATTATTTTTCCCTTTTGCTTCCTGTTGGATATCTTGTCACCCTTCCTTTTTTTCCCCTTCTTTCTCTCTCCCTGTTGACCTTCACCGATTTTAAAACTCACCTCATGTGTTGCTTCATGCACAGGTTTGCTAGGGGTTGTATTTCAGGTGAATGTGCGAAATCACGGTGAACATACAGAATGAAATCACACTTACCCTACCGTACAGTTCTCCCATGTGTGCTTTGGGGGTATTTCTGTCTATAAATCAGGGGTGTCAAACTCAAGGCGTGAGGGCCGGATCCCAGTCCACGGGGTGCTTAGATCTGGCCCACGGGGCCGCCCTGGAAACAGCAAAGGAGTGGCCCACAGGGCCTCTGCTAGTGAAAACGGAGCTCAGGGGTGTGTGTGTCACGCACAGCACCCCGGGCTCCATTTTCACTGGCAGACGGCTGC
The DNA here is from genome assembly GCF_051295495.1 of Thamnophis sirtalis. Classification (NCBI taxonomy): domain Eukaryota; kingdom Metazoa; phylum Chordata; class Lepidosauria; order Squamata; family Natricidae; genus Thamnophis; species Thamnophis sirtalis. The sequence continues at coordinate 71,247,364 of NW_028261389.1, forward strand.
AAGAGGCCACCGTGGCCGAAAATGGGACCGAGGGGGTGGGGTGCACAGCTCCCTGGGCTCTGTTTTTGCTGGCAGAGGGCTAGCAAAAACAAAATAAAAGCAAAACAAAACAGAAGGAGGAATGTTTTCCCTTTTGCATTTGAGCAGCCAAGAAGGGATCGGAAAGGGGAAAGAGGAAATAAAAAGGAGATAAGATGGGAAGAGAGCAAGGAAGGGGAAATAAGGCCTGGTGACACCCCCCCCCCCTAATGAGCAGTCCTTAAAATGATTTTAAAAAATCCTAAATGATTGGCAAGCTATTCTAGACACAAGGAAGAAAAACACACAGAGAGAATACACTCTTAGCGTCTATTTATAAGCTGTACAAAAACTGTATTCTGAAGTTGCATAATTATTCTGTGATTCCTGATGATGAATCATTTGCATTATAACCAGGAGAGTCTCAGCATGGCAACTGGGTTTGCGACACTAAGCAGGAACAGAAAAGGTCACTATTTTGAAGGGAGGCTCCAGGAAAATCCCAAAACTATTCCTATTGCTGTGACGAACTTTTCTATAGTCACATCCATGACATCACCAGGAGTCGAAGTCTGCTTAAAAGGATGGAAAGAGATTGATAAATGGAACTCAAATTGTCCTAATATCATCCCAGCGGGACTATTTTCTTGCTAGTCTCAGCCCATAAATGTGCATTAAGATGAAAAAGAACAGGGAACATCTGGAAAAGCCCAGGAAAGAATATTTATAGTAGGATGACACTTTACGATGTTCTAGCAAATCGAGTTATTAAGTCTTTTGGAATAAATCATACTCATTCTTACAAATTTGCCCAGTTTGTAAGAAGAGGGTATGTCTCTCCCTCTCTCTCTGAGTTTTATTGAAATGATTGCACAGTAACTTATAGCCAGCCGAACAAACAGGTTTAAAGGTAGTTTCTATCCTTGGGCTGTGAGACTTTTAAATACAACCACAATCACTCCATGCACACGCTAGTATTTTTTTTTCTTTTTCTTTCTTTTTTCGTTTCTGTTATAATTTTGCACCAGTGAGGTTAAAACCAATTTCGTTGTATGTAAGTACAATGACAATAAAGATTATACTTATACTTATAATGCTGTGAATCTGGACAGAGGCAAAAATTAATAATAATCTAACAAAGTCAGAGGTTAGCATGATTCATTGACATGAGATCAGAAATAAGAGTGCATTGGAGTGAATCTGTAACCATTTTGTAAATACGGCAGCTTAGGACTGGGAGAACAATATTTAGAGGCAAGGATTGACGTTTAGGTATGTGTGAAATCTCTCCACATTTTCACTTTCCAGCACTCTGTTATCCTATGTTCCGAGAACTACACTGCATGAAGAATTACAAGCAGTTGTGCAACCTGTCCTCATTTTTTAAAAAAAATCTTTACTTTGTACCACATTATCTTTCGCATCAAGTCACCACTTCTCAGCTTTCTTGCTTTGGAAAGTAGGAGTAAAGGACTGATAAACAGTAACGTTGAAGCTGCATGAAAACATTTATGTGTCTTTGTGTATGTATTAAAACAGCGTCCAAAGGTACTTTGACTAAAGCTTTTTGGAGTCTAGACAAAATCAGTCAAAGCTGCCTTGACAGATAATCTAATATCAACCCATGAAAATATTGCAAATAAAGGATCACAGAATGATTATGCAACTTCAGAATAAGCCTTCATACTGTTCGCACAATTCTTTAGAATGACTTGTTTTATAAGGAAAAGGAAGAAAGGAACAAAGAGCAGATTTGATTTTTACTTCCTGCTCAGAATGTTTTTGATCTCTTATCTGAAAATGGCCTCTAATTTTCCACTGTTGCTACTTTTACAGAAAAGTAGGCAATCAAAGTGGATCACAGCATTTCAATACATTATATTTGATTGTATTTGATATTATACTAGATATTATTGCTTGAAAGGCATAGGACCCCGATGGCGAACCTATAGGAGAGCCCTCTCTGTGGGCACATGAGCCATCACCTCATCTTAGCTCTATCGTGCATGCGTGCGCGCCTCCCACAGGCCAGCTGATTTTCGGGTCTCTGCCACGCATGCATGGGGGGGACGCATGCAGGAGATATGTGCGCATACACATGGGGGCAAGGGGGTCATGCATGTGTGGGAGCGAGCATGGGGGTGCGTGCCCCTGTAGCCTATTTTTGGTCCCAGGAGGCTGCAGGGAGGTCTACTAGGCCCAAAACAGGGCACAGGGGGTCACATGCGCATGTGCAGGGGAGTGCGGGGGCATCACAAATGCATGCACGGGGGACGGGGTGCTGCATGTGCATTGCCTTATGGGTGTGGACATGCGGCGACAAGAAGATTAGCCATCACTGGCATAGGAGAAACATTTTTAATGAACTATATCTTCTGTTTAGATTAAATGTCTTAGTTTTTCACTATAATACTCATTAATAGTTGAGTGATTAATTCAGGTCCCTGAGTTTCCGTGCCGTTGGAAATTAGCTAAAGTTTTTCGCTGTGCAACTCAGGGCGCAGAAATCCTGACGGTGTTTTGGGGCTTGTTTTGAAAGTGGGGGGAAAAATGTTTTATTTAGGTACTCCTGTCATTGACATGACGATGTAATGATGGGTATGACTTCTACTAGATATTTATGGAAAGATGCAGACCTGATCAGAAGGCTGTCAATGACCCACAACTCACAGACACAATAAATAAAGCAAATAAATAAACAATAAGTAAGAGAAAACATTTCTAGTGCATAAAGCCATATTTGTAGCATTTTATAAATTGGCCATTTTGATGACCTGTTCAATAGTTATAAAAACTAAGTTATACAAACTAAGCGGGGGATGGAGTCCCAAAATGGCTAGATGTAAAAATGACTGTTTTTCCCATGGTGAAATTTGTCTATAGTTATTTATTTCATTTGTTCAGGGAAACTTATTTCTGATCAATTCCCCTGTAAACTTTCAGTTGAAATTTTGCAGAAGTTGACCTGGATCTGCAAATTCCCTTTGAATGTCACCTTGGTGTAGTTTGTATCTCAGAGAGAGAAACCCATAGAAATTCATTTAGGAATGGTCTTCATATGGCCCTCAGGAATTTCAGATTGGGTGTTCAATTCACTTTAAACTGATTGTGGAAGACTGAATAATCTTACCACCACTGATTAGGAGATTGGACAGTGCAAAGGAATAAAAAGGGCTCTTCCTTTGAAACCTATCTTTGTTCATTACATTCTTTCATTGGTGCTTTACTTTCGTTGTGTGTGATTTTTAGAAATGAAAGACAGGAAAGGAAGATAAACAAGAAGGGAAGGACAAAAGAGGGAAGAAAGGAAAATAAGGGAGAAGGAAAAGAGACGGCAAGGCAATAGAAGTATTGTTTTAATTTGGAGCTGCTATATACAGTATTTTCTACCAGACACAAAACAAGGACACCCCTGTTGAGTTTGACTCACAGTGACCTTGTAGTTCACTTAGCAACAGTATTAAGTAGTTTGCCCTTGTGTTCTTCCTGTCTAGTCTACAGCTTTCCATGATATGGCAAGATTGGCTGATAGCAATAGCACTCAGACTTATATACCACTTCACAGTGCTTTACAGCCCACTCTAAACGGTTTACAGAGTCAACACATTGCCCCCAACAATCTGGCTCCTCATTTTACCGACCTTGGAAGGATGGACGGCAGAGTCAACCTTGCTGCCCCCCCCCCCCCCCGTTCCTGTCATATTTTTTGCAAATATTACAGGAGGAACTCCATTAATTTACTGCCTTTCCCACCAACTCCCTAACATTCCCTTGGAATGTAGTACCAACTGGTGAGGTGTTGTCCACACCTCACACACACCTTGTGTTATTTCTTCATTTTAACACTAGTTGCCTGTCGAAGAGCTGGTTCCTCAGTTTTAGCTTGTTTTCTTTCTCTATACTCTAGTCATCAATGAAAGTTGGGTATTTACAAATCCATTTCTTAGTGTGTTCCATTTTTATCCCATGTATGATTTGCAGAGGTCTGAATACAGGAAAGGGTCCCACAGGTTGAATGCTTCTCTTCCCTAGAAAATACAATTTATAAGTCTTGAGACTCCTGGCTGATGCCTACTGGCGTCTAATCAATACGTCTTACCTGTGAGCAGCTCCTTCCGTCTTTCTTGACACAAAGAGATCAGGCCTTATATATTCTTACTTTTTGCATGCAGAATATGTGTTTTTGGTTCATCCCATCTTACCTTGATACACCTTGGAATTTCATTCAAAAATGTATGCAAGTACATATATCTGGCACAGGGACCGTCCCATCCAGATGTGTTATGGAGCACTTCCTGAAGGTATGAAACTGCATTGCAATTTCCCTGGAATTAGCGATCGGTTTTATTGTTTGAGGAGTTTTGTGAAAAATGAAGGACAGAAATAGCAGTCAGTCCATCTCTGGAAAGTCGTCTTTTCTCCTAAATTGTTCTCCAGGAGTTCAACGGAGATATTCCCATGAATGGAGTTTCAGCTCAGCTTGTTGGGGGGAAAATCTTCTGTAAAGTTTTTCTTTCATTTAAAAAAGGATGTAAAAAAGTGCCCCAAGGAGGGCCATTGATGGCCCACCTGTGTCGATTCTATAACTTGCAAGTCCCCTGAAAGGAAAGCTTTTCTTCATTTCCTATCCTACACTTTATGAAGTTTTATGGAGATTTCAGAGTGTTCAGAGAATAGGTGTGTGTCAAAAATAGTCATAATCGCAGACATGATTCCAATTCAACCAAAGTCCTCTCCTATATCTCACCCACTCAAACTTCCCACCCCTCCTTTGATAGAGGGCCATCTTCCATCTTTTGACATGCTGTGCATTATTTTGCAAAGACCTCAAGCCAGGGGTGAAATGCTACAGGTTCGGACCGGTTCACTCAAACCGGTAGCAAAAATGTAACTGGTTCGCCCAAACCAGTAGTTTAAAAAAACATGAAACCAGTTCAGGAGAACCGTTTTTTCCAATGATCAGCTGCGATGCGTGATTTGTATTAGCTAGAAAGCAGCCTTTCCTGCTTTCTAGCTCATCTAAATTGCGTGGCACAGCGGATTCCCCTCCTCGCTGTTCCTTATCTTACCTTTTTGACGCTCTGCACATGCGCGGAGGGGGGGGCGCCTGCTTGCTCACATTTCTACCGAACCGGTAGCAAAAGCAAGTGGGTTTCACACCTGTCTCAAGCTGATAGAAATTGTGCTCCTTTGTTTTAAAGTAGTAAAAAAACAAACAATTAAGGGATTTTTTTTAAAAAAAAATGCATTTTATGGATTTTGTTGTAGGTAGGCAGTCGTCCTGTTCCCCTCTCCCCATGGAGTTCCCTCTTTGGTCCTAGAGATTCATGGCCCAAATGCCAACCATTACAAGCCTTTTTAAAAACTTGGGAGCTTTGAATTCAGCCCAACTGTGGAACTAAAAAAGAAGAAGACCTTCAATTCAATTTCAATTTTCAATTTTAATAGATTTGTATGCCGCCCAATCCTTCTCATGTGTGTGTCTGTGTGTGTGTGTGTGTTCTTTGCATTAAAGTAGTACCAATTGGATGATTTACAAAGCACCTATCTTGCCTCTAAATAAACAGCATCTGACCTCTGGACTCTGGAAGAATATCAAAAACCTTGGCAGGACATCAGACAGTTTCTTAATATAACTTCCCAGCTATTTGTGGAAGCCCATCTCAGTGTTCCTGAGGGAGGGGCTGCTGACCAGGCTGGAGCGAGGTTGGGGGCGGCAGCTGAGAGTTTCATCCTTCTTCCGGAAGCCAGTTCAGCCACGCAGCCTGTGATGCATCTTGGTGTGCTCTTATAACTTAAGAAGGTGTCCTTAACTGAGAGAACTCGGAGCCGCGGCGGCGGGTGGAGGAGAACATCTGGAAGGGAGAAAGCCCAGGTAGGGTATTGGCTGTGCTTTGCTCTTGCGTGTTCCTCTTGTTGCCCCCAAGAACCAAGTTGAGAAGAGCAAGCAACTGGTGTAATTGATTGAGGCTTCGTGCATCACAATAGCAAAGCAGGTGCATAGGAGAAGCTAAACATCTCTCTTTGCAAATAAGCCTGACTAATTTAGCCCTTTGAAAGGGGTTTTTGCAGCACAATCATCTACTTGGAAGAGGAATTAGTCACCGAAATTTGTTTAAATGCAATAAAGTCTGTTATTCCAGAATAGAAACAAGCTATATTAAGTTAAATGGAACATACGGCTAAGTGGGTGGATAGGCAGTTTAGGTTGCGGGTTTAAATTCTGATAGCACTCGCATCATAATAAAATGCTATGTTATCGTTCCAATTTTTTGGTCCAAAAAAATAGTTCTCTGTTATAATTGCATAAATATATAACCCATCATACTAATTTTCTGGGGGCGTAAGGAACATTGTACCAAGCGGAGAGAAAGATGAAGCTGCAGTTTTCAGGGAAATGAAAGGCAGGCAAACAAGGAAGGAATCAGAGATTTAATTAAGCACCAAATTTATTTTATATCAACATCACTCGCAATGCCTTTCAGTGCTTTTTATCTGCACCTGGTAACAATTTTTACTTAAAAGTTTTTTTTAAAAGAGTATTTAAACATTTTAAAATATGACTTACTTTGGTAAGGGGATGTGAATAGCTTTCTATGACATGGAAACTTAATTGCATTTAACTGTGGCTGAACAATACATTTAATTTTAGAATAGAATAGAATAACAGAGTCGGAAGGGACCTTGGAGGTCTTCTAGTCCAACCCCCTACCTAGGCAGGAAACTCTATACCACTTCAGACAAATGACTATCCAACATCATCTTAAAAATTTCCAGCGTTGGAGCATTCACAATTTCTGGAGGCAAGTTGTTCCACTGAGTAATTGTTCTAACTGTCAGGAAATTTCTCCTTAGTTCTAAGTTGCTTCTCTTCTGGATTAGTTTCCACCCATTGCTTCTTGTCCTACTTTCAGGTGCTTTGGAGAATAGGTTGTCTCCCTCTTCTTTGTGGCAACCCCTGAGATATTGGAACACTGCTATCATGTCCTTCTTTTCATTAAACTAGACATACCCAGTTCCTTGTAATTTTGTAACTTGACTTTCCTTGATTAATTACTATAACTGATATAACTAGCATGGATATATTTCATTTGTACTTTAGTGTCCTTAAAATTTGGAATTTCTTTAAAAAAAGAAATCTCGACCTACTCTTTAACAGAAAAGATGTCCTATTTATCTTGGTAAGATATTTGGGGAAACACATTTGAATGAGGAAGATAGCAATTTTCCCTGCTTGCATTTTAATGGACAGACTTGTATATCAAGCTCAGAAAATCTTTAAAAAGGGCCATAGCTGGTCAGTGATGGGTGGGAGACCACCAAGAATTCCATGGCCGGAGAAATTGACTGATAAGATAAAAGACAATCTCAGAGGAAAACAGTGGCAAACAACTTCTGTAAAGTTGCCAAGAGAGTTTCACTGTACCCACATAGTCCATTCAGAGTTCAGATTTAATCCCAGAGGAGTAGATTATGAGGGTTGTTTTTTAACCAACAATTCAAATACTGTTAGGAAATTACAAATTCCTGCTGAATTGGAACCTTTTAAAGCAAAGAAAAAAAACAAAAGACCCAGGCGACAACATCTCCAAGGACTTCTGCTCCTCATTTCATGATTTTTGCAGCAATAATGCAGTGAAAATATCCATTTATGTTGATGGGACAGGAGAAGGAGGCTGCCACTGAGACAACTTTGGAAAGGACAAGCAAGTCTTCACTTCTGAGATCTTGAATTTCCTGTTCCAAAATGTCCCATGGAGTTTAACCAGATCTGGACTGTAAAAATCTATGTGTCCACTAGAGGGCTGCAAAGAGATACTGAACAACTGTTCCTTCTGGTGGTCATTCAGATGTTTGCAGCTCAGGGCTCTGTCCCAAGTTTATAACCCTTTTGAAAGGGTTCCACCACAAAAGCGCGTAGGACAAAATCGCGCTCGACAAAAGCGCGCTGTGACGTCATCACAGCGCGACGAAAAAGATCGAAAAATTGTAAAAATAAAGCGAAAACCTTACCCTAAGCCCCCCAAACCTAACCCTAAACCTAACCCTAAACCTAACTCTTAACCTAACCCAAAACCTAACCGTTAAAGTAACGAAAAACCTAACGCTAACCCTTATCCTAACCCTAACGCTAACGCTAACGCTCTAAAGCTAACCCTAACCCTTAACCTAACCCTAACCCTAACCCTAACCCTTACCTTTATGCGAATCGGCTTGCTTTAATTTAATTTTTATTAATTTTTATTTGAATTTTTCGATCTTTTTCGTCGCGCTGTGATGACGTCAAAGGCGCGATTTTGTCGATCGCGCTTTTGCCGTCCGCGCTTTTGACGGGTCACGTTTGAAAGTTGGGACTGTAATGTCAATTACAGTTAGTTCTGGACTTATGACCACAATTGAGCCCAAAATTCCTGTGGTTAAGTGAGACGTTTGTTGAGCTATGCCTCATTTTACGATCTGTCTTGCCTTGGTTGTTAAGTGAATCACTGCAGTTGATAAGTGAGTAACCCAGTTGTTAAGTGAATGTGGCTTCTCCATTGACTTTGTTTGTCAGAAGGTCCAAAAAGATGATCCCATGACCTTGAGACACAGCTAAAGTCATAAATATGAAGCAGGTGCCAAGCGCCTGAATTTTAATGACATGATCATGGGGTTGCTGCAAAGGTCATAACTGTGAAAAATGGACATCTCTTTTTTTCAGTGCTGTTGTAACTTTGAACCATCACTAAACGAACTGTGATAAGTCGGGGACTACCTGTAGTATAAAATATACAGATCCTCCTCCACATACAGCCATGATGGGGACCAGAATTTTCATTGCTAAGGAAGGCAAAGTTAAGCAAGTTGTGCCTGATTTCATAAACTTTTTTGCCACGATTAAGCCGATCACAGTAGTTGTTAAATGAATCCCACAGTCGTTATGTGAATCAGGCTTCTCCCATTAATTTTGTTTGCCTAGCCCTGGCTGCTAAGCGCTCAAATTTTAATCACATGACTCTGGGGATGCCGCAGTGTTTGTAAGCGTAAGGACTAGTTCAGAGGTGGGTTGCTAACTTTTTTACTACCAGTTCGGGCACACTCACGCCTGCGCGCAATGCTTTTGTACATGCGCAGAAGCTTCTGAGCATGTGCAGAAGCGTCTGGGTGGGTGGGCGGAGCCTCCCGCCGCCGCTACCGGTTTGACTGATCCATCCCGAACCGGCGGCAACCCCCCTCTGGACTAAGTTGCAAGACACTTTTTTTTCAACTCTGTTGTAACTTTGAACAATCACTAAATGAATGGTTGTAAATCAAGGACTACTCGTAAATGAGAACCAAATAGCTGAACCAATGTTGAATTTGGGGAAATAATTATGGCTCAGGTTTCATTGTTTCTCAGCAGAAATACCTAAACTTTCATTCAGGTGAGCCTAGGGGTTTTTTCCCTGGCAGGATCATCCTCAATTATCAGATGGCAACCCTCTAGAATTTCCTCTAGAGAAATGTCTTCATCCCACAGCCCATTTGCCCCAACTCTGTCATTCATGCAGCATTTTCCACTTGGACAACTTTAGGGAAGAGAAAAGCAAGAAGGGAATAAAATCTCAAAAGTCTTTTATGGTGCTTTAAAAGCTGAATAAAAGCCAAGAGGCAGATTATTAAAGATTTGCAAAAATAGTTCCAAAAATCTGCAAGAGCAGGTATGTGTGGATGCCAGATGGCCTCAAAATTCACAATTCAACTAATGCCCGAAATAACAAGACTTCACTCCTATTAACTTATTTTGAAATTCACCTGTATATAAGAATGCATTTTTATCATTGATTGCCGAGGTTTAAGATGGCATTAGCGTTTTTATCCACTTATCCAGTCCTTTCAAAAGGATCTAAGTTAGGCAAGTGGTTTTGTTCCTGTAATTTGGGCAATTTTATTTCTCTGTAGGTGGAAAGAGCTTGTTTTCGATTAGATGCTGTTGGACTGCATCAACTCCCACACTAGTTTATTTTATTTATTTATTTGTCAAACATATACGAGATAACAGGTATAAGTATAAACATGGACATGAACAAGGGAAATGAGTACAAATAAATGGGGACAGTAGGACGGGGACGGTAGGCATGCTGGTGCACTTATGCACGCCCCCTTTACGGATCTCTTAGAAATGGGCTAAGGTCCACGATAGACGGTTTGAGGTTGAAGCTATGCGGGTTTGAGGATGTAACAACGGAGTCAGGTAGAGCATTCCAGGCGTCGACCACTCTGTTGCTGAAGTTGTATTTTCTGCAATCTCGTTTGGAGCGGTTTACCTTGAATTTGGATCAATTGTTTGCCCGTGTATTATGGCGGTTGAAGCCGAAGTAGTCGTTGACAGGTAAGACGTTGTAGCAGACAATTTTGTGTACCCTGTTTCCCTGAAAATAACATCTCCCTGGATGATAAGCCCAATAGGGCTTTTGAGCGCACGGGCTAAAATAAGCCCTCCCCTGAAAATAAGCCCTCCCCCAAAATATTGCAACACAGCAGCAGCCGCTGTGAGGTGACCATACTTGCTGCACCTCAAAAATAATAAGACCTCCCTGAAAATAAGGCCAAGCGTTTATTTTGGGGATCAAAAGAAAATAAGACCCTATATTATTTTCAGGGAAAAACAGTACTATGCTTAGTATACAAAAATACTATGTATTAGTTAGTTGGCCTGTAGTTGCCTGTTGGCTCTCCTTTTGTTGGATCTTGCATTATCAAGTACTTCTTTCTAGATATTAACCAGTCTTCAGTTTTACCTCCATGTGATACGTTGTTAAACTGCTTGGCAATAAGTGAGTGTAAACCATTATATATTTCAACCAAAACCATGCAGTTTATCGTCACCTGCTGCTGATGAGTTCCTGATATTTGTTGCCATTTTCTCCACAATTTCTGCTGTTATCACAGGTCCTTTAATTTCAGCTTCATTTTTATTCTCATCCACTTCCTTTATGCAAGTTGAATGCTGATTGTCTCTCTTTGGGTTGTCCCATAGCTGCACCCGGTGGTGCATTATTCCTTCTTTGTCAGGCATCGACTGATTCGGCATAGTCCAGTGGTGAAATTCAAAATATTTCATGACAAGTGCCCGCACGACAAAAGCGCGCCGACAAAACTGCGGCGCTAAAACCGCGATGTCATCAACGCGGCGACAACAGCACACCAACAGAAGCACGATTTAAGGTAAGGGTTAGGTTTAGGTTTACAGCACGCTTCTGTCATCGCACTGTTGTCGCCGTGCTTCAGTGCTCATTCGTTGGCACGCTTTAGAACTCACGGTTTTGTCACCATGGTTTAGTCGGGCGCGCTTTTGTCGTTCGCCCTTTTGTCGGTGAACCAAATATTTTACTACCCGTTCTGTGGGTGTGGCAGGGGAAGGATACTGCAAAATCCCCATTTATTACCCACTCCTTGGGAAAGGATACTGCAAAATCTCCATTCCTACCCCACTCTGGAGCCAGCCACAGGTGGCATTTGCCAGTTCTCCGAACTACTCAAAATTTCTGCTACCTACAAACTACTTAAAATTTCCACTACTGGTTCTCCAGAACCTGTTGGATTTCACCCCAGCGTAGTCCCTTCCTTGATGGGATTGGTAGAACCATTTCTGAATCAACTAAAACTGGAGATTCCACCGATCGTATCAGCTGATCTTGGCGGTGGTTGCTATTTGCTTTTTTATTATTTCCATTGCTTCCTGGATCCTCCTTGTTTCTATTTCTTGATCAGATACTGTTTCCTCTTGATAACAAATCATAAAAAAGAGAAAAGTATGCAAATGAAAAGTAAGACATTAAAATATGCTTCACCTGAAGAATATTTGCGCTGACTCAGAAAAGCTATTTAGTACCAACCTAATATAACTAATAAATTGTGAGTAATAAATGTCTTCAAACCTCTTGTCTACCACAGTATTTTTTTTCAATCAGGGCCATTTGAAGTTCCTAGCCTTTAATATTACTAACAGAAGGAACAATGTGCTTTAGTTTTTCTTGTCTACCACAGTATTTTTTTTCAATCAGGGCCATTTGAAGTTCCTAGCCTTTAATATTACTAACAGAAGGAACAATGTGCTTTAGTTTTTCTATAGTAAACTGGTTTCAAAAATTGAGCTAAATTCTTTAGGTGGCATGAGTTTAATAAATCTAAAAAATGTAGATAATAGTGATTTATTAATAGGGACGCAGTGGTTAAGACACTGAGCTTGTTGATCACAAAGGTCGGCGGTTCGAATCCCTAGTGCCTTGTAACGGAGTGAGCTCCCATTACTTGTCCCAGCTTCTGCCAACCTAGCAGTTCGAAAGCATGTAAAAAGGCAAGTAGAAAAATAGGAGCCACCTTTGGTGGGAAGGTAACAATGTTCCATGTGCCTTCGGCATTGAGTCATGCTGGCCACATGACCATGGAGACGTCTTTGGACAGTGCTGGCTCTTCAGCTTTGAAACTTAAGATGAGTAGCGCCCCCTGGAGTCGGGAACGACTAGCACATATGTGTGTGGGGAACCTTTACTTTTGCCTTACTTCTTACAGATACATTAATTAATTAATTAATCAATTAATTATGTTTTTCTCAATTCTACATATTTGATCAGAATAATTAGCTAAGTGAGCTTTACATCGGCATCAAGATGTACTCATTTGCTTGCATCCCTTCCAACATATTTCTGAAAGATTGAAATCCATATAAACTGAAATCTGATTTAATTAATCATTGTGGGAAGGCTTATATCTTACTTCCAAATGTCCACTAAATACAGATTGATGTAATTTATGACATTTGTGTAAATCACACAATCAATGTTTTCAGATAATTTGTGACAGTTTTTATCATTTGCATATTACAAAAAAAAAACCCACCTAAAATGTCATTTGCATAATTATTTAAATGACCCAAAGACGTCAGTTGCACAGTTACATAAATTAACACATATCATGTAAATTATGCTAATTCTCCAGATGGACTTATCTGTAAATATGTGGGTGCATTATAAATGAAAATTTGATCCACTGTACCTCATATTTGTTAAACTGATTTCACCAAAATATATTTCAAATAAGTTTAGTGCCATCTATGGATTACCATCAAAGTCACTTTTTTAATGTCTTAGTGGAATTGATTTAATCAGGATTCTTTGCCTGAAAGAATTCCAAACAGATTCACAGAGTTGAAATCCCAAAAGAGGTGGTGTTGTTTTTTTAATACAGATACTTCGGGTTTAATGTAGGAAAAATTATAATATTGAAGACATTTCATTAATTGAAACAGGCAGACTTCTTTTTTTATGAAAAGGTGTCTGGTTTATTAAAATACGTACCTTCTAGTTGTAAAACTCACAAATAGGAAAGAGAGAGAAAGTCAATAGCTGGTTTGCAATTATTCCAAAGTTCTGATATAGTTTTGAGAAGTAGATTCAAGATCACATGAAGTGTTAATACTATTTTATAATGCCAGACTTGGAATACTGAATCCAATTTTGGTCGCCACGATGTAAAAAAGATGCTGAGACTCTAGAAAGAGTGCAGAGAAGAGCAAGAAAGATTATTAGAGGACTAGAGGCTAAAACATATGAAGAACAGTTGCAGAAACTGGGTACGTCTAGTTTAATGAAAAGAAGGACTAGAGGAGACATGATAGCAGTCTTCCAATATATCAGGGGTTGCCACAAAGAAAAGGGAGTCAAGCTATTTTCCATAGCATCAGAAGGCAAGAAAAGAAACAATGAACTAATCAAAGAGAGAAGCAATCTAGAACTAAAGAGAAATTTCCTGACAGTGAGAACAATTAATCTGTGGAACAACTTGCCTCCAGAAGTTATGAATGCTTCATCACTGGAGGTTTTTAATGGACAGCCCATTTGTCTGAAATGGTATAGGGCAGGCATGTCCAAATTGCGGCCATTTTTCAAATTTCGAGTGGCCTGCAGCCTCTTCTCCCCACCGAAGTTATTTGTTTAGTCTTTCATAAAATAGTTCATTTGCATTTAATGTTAATGGTTCAAAGAATGTCAGGCTGAATGGTGAGCCCCACACATTTTCATCTTATCAAATGTGGCCCTCCTTGCAAAAAGTTTGGACACCGCTGGTATAGGGTTTCCTGCCTGAGCGCAGGGGGTTGGACTAAAAGACCTCCAAAGTCCTTTCCAACTCTATTCTGTAACAAGCCATTATTAATGTCAGTTTAATTCATGCATGATTCTGATCTTTCGTGCCTGACACTTATAGACAGAATCAAATGTGCTAATTTAATTTGTGCCCATTGACGTTGATTTAATGTCCTTAAAAACTAAATTAACTGTTTTAATTTAAACTGTCAAAATAATGTTTCAAGAGTAATCTACCTGAACATGAATGTTATACTTGCTTGGTTTCTGTGATCTTAGTTTTATATATATAGAACGGTGTATAAATAAGTAGTTTTGCCATGTGGGAACCTGAGTAGTTTCCAGCAAACTTCTTTTAAAGTCTGTTGATATAAAGAATGAAATACTTTGGGGAACAATTAGAACAGATTAATTCAGATAATTAGGTGTAGATAGGTCTCTGATTTTTAAAGATATATATATTTAATTACATTTTAGTAAAATATGCATATTGTTTTATATTTAATTAACATTTTTGGAAAGAGCAATAAGAGTACAAAATAGAAAAAATAAAAGCAAGAAAAAAATGCAAAGAATCCCTCTCCTTTATGAAAATGAAATCCCATCCTCATCACAAGTATAAATAATTTCATAATCTCTTCACCCTTCTTGTTAATATAAAGCTCTTTATCCTGTACCCCATCTCTTAGTAATAAACAAATCAAATAACTAACCTTATCCAATTGCTGCTAAGAAGTCCAAAGGTAAGGATAAAGGTTTCCCTCGCACATATGTGCTAGTAGTTCCCGACTCTAGGCGATGAGGCTCATCTCTGTTTCAAAGCCGAAGAGCCAGCACTGTCCGAAGACTTCTCCATGGTCCTGTGGCCGGCATGACTAAATGCCAAAGGCGCACGGAACGCTGTTACCTTCCCACCAAAAGTGATCCCTATTTTTTCTACTTGCATTTTTACGTGTTTTCGAACTGCTAGGTTGGCAGAATATATAATGGGCGCTCACTCTGTTATGCTGCGCTAGGTATTCGAAACACCAAACCGCCAACATTTCTGATCGACAAGCTCAGCGTCTTAGTCACTGAGCCACCACGTCACAAAAAAAGTCCAAATAGCTTTAAAATTAATTAACAGCTATAAAACAACTTTCCCATAGATATGCATATTAATAATATTTTATAAAACCTGTATGCCACCCAATTCTCAATAACTCTGGGTGGTTTACACTATAGAAATTACAATAAAAATTAATACATGGTAAAAGTAAAATATGGCAATAACGATTATTCTTTTGCTATTGTTAGAGCCCAAATAATTTTTTTTTTATTTTGAACAAGATTTTCATACACTTAATCATACCAAAAAATAATCTTTAGGAGATGGAAAAATGCTAGATTAATTCCAGATATAAAGAATCAGATTTCAGAGATGAGTGATTTAGCAATTTTTGAGAAAATTATATATTCTGAGAAAGCAATGCCTTGATTGTATTGGAAATTGATTATTTTCTCCATCTTTTAACATAAAGTAAATTTAGATTTTCCTGAGTTAAGCTCAACTTCTGGTCACTCCACAGATACGTTTTTAGAATTTTCTGGCAATAATAAGTTGAAATATATCTCCACCGAGTCAGTTTGCTTCTCTGCAGTTTTGTCTTGAAATAGTTTCTTGTTAGGACCACAGTTCGGTTTAGTGCAGTATTTTAAAGATGTCAGGATTGAAAGCTCAAATAATCTGGCCTGCATATCTGTTGACATTTTCAGGGTTAGATGTTATATTACTAAATATTATAAAATAATGCATTGGTCAAATATTGTCATAAAGATAACTGGACGGTAATAGGAGGTGGTTTAATTGCTAAGAAGGTGAAGGTGTTAGAACTGTTAGGATTTAATATGTTAAATTAATAGAATACTCATTTAGCTGTATTAGATTAATCAGAAGAGGCAAATTTGCATTGACCAAGGTCATTTTAATCCCGAAGCCTCAATATAATAACCAGCTTTGTTTGTTGAGTGAGGTCATGCTGGGAATAGAGAAGGAAGTGTTAAATATGAACTTATTTTCTGAATGTCAACTTTAGTTTATTAAACTGTGAAGTAGGTTTTCTCTACTTTAGTGATGTCACGACACCACAAAACTCCTCATGTTAATGGAACATTCCCCTGGGCTTATAGCCATATGAGTAATAATCATCTCTTCCCCAAAGTTATGTGACTTGTGTCCTGTTGTCTTCAGTTAAGCTTATTTTTATCAGCTCTATCAGTAAGACGAGTCATATTTACCTTTTCTCTTTCGTGCACTTCAAAAGTTTGAAATACAAAATCATCTTCTTTGTTCTTATTTATTTATTTATTAATATGTATGTATGTATGTTCCAGCATAACTCTGGAGCACCTCAAGCAATTTCAACCAAACTTGGTACACAGATGACTTACCCTCTGGAAACAAATACTGGGGGGGGGGGAGGGAAGGCACCCCTGGTGTGTGTGTGTTTGTGTGTTCCAGCACGACTCTGGAATGCCTGGCCCATTAAGGAGAGCAAGTGAAGTTTCCTAGAGCAGCAATTGTTTGTGATGTCAGTTCCTTTGCAGCTTCCTCTGGAAAGCTTTTGAATGCTTCAGGTTGTTGCTGGAGAAGGAGAGAGGAAAAAGAGAATTTGTATGTCTTCTGCAGAGATTTGAAGGTCATGGAAGAAAGAAATTGTGAAAGGGGCTTGCAAATGTTCTTGGGAAACCCAGGAGACTTCCAGATTTTCCACCATGTAAAAGGTGGAATCATGTTTGAGCTATAGCCAATACTGGATTTAGAGATTCCAGATGTGGAAAAACTGATGTGGGAACTTCCAGAAGATTATATAACCAGATTTGGAAGCCATATCCTTCGGCAAACAGCTTCTACTTTCAATGATAATTGAATTTTTGAAATATATAAATGTTAACAGTTTTCTTCTTATGGATATTGTATCATATTTTCCACAACTGAGTAAAGCATTGAAGACATGAGAAATGTCTTCCAAGTGTCATCCTGTTCTAAGATACCAATTGGGATAAATTAATCTGAAATGTGCCTAATTTTAATTCTTGAAGGCTTTGAGAACACTTTGTGGATGGTTTTCACACTAGGTTCTCCTCAGTATAGCTGAAGATTTTACTTCAAGGTTGTTATGTTTTGTATTATAACAGTGGGTCTCAACCTTCCTAGTGCCGCGACCCTTTAATACAGTTCCTCATGTTGTGGTGACGCCCAACCATAAAATTATTTTATGTTTTCCATATTTTTTCGGTCTTAGGCGACCCCTGTGAAAGGGTTATTCGACACACACCCCCAAAGGGGTTGCGACCCACAGGTTGAGAACCGCGGTATTATAAGGACACTTCAACCTACATGAAGAATGATTGAATCTTGACAGATTCGCCAACACATCTTTGTAATAGATTCTTTGAGATCAAACTCTACATATTTTATTTATTTCTCTGCCACTGTCATTTTTTGAGGGAAGAATTATCCTAAGTATCACAATTGAGGTCCATCAACATGAAGGATCAAAAAAACACCTTGCTAGAAAACTTATAATTTTTCTTCTCCTATCCAAACATCTGGTAACCATATTTTCTTAAAAGGGGTTATTTACTACAAAAAGTTGGGGCAAGTATATTTTTGGCAAAGAGTCTGGCATGAGGCCCACTTTGGATCAGGTGTTTATTCCAAATAAACTCCTCCTTTCCTGAAAAAAAGGACAACTTAAATATCGCTTTAAAACAGCATAGGATGTAATTTGACTCAAAAAAAAAATACATTTTCCATGTGCCTAGGTCGATTTCTGGCAAATCCTAGTTACCTGATGCAGTGAGTTTTACTTATACTAGCCTGGCATAACATCCAGAGGCCTTTACAGATGTTAGTCTGAAACTAACAATTTGAAAGAGACCCTTCCTGTTCCAATGTTAATATTATTTTAAAATCATGAGTACATTTGCACTTGTTTTTATATAAATGTGTGCTTCAATTTGAAAGATAAGGCTTGCTCAGTTTTATGCAAAAAAACTTCACAACTTATCAACAATTTAGTAAAAGTATCTTCAGAGTCTAGCCCAGGGGTCGGGAACCTTAAACACTCAAAGAGCCACAAAGGTCCTAACTGTAAGCCCCCTGTTCAATTCTGGAGCTGACTGGAAGTCCAGTTCCCCCACCATAGAGTCTCTTCCTAGCGCAGCATCCTTTTTCCTCTATGCATCCTAACTGAAAGCCCTATCAATTGTGGAGCCGACCGGCGACTGGGAGCCGCAGCAGAGGGATGAAAGAGCCACATGCGGCTCCAGAGCCGCGGGTTGCTGACTTCTGGTCTAGCCGGTCACTTGACTTTTTTCTAATTGTTTTGGGAATAACGAGGATGCTGTATTTTGAAAATACAAAATATGCAAACAATTATAAATATTCTATGATGTAAATAATTTGTTAATATTCTACAAAAAGAAAAATAATCACAACAAAATGTAACATCATTTCTCAATCCATTCTTTTTTTTTTCCCCTTTAGGATATCAATTTTTTTCTACTTTTTGATGGTAATCCTCAGTAACAAGACCACGATATACCCTAAGAAGGATCTGTTGTGGAATCAGGTAAGTCAGCTCCTATCTGGAGGTCAGGATTCAGAATATTCCTGGTTTATTACCCTGGTTCCCTGAAAATAAGACCTTCCCGGATACTAAGCCCAATCAGGCTTTTGAGCGCATGCGCTCAATTAATCCCTCCCCCGAAAATAAGCCCTCCCCAAAAATATTGCAGTACAGCAGCAGCCAGGAGGTGACCATGCTCGCCGCCTCCTGCACATCAAAAATAAGACCTCCCCGAAAATAAGGCCAAGTGCTTATTTCGGGGGTCAAAAAAAAAAGACCCTGCCTTATTTTCGGGAATACATGGTAACATTATTTGTAAAGATAATAAGTTTATTTGTTTTACTATATTTGCCAATCACCCAGTTAAAGTTAAAGGAAATTAAAGGGGAAAAAAAAAAGCTTTAACAAAGCTACCAGGAACTTTTACAGAGAGTGTGTGTGTGTGAACAAAGTGGAATGGAGAAGATGATAGCCATAACTTCAAGATAGTAAACCCAACTTTTATTTTTAAGAAGTAATAGCTAGGTAAACATTATTACTGTTTTTATTACCATATCTCATTTATGCATATATACATAACATTCTAATTATAAATATATTGTATGGAGCTTTGATCATGCAGCCAGAGCTGCCATCCTTGGTTCTTTTGTATTCCTACCAGCCACTCCCATGGTCTCTCTGGCTCAATGAATTTTTTTTAAAAGCCAAGTAGGGGTGGGCTGCTACGGGTTTGCCCAGGTTCGGGACAACCAGTAGCTAATGTTATGGCTGGTTCAGAGAACCACCAAATAGCAATAGCAATAGCAGTTAGACTTATATACCGCTTCATAGGGCTTGCAGCCCTTTCTAAGCGGTTTACAGAGTCAGCATATCGCCCCCACAGTCTGGGTCCTCATTTCACCCACCTCGGAAGGATGGAAGGCTGAGTCAACCTTGAGCCGGTGAGATTTGAACCGCTGAACTGCAGATAGCAGTCAGCTGAAGTGGCCTGCAGTACTGCACCCTAACCACTGCGCCACCTCGGCTCCTGGCTGGCCCCGCCCAACCTTCCCCTCCCAGGAGTCTCCACACGGTCCGTTTTGGATGCAAGGTAAGTGCAGGGCCTGTGCGAAGGTTTGGGGAGGGGGGGAACGAGCCTTCTGGAAAGCCTCCGGAGCCCGGGGGAAAGCGAAAACAACCCCCTCCACCATGGTGCAGGAGGCCGACTAGGCCCCGCCCACCCAGCAACCGGGCAGAGAACCCATTGCTGAAATTTTTGAAGCCCACCCCTGAAGCCAAAGACTGGCTTTCATTTTATAGAATGTGCCATTGTGCCTGCATTAACTAAGTTGCAATGAAATGAAGGAGGATAAATGCTGAATAGAAAAGCAGTGAACAAGGTCTATAATTTTATCTCCACGCGAAGCCGCTTGCTATGCTGTAATATCCCGTGAAAAAGAACGGTTGCAGAAAAGCAAAGCATTGAAAAACCCTAAAATGTCCAAAGGGATCTTCATCGATCATTGATTCAGTAGGTCAGTGAAGCGTTTGATCCCCCAAGTGGATAAAATATACAGTGAGGCACAAAAAGTCATGGATCGTTGTGAACTTAAAAGACATTTAACAATTCTAGAGAAGGAATATTTCATTTCGAAAGAGAAAAGAGGAGGTACGTTGCTAAATTTGCTAGGCGTGGATGAAATAAGATAAGGATGGCATCGATCTAAAAGAAATACAGGTAGTTCTCAACTTACAAACCATGTGTTTAGTGACTGTTCAGTGAATTCAGTACTCTGTAGGGAATGCAAGGAAGAAATATTCCTTGTTAAGAAGCAAAACGAACAGTCAGTAAGAGTCAGATGGGAGACTTGGGTCGGGAGGGTTTAGGTTTAGGTTTATTAGATTTATATGCCGCCCTTCTCCCAAGGACTCAGGGCAGCGTACAACATTAAAAGAAACACATAATACAAAAGTTAAAAAAATAAATAAATAGAATATTCCAAACCCAATTAAAATTGACAATGACATTTTTTTTTAAAAAATCGAATTAAAATTAACAGTGATCAATAATTTGTTTTGTTTTGTTCAGGCCAGGCTGGAAAAGCCAACTTTTTAGGGCGCGTCGGAAGGACCGGAGGTCGGGGATTATATTCCAGAGGGAAGGCGCTCCCACAGAGAAGGCTCTCCCCCTGGGGGTCACTAGCCGACACTGTCTGGCCGACGGCACCCTGAGGAGGCCAACTCTGTGGGAGGGGTGCCTGTGGTGGCCCGAGCGCTCTTTCAACGAAAACGGGCGCCCTGTTTTCATCCAGGACAGCCTCCTGCAGCCCTCTGCCAGCAAAAACAGAGCTCGGGGGGAGGGGGGCGCACAGCCCTCCCGGGCTCTGATTCCGCTGGCAGAGGCACTGCTGGCTGGTCCTTCACTGTTTCCAGGGTAGCCCCGTGGGCCAGATCTAAGCACTCCATGGGCCACAACTGGCCCACGGACCTTGAGTTTGACACCCCTGCTGTAGAACATTCTGGAAAGTATAGCTCAAAGTCCCAGAAGAAGGCAAGCGGTAAGCAGTTGGCGTGTTTCCCCAAAAAATCTCCCTGGCTTTGTCCATAAAGTTACCTGGAGGGGATTTTGGCTTCCTTCACTTCCCTGGGTGTGCCTGTTGCCAGAGTAAGACCCAACTAAGATCCTCTGAATGTTAATCTCACCTTCCTTCCTTCCCATGTCGTTGCTTCTTGCTTTACTGTTCCAAACAGGATAAGCGACCAGCGGGAGTCCTACAGTTTTTGACAAAAGGTACAAATTAGTTTCTAAAGCAACTGCACGGAACATAAGCAACATCCAGTATTCCTGTGACGGTGTCTTAAAAGTCATACTTAAAAGCATAAAAATTAACATTTAAAATGTTAGGGAAAGCCGTGAATGAAAACAGATGCATCTTTGCATCCTTTTAAGAGGGGGGGGAATCTGTATATAAAAATAAAAGGTCCCACAGAGCTGAAGGCTGCATTGCAAACACAAAAAAAAGCAAAAAAAACTGACGGCAAAGATGTTTTAAATCTGTTGTGCTAAAACCATTCATGGGGAATTCATTTGAAATTAAATGTATCAAAGCCCAATGGATGTACAAAATAAACAGCCTCAGTATATCTTGCATTTGATCTGTTTGTTGCTATGAAAATATTGACAAAAGGCGAACGAATGGGCTTCGTTTAGCTTTTATTATACTTGGACAGCTCTGGAACCTTCCCCCCCCTCCCCCTCCCGAAAGGCAACGCTCTTCCTCAATATGAAGTTAACACATTCGCTGCAGGTCTAAAGCCAAAAGGCCAAATGCAGTCTCACAAAGAACATTCTAGAAGTCAGACGTAGTAATTGCCAATACGCCCATTGGAATTTCCTGAAGTCGTGTGTTTCTTTGCCCCTGAACGTTATCTTGCTGTTCCGTATGGAAAATGTCTCTGCTTGATCAAAAGCTGCCTTATATTTTCCCTTCGGCCTGGAGAAATAACCAGTTGTGTCCGTGGCAGGTCAGAGGGCACCATCTCACAGTACACTTCTGCCCTTGCGTTGCCATTATTTTATCTTTATTTTTGGCTCAGCCATGAAGTCACTATCCTTAGTGTGCCGTCTTCCTCAACCTCAACAGCTGGAAGGTGGGTGGACTTCAACTCCCAGAATTCCCTAGCCAACCTAGGGAGGGCTAGACTAGAAGATCTCTAAGGTCCCTTCTAGCTCTGTTCTATTATAATGAAAACAGAGGATTGCACATGATTGAGATGATTTCAAATACGGTAAGGAGGACAGGAGGATGGGCCCAGAGGCCTTCCTTTTTGTTATTTGGTCAAGAGACACCAAGAGGGCTATTATGGAGCTTCTGTGAACCTTCTGAATAGCTTATATAACTTATATACCGCTTCACGGTGCTTTACAGCCCTCTCTAAGTGGCTTACAGAGTCAGACTCTTGCCCCCAACAATCTGGGTCCTCATTTTACCAACCTCGGAAGGATGGGAAGCTGAGTCAACCTTGAGCCAGTGAGGATTGAACTCCAGGCAGTGGGCAGAGTTAGTCTGCAATACTTGCATTCTAGTCACGGCACCATCAGGGCTCCTATGCTGCTTCTAGATCTCAGTGATGGCAGTCTGTGACCCTGAGGCGAGCAAGCAGTCCTTGTAACCATCTCCCCTCTTTGTCCTGATGGACCGAAGCAAAGGATTGAAAGTGTAATGCCCGCAACACAGTGGGAAGGAGGAGTGGGCTTGCACAGTAGTTCATGGCAGTAGAAATTCAGAAATTTCTTCAACTTTGCGGTGGGGGGGGGGGGGAAGCTGAGTCAGCTTCTCATGGCTACCAACAGTGAAGCTTACCAGAGGGCAGAAATCTGAAAGGGCACAGAACATTGCCCTAAAGTATCAATGGTTGGATGGATGGAGTAATGAACTGATGGAGCGATGGAGCGATGGACGAATAACAATAAACTGAAGTCCGTCGTGACTCATGGATCTGACACTCCGGCAAGCACATCCAGCTCCAGTCCTTCAAGCTTCATTTCTGCAAAGAACATCTGAGCGGTTCTGCAACAAATTACACCTTCTGTTCAACTCCCAGAAAGCAGCCTTCAAGTAGGATTATGATTGGATGCAGGCAGAGGTGGTATTCAGCCAGTTTGGACCGGTTCAAGCAAACCGGTAACTCTGACGATCAGCCGGCCCCGCCCGCCCACCCTGCTCTATCCTGTCCTTTATTTCCTGCTTTCTAGCTCATCTCAGTCATGTGGCACAGCTGATCTCCCCCCCCCCCTCCCACTATTCTACTTAACCCATGCCGACTTGGAAGGTAAGCAGCTGAACCTCTAAATGCTCCATTTCCGGGACTGCGCTTGCAAAGCACACATGTATATGAAGCACATGCTCACTGAACCAGTTGTTAAACTGGCAACATCCCACCACGGGATGCAGAACTCAGGTTCTAAATGCTCCAAAATGCCTGTGGGAAAAATATTACTCCCCCAACCTTGAGAAATACCTAAGATGCCTTGAAAGTGAAAAGCAAAAATAAGACTTGTTCTATACTTATTTCCCTCGGAGGCCAGTGATTATGGTGAGTGGTGGCGGCAAAGAATTTAATCCAGCCTTGGTTGTATTTTAAATGTTCTAAACATTTTGGAAAGTTTCTAGGGTATCATGGAAAGTTAGAACTGGGCAGTTTATAAACAGGAAGGAAGGAAGGAAGGAAGGAAGGAAGGAAGGAAGGAAGGAAGGAAGGAAGGAAGGAAGGAAGGAAGGAAGGAAGGAAGGAAGGAAATAGAGAAGGGAAGGGAAAGGAGGAAATGTGAAATAGAAAATCAAAAGAGAACAGGGAAGGAAGGAAGGAAAATAGACAAGGGAAGTGAAAGGAGGAAATATGAAATAGAGAATCAAGAGAATGGAGGGAAGGAAAGAAGGAAGGAAGAAAAGAAATGGAGGAAGGAATCAAGGAATCGCCTAACCAGTATGTTTTTCTATTGAGCAAGTAATGTGGCATATGTATGTACATTCCAACTTCATTATGTTAACTAACTGAGACATTTTTGTCAAGTCCTGTACAAAATATCTGACCTTAAGGCAGATCACTTCCTTAAAATAAAATACTTAAAGGAAGTTTTATTTTTCAGCAGTGGTCTCTAATGCAATATCATTTCGTTCTTATTTTCTGAAAAAAAATGAGCAGCGCTTGATTTTGAATGTCAATGAGCATTAGGTAGAAGTGTCCTGTGAGCTGTACTGGTGTGTGTGAAAATACAAGTCAGGCTTTGTGTACTTGGTTTCGGGCAGAATAGCACAGTTTTTCCATCTGTCGCACCTGTTGCACTAGCATTTCAGGCTGGTGGAGAGGGGGATGGAAAAATATACAGGGATGTTTTGTGTGCTCAAAGAAGTCGGACAAGCATTTTGAACTAGGGTGGTATTCACCTACTTTCCTGACCGATTCGCAAATGTGAGTGCGTGCACGGTCATCCGCACATGCGCATTGCTTGAAAATGTGTCTAAATAGGACGGCATAGAGCCGGGGCTGGTGGCCAGGCCCACCCACAATTTCCACTACCGGTTTGGGCGAACCGCTCCGAACCGGCTGAATACCACCTCTGATTTTGAAGCTGGAAGTTTTAAGAGCACCATTACTGGGAAACATATGTTGTCCAAGACAAATCCATAAGGGGCCGCATTTGAGCCGAGTCTCTGCTATATCTCCTCTAATAGGAGTCCCACTTACCTGTTCTTGTGCCACCTATTTTAAAACCAGTGGTACAATTCACATGTTTCCGTAAATGACTCTTTCCTCATTTTTAAGGCATTTTTTGTAAAACTTTTTATGTTCAGAGCAGTGGTGGGTTGCAGGCGGTACGCCCCGGTACAGGCATACCGGAGCCTGCCCAGAGCACCGAGTTCTGTTACAGTGCTCCGGAGGGCCCACCCGCCTGCCCGAGCTCCTTACTTGTGCTTTAAAGCCTTCGGCGCTTCGGCACACATGAATGGCACATGCAGTGCCTGCGTGACACTCCGCCGAGCATCTGGAACATCGCGGAGGCTTGTGGAAGTGTCGCTGGCAGGTACGATGCATGTGCATGTGTGCGCAACACCGTACAGGTTGGAACGGGATCCGGAACCCACTACTGGTTCAGAGCCATTTATAGAAACTTGCTCTGAAATCTTTTTATCAGCTTGCGTATAGACAGAGAATTATCTTCCAATCACATGCAAATCTTTGTTCAACAGCGTTCTGGGTCTCTCTCCCCCTCCCCCAGGAAATAATGCAAAATAGCTGAATGTTTAATGCTGAGAATTGACATATATACAAGGTTTAATCCATAACATGTGTTTGGCCAGTTTTTCCACTGCTTGCAGCTTTGACCCACCCTTCCTTTGGCTTCTGTGTGTTTGTTAACATTAGAAATCTGGCAGAGATACGGCTTCAGAAGGTAAGATTAGATTTGGGGTTTTAATGGCTTCCTTATTTATATATTTTGAGGTCCCACTGCTACATGTAACCTTCACAGCTATTGGATTCTAATTAGACAATAATAAACTAAGGAAAAGATCACGGTGTGCAGGAGGAACACACTAATAAGAAGGTACAGGTAGTTCTCAGTTTATGAGCACAATGGAGCCCGTCCATTTACTGTCGAAAATCGTGATGCTCATAAGTCAACATGTGACTTGTTTAATTTTACAACCTTTTTTTTTTTTTTTTGCAATGTTAAGTGAATGCTGTGGTCATTAAAGAGAACCCATTGCTCAAAGATAAATTTTTACAGATTGTCCTGTTTCAGGGGTGGGCTGCTACGGGTTTGGGAGAATCCATAGCTAACATTATAGCTGGTTCGGAGAACCTCCAAGTCTCACCCAGGCTGGCCCCGCCCCTCCCACCCTACTCTGCCCCTCCTAGGAGTCTATACATGGCCCATCTTGGATGCGCGATAAGTGCAGGGCCCGCATGGAGACTCAGGGAGGGGGGAAATGGGCCTCCTAGAAGTTCCAGAAGGTCAGAAACAGGCTCACTTCGGACTTCAGAGCCCCAGGGGAGACAGTTTTCACCCTTCCAGAGGAAAGCCTCTGGAGCAGAGGTGGGTTCCTCCCAGTTCGCACCAGTTCGGTAGAACTGGTTCGTCAAATGTACCGAACCGGTTAGAAGAGGTTCCACCAGTGGACCCGGAAAGCAGGCCACACCTACAGAAGAGGTTCCAAACTTTTTTGAAACCTACCACTGACACACACACACACACACACACACACACAGACTCACACAGAGAGAGAAAGAGAAAGAAAGGAAGAAAGAAATAAAGAAAAAAAGAAAGAAAAAGAGAGAGAGATTGAAGAAAAAAAGGAAAAAGGGACAGAGAGACAAAAGGAAGGAAAGAGAGAAAGAGAGAAAGGAAGAAAGAAAGAAAGAAAGAAGCCACTCCCACCAGGTCACATGGCCGGCAAGTCACTCCCACAAAGGAGGCCACACCCACAGAGTAGGTTCGAAATTTTTTTGAAACCCACCACTGCTCTGGAGCCTGAGGAAGCCGAAAACACACACACCCCCCGGCATGGTGCAGAGGCCGACTAGGCCATGCCCAGCATGGCCACGCCCACCCAGCAACTGGGCAGAGAACCAGTTGAAGCCCACCCCTGGCCTATTTTATGTGTTGATCGTGATGATAATGATGACAACTAGCCTGAGGGATCACCTCACTACAGACCAAAAAATAAGGGAATTTGTGTCTGCATCCCTCTCTTCCAAGAGAAGTGTTTGTTTATCAGAAGCTTAAAGCAAGACAGAATTGAATCAGGCTTATCTACACAGCTCTAGGCAGGATGTTGATGAAAAGAAGATTGAAGTTGGAACAAATTCCCCTCTTGTCCTATTGCTGGCCATTTGTGGCTTCCTTACTAATCTGACCTCCTTCTGTTGTAGCCCGCCAGCAGCCAGCAGAGCTGGCGGCAGATTTGAACAGCGAGGAGGTTGGGGAGGAACATGGGCCAGTCTGGGGAAGGCTCTGATGAGGTCTCTGTGTCAAAGGCAGAGAGGGGGCCAGAGCCGTATGCCAGTTATCAGCTGTCTTCAGAGTCAGACATCAGTGAGGCAGATGAACAGCTGGAGCCTGTTCCCAGTATGCGCATGGGCTGAGTTGCCAGACGAAGGCAACTGCTAAAGAACAGGGGTCGACTTGGGAGTAAGGCCACAGGTGGACGATGAATGACCCCTCCCAGAGGGAATAACAGAGGAGCAAAAGGAGAGTGGAGTTTGCAGGAGACAATTACTTTGCTTAATTGGTTCGTGACTCTCTGAGACCAGGTTTTGCAGATATTGGCCTGGCAGCTCTCCAAGCCAGATAAGGCCTGTGACCGTAAATCCTCCCTTGAAAGACTTTGCTGGATATGAATGAGCAGAATTCACAATAAATGAATAAAGGTTTTTTTTGTGGGGACCAGGAGTTTGTTTCATGCTCTTGGGAAGCCTAGATCAGAACACCTTCTGATAGTACCCTTTCTGGTGGTATTTCCCAACCAGTCAATTTGGTCTAGGGACATCCAGAGAGAGGAGATCAAAATGGTTGAGATGGCAACTGCTCCATTGAAGCCCTGCCCTGTTTTTAGATGCATTGAAATAACAATTGAAAGGGTTTGAACCTAAAAGGATTTCGAGCCAAACATTGCACACATCTCTATAAAATATCTCCCCCTGCCCACCCCCACCCACCCACCCACCAACAATCTAGTCTCAGAACTTCTCACAGAGCTGGTTGGTGCTGGCCAGGGCTTTTGTGCAAGTGTGCCCATTCACGTCTGCTTCGGGTTGTGAATAGAAAACAACCTCGAATCTTATTAATTTTTATGGGCCACTTTCACATGGAGATCGGCTTTTATTTAAGGGATCTGCCTTTATTCTCCCAACTCTGTCGCCAGCAAGGTTTACTGAGCGAAAACAGAGGAGGGTATTATGGGCAGAAATCTAATGAATGCTGCAGAAGGAGACCATCCTCAAGTATCATTCTTCATGGCCGGGTGCCAGATTGGAGGTCAATGTGAGGTTATCCTGTCTGACTTTCGGGGGGGGGGGGTAAAATAGCCCACCCGAGTTCCCTCCCAGGGTGGGGAGGTGGGGGGAAAGAGGGAGAGAGAGAGAGACAGCAAAGGGTCTTGGCAGTTGCCTCAGTGTTGTAACAAAAGCCTTGTTCAAATGCGTTCCTGGTTTACCCACACCTGTCATAAAGGCACATGCGCAAACGCACCCCTGCTCCGACAGTAAAGCTTGTTTCCTATTTTAAACACTTTGCATGTCTGTCTGCGTTCCCTTCCCTCAGCAATTCCTCATCATGCAATGGGGAACGTGTGTGTGTGTGTGTGTGTCACACCGATGGGAACTCACAAAGTGGCAACCAGCAGCTATTCCAAGCAGTGTTTTCATGTTGGCTGATTTGAAAAGCTTCGTTGACTAATCCAGAAAAGAGAAACTGCGTAGATGAAGGATGGTTTTTCTTAGAAACTCCTTTATCAGGTAGCCCCGTGGGAAACTGCATAGACCAGTGGTAGCCAACCTGGTCCCTACCGCCCACGACTGGGCGTTGCAGCTTTCATGGTGGGCGGTAGGCGTTTGCTGTAACTCTGCTTTATAAACTGTATAAAGTAAAGTTACTTCCCTACTTTATAAATCACCGTTACTGTGGAACTGGTGGGCGGTCAGAAAATTTTACTACTAACAGAGATACAAAAGTGGGCGGTAGATATAAAAAGGTTGACTACCCCTGGCATAGAGTAAAACCGATATGTGGCCAATCCATGAACATAGATTGGTTGCTTGTCTACTTCATTGTTTTGATTAAATTAGCTACCAAAAGAGATTATATTTTTCTCCAGGACATGAATAATCTCATTTTATCATCAATTTGATACCCCACCCCCCCAAACAGTGAAGCTTGTCTGTGAATATATATCTATTCTTCTTCCTCCTCTTTTTCTTCTCTTCCTCCTATCAATCTTCTATCTATCTATCTATCTATCTATCTATCTATCTATCTATCTATCTATCTATCTATCTATCTATCTATCTATCTATCTATCTATCTATCTATCTACCTACCTACCTACCTACCTACCTATCTGGCTGTGTGTGTGTATGTTCCAGCATAACTCTGGAACACCTCAAGCAATTTCCATCAAACTTGATACACAGATTACTTACCCTCTGGAAACAAATACTGTGGGGGTGAGACACCCCTAACAACCCTGGGGGGGGGGGGTTGGCGTTCTGTTAAGTGCCTGTTGTGTCTTAAAACTGCTTCTACCGTACTGCCTTAAAATGGCTTCTACTGTACAGCGCTGTGGAGTTGCCATGGTAACAGCTTCACCGTACTCTACAAGGGTAAGGGGGGAAATCAAACATTAGAAATTGTGGCCACATTCATGAAGGAGGGTTGGGATAAATAAATACCCAGGCAGTGCCAGGTTATCAGCTAATAAATAAATAAAAGTGAGTGGTACTGTGATCATATTGTTGTGGTCCCCATCTTGATGTTTTTTGCCACACTCTTAAGGACACCCCTGTTAGTGGGCCTTAGACTTGCAATCTCTTTTTCTATGGGGGAAAAGCTTTTGTTTCTAGAATCAGTCTCCTCCAAACAGCTGCTTCTATTTCTAGATTCTTTCTCAATGTACATCTTGAACGGATCAATGGTTTGATTTGCACAGTTCAGTAGGAAAGAGGCCGATGAGATAATCTGATGGTCTTAGTTTTTCTTGAAATTGGTTGACTGTTCTTCCTATGTAGAGAAATATATTTAGTATTAGCCAGAACCTGATTATACCTTGAAAATAGATAATACACATAGATGTATTTTTGTTTATTTTTTGTGTGAAGTTCTGGTTGCTTCTTGTAGCCCACATACATTCTTGTTTGGGGCACTATATAAATAGGGTAAAATAAATGATAAGAGAATAAAAAAATGATTTTGACTTCCCTCAAAATATATATGTTTCATCAGAGGAGAAATTTCTGAATTCAGATTTAATAGTTCCTGAAATATTTGGGGAATAAAGTTGAAAGAGGGGCATTTCAGAGCTCGGTCTCCAAAAGATTTAGCTTGTAAGCTCTTTCTGTGGAAATAGAGATTGTACAATATTCTTAGTGGAATAAGGGGGGAAATTTATCTTTCTGGTGCATCAGACAATTAAATGCTCATTTAAAACTCTATAGGACAATCCTCATTCATTCTCAAATGTCATTTTAGGCTTATATCAGACAAATGAACAAAAAGTAAATCTATCGGCTCCTCACAGCACGAATTGGGGGGAAACGGCAGAACGGTGTCAGGTAATTACAAAAGGGTTTTTCCCATGATCTCCTTACTCGTACCATCCGCCTGTAGGTTTATTTATCCTACCAGCTTAAAAGAGTGATAGTGATTTCCATTAATCCTAAATATTATCTTTTGATATCTTTCGGATGGTTGGTATTAATGAAAAGCTGGTAGCTGGAGAGCTTGGATTTAAAAATTAATTAGGGACTGTGCTTTACATATCATACTCTATAGAAAATTTTAGCAAAAAGGAGTGGTATGTTGCATAGTCCTTTTTGCTAAAATTTGCTATAGAATATGAGTGGTATGTTCCATAGAAGTGGGACACGGTGGCTCAGTGACTAAGACACTGGGCTTATTGATCAGACAAGTTGGCAGTTCAGCGGTTCAAATCCCTAGCGTCATGTAACGGAGTGAGCTCCTGTTACTTGTCCCAGCTTCTGCTAACCTAGCAGTTCAAAATGCATGTAAAAATGCAAGTAGAAAAATAGGGACCATCTTTGGTGGGAAGGTAACAGTGTTCCATGTGCCTTTGGCGTTTAGTCACGCCGACCACATGACCACGGAGGCGTCTTTGGACAGCGCTGGCTCTTCAGCTTTGAAACGGAGATGAGCACCGCCCCCTAGAGTCGGGAACAATTAACACATACGTGCCGGGGGAACCTTTACCTTTATGTTGCACACATAAAGTTGGGTGAATATACAGAATTGATTTCACTCGGTTGGTTCCAAAGCACTTAGATATTTCCACCAAATTCCTATCGTTTTAAGATTGTGAAAGACGAAGAGGTCTTTTGGGGGATCAAAAAGAAAAAGATGGCATTCCATATTGTTGAAATCCCATTATTGGTGAAACATTACAATGGAGAGATTGTTATAATTAAACTTGAGACCTCAATAGAATTGAGAAGGACCCTCAATGAGAGAGAGTCCTTGATGCTCTTTGAGCTTGCTTGTTTTCTTGCAGACATTTCATTACCCAACTAGGTAACATCATCAGTGCTAGTAAGGAATTCCCTTTGCTGTCAGTTTATATTCTGGTGACTTGCCTGACTGTGTGGGTAAAGGCAGCCTTAGAGATTCTTTGGTTGGGCTGTTTACTGATGGCCCTTCGGCAGTTTCTTGTTTGGGGTATTCTTTATTTGATTGCTGGTCTGAGGTTAACCTTGGAGTTAATCTGTGCTGACCTGGGTGCTGAATACTGGTGGAAAGGTGCTGGAGTCTTTTTCTCTTTGGGGCTGGTTGATTGTCTCTCTCATAGTTTACAGATGTTGTTAATGTCTATGTGCCCATTGATGGCTGATTTGTCAGAATGCCAGGCTTCTAGAAATTCCTTGGCATTTTTGGACTTGGCTGGTCTGCGATTGTCACATTTTCCCAATTGAAACTTAAAGTTAAATCCGTCTACATGTTGTGAAATTAAAGAATTTCCATCATCTCTTCTGACCACCAGTTGGTATTCATGGATGCGTTCCGCCAGTCTCCTGCCTGCCCGTCCTACAGAGTGGTGGGTTGCAAATGTTTTTACGACTGGTTCGTGTACGCTCCCGTGTGCACTTCTGCGCGCAACGCCTCTGCGTATGCGCAGAAGCATCCAGGCAGGTTGGCGGGGCCTCCCGCGGCTGCTACTACTGGTTCAGCCAAACCAGGCCGAACCGGGAGCAATCCACCACTGCTCCTACATAGTGGTTGTTGCAATCTTTACATTGTATGTTGTAAATGACTTCTGTTTGTTTTTTCTTCTGGGGTTGCTGGGTCTTTTGGTTTGCTTAGGATGTTTTAAAGGGCTTTTTAGTTAGCTTGTGTTCTGCAATGATTCCATGTGGTTGTAGTATTCTGTTGGTGTTTTTTGAAATATTATTGATGTACAACAGTGTAATTCTTTTTAGGGTTTGTGTTGGCTGTGCCACATTTGGGCTGAGTGGTCAGGGACTTCTTGATAACATTCTGTGGGTATCCATTTTGTTGGAATGTATTATATAGATATACAATACGTACAAACTTGAAATTTGGCACCTATGCTCCTCTTGGCTTATAGGTGCTCACTAAGAAAGGATTTTTCTAAATGACCATCAGATCATCAGTATTTCTTATACAGTATTATATTAACATGTGTCAATTGCGACCCTACCTGGATTGGGAGGCCCTTCAGATAGTCACTCACGCCCTTGTGACCTCAAGACTCGATTACTGTAACGCGCTCTACATGGGGCTGCCCTTGAAGAGTGTTCGAAGACTTCAGCTAGTCCAGAACAAAGCCGTGCGAGCGGTCGTGGGTGCACCCAGGTACACCCACGTTACACCTATCCTCCGCGAGCTGCACTGGCTACCTATTAGTCTCCGGACTCGCTTCAAGGTGCTAGTCGTTACTTATAAAGCCCTACATGGCATTGGACCTGGGTACCTGAGAGACCGCCTCCTGCCAATTACCTCCCATAGACCGATCAGATCGCACAGACTAGGCCTCCTCCAGATCCCATCTGCCAGCCAATATCGGCTGGCGACTCCCCGGGGGAGAGCCTTCTCTTTTGCAGCTCCAGCCCTCTAGAACGAGCTCCCCGTCGAGATCCGGACCCTTACTACTCTCCCGGCCTTCCGCAAAGCCATGAAGACCTGGCTGTTCCGGCAGGCTGGGGGACTGTTGAAATAGTCAGCCCCATGGGAACTATGAATGTTGTGTATTTTAAATTGTTGTTTGTCTATTTGTCTATTTATCCCCTTCCTTTGTTTATTGTAAGCCGCCCGGAGTCCTTCGGGAGTGGGCGGCATATAAGACCAATAAATTCCAATTCAATTCAATTCAATGCTAAGAGTTAGGCGTTCTACTTCCCCTCCCCACCTGAAAGGAACTCTGTTCCAACTGTCAGTTGCCTTATATGGGCTTAGCCAGCGCATGACTCATCCGGCCTGCGGGCTGGGAGTTTAGACATTCTACTCCCCCTCCTCACCTGAAAAGAACTCTGTTCCAACTGCCAGTTGCCTTATATTAACACGCTCTGATGCTAAGGAGTTACACATTCTACATTATTTTTCAACCTTTAAGTGTCAATTTATCAAGCCCGATCACATAGTTTCATAGTGAAGCGTGAGTATCCAGCTAGTTCCATATAAAATGACATCTGTTTGTCAATCAATTGGAGGACAGCTTGCTATCATGAAGATGCACTGTCTTTGAAAGACAATCCCATCTGAGAAGAAGAATAAAGAAACAGTGGGCCACTGGATTACCTTCTGCAAGAAGATTGCACAGACTGACTACAGACAACGACATGACAAAGTAGCCACAACAGTTCTCCTGAATATCTGCAAGAAATACCATTTGCCTGCAGACAAGAATTGTTGGGCCCACAAAATTGACCAAGTAATAGAAAACGAAGAAGCTAAAGTGCTCTGGGACTTCAGCATTCAAATAGAAAGTCACCTGCCACATAACACCCCGGACGTAACAGTTGTCGATAAGAAAGACAAAAAAGTCTGGATAATGGATGTGGCAGTGCCTGGAGACAGCAGAAGAGAAGAGATTTGGATTTGGATTTGGATTTGGATTTGGATTTGGATTTTATTGGTCTTGTATGCCGCCCACTCCCGAAGGACTCCGGGCAGCTTACAATAAAAGAGGGAAGGGGGATAAATAAGACAATACAAAATATAAAATACCACAACATTGACAGTTAAAGTGGGGCTGGATACTTCAACAGCCCCAGGCCTGCCGGAACAGCCAGGACTTAATAGCATTACGGAAGGCCGGGAGGGTAGTAAGGGTCCGGATCTCAGCGGGGAGATCGTTCCAGAGGGCTGGAGCTGCAACAGAGAAGGCTCTCCCCCGGGGGGTCGCCAGCCGGCATTGGCTGGCAGATGGAATCCGGAGAAGGCCTAGTCTGTGCGATCGAATCGGTCTTTGGGAGGTAATTGGCAGGAGGCGGTCTCTCAGGAGAAAGTACTTGAGAAGATTAAAAAAATACAAAGACCTACAAATAGAAATAGACTGACTGTGGCAAAGGCAAGCAAGGGTAGTACCAATAGTAACAGGCTCCTTGGGTGCCATCCCAAAACAACTGGAGCACCAGTTGAACACCATAGGCATTGACAAATTTACCATCAGTCAATTGCAGAAGGAGGCTTTACTTTCAACTGCTTCCATCCTGCAACGATATCTGTAACTCCATCAAACATCTAGATTTGCCTATCCCAGGTCCTTGGTAAGGACTCGATAGGAAGACAAAAATGCCAAACCAAGTTTAAACATCTGGCGATAGCAGGGTCAACAAGAAAGAATATGAAAAAATCACGAAATACCAGGACTTACAAATCGAAATTCAACGACTATGGCACAAACCAGCAGTGGTAATTCCAGTGGTAATTGGCACACTGGGTGCTATTCCAAAAGCACTGGAATTACATTTAAAACAGTTAAAAATTGACAAAATCACCATCAGTCAAATGCAAAAAGCCGCACTGCTTGGATCTGCACGCATATTACGAAAATACGTTACGACGTCCTAGGCCCCTGGGTGGGGCCCGACTAGTAAGCAGTGCCAAATCCGGTGAAACAACTGGCCACTGTGATACAATTCTGTTATTGCTAGTAATAGTATTAATAATATTATCAATATGATTAATATTAATATTGTTGTTATTATTATTAATAATAATAATAATGCCTTCCCTTAGCATTTGGACAGCTCCCTTCTTTCTCATCATTTAAAGAACTAATTAGTTTTAGAAGTTATTTTGCGCTGCGCTGCTCATCTTAAAATTCAGAATAAATTCTTGGTTACAGCACAACAAATCTGAGAGGAAAAGCAAGTTGGAGGGCCCACCATTCAGAGTCCTGGAAGGCGAAAAGACTGCATTGAAATGGGGGGGGGGGGATCACAGCCATGTGGTTGTAGAGCCATCTTTTTTTTTCATGCATTAACCCATATAAGAAAAGGAGGGGGGGCTTCACCCTCTTCCTTGCAGCCCCTTTGGGTCCTCTCTGCAGACATCCCTGCTTCTGCCCAACTATTCTTTTCAAAAATTGGCTTTCTGTACAGGCTGTGGTACAGCTGTACAAGCTCCTCGTTGGCAGTGATATTGTCTATAAGAGTTGTCACTTGGCGAGGGGGGGGAAAGCACTATTGTCATTTGACAAAAGGCACCAATTCTCTTTGCAACCACAGAAAGCGTTTTCCCCTAAAAGGAACATTCCTGGCATGGCAGATGCTCCGTAATGTCTACAGCGAAACAAAAAAGGCCTTGTAAAGTATTTTCAGAGAGCAGGAGGATATTGTACAATATATTGGTCCTTTCCCCCCCCCCTTAAACATCATTTTTCCTCCTCCAGAGGCAAATAAAACTCAGCCTCGATCATTATGGTTAGCTTCAGCAAACAGATACGAGAAATATTATGTTGGTGTGGCATGCGGATAACATTTTCGTGCATTATCTGCAAGACGTAAAAAGAGAGCAAATGTGTGTGGAGGTTATTGCACTGCTTGTGCTTTGAGGAGACAGCAATAGCCAAGAAGTCGAGGAGATGCTGGTGGAACACATAGGGAGGAGCACTGAATTAGAAGCTCGCCCACTCCTTCACCATTAGCCCTGCTTAGAGGTTGCATCAAGCCAACTCAGTCTTGTAATCTTTTGAAGGCCACCCGACAAGGCCAAGAAGTTTCTGGAAAAGATATGGCTTCTTTGTCCATTTGGGGAAGATTTCAAGAGGAATGGAAGCAGACCCATCTCTACCATTCCTATATAAAACCACCTCAAAAATTGAAAAAAAAATGTAGAATCTACTCCAAGGTTTCTCAACCTTGGAAGTCTTAAGAAGCATGGACTTTTAATGGCCAAGGTTGAGAAACCCTGATCTAATCCATCCCACTAGGTAAGTTCCTCTCCATTCGTGGTGAGATCTGTGCTTGAAGGAGCTGTATCTTTAGTATCTTCACTCCTCTGCCTTCCCCGTCACAAAATAACCAAGTTAAACTTGGCTCTGTCTCAGTGCCAGCATTCATCCTACTAGATGGACATATAGGGGAGAAAATCCCTCTGTTGTGGCCCGCCAGCGGATCTGGTGGCAGATTCAGACAGTGTTGAGTTTGAGGAGGAACATGGGCCAGTCTTGGAGTCTGGGGAAGGTTCTGATGAGGGCTCTGCATTGGAGGCAGTGATGGGGCCAGGGCCATCTGACAGTTATCAGCTGCCTTTGGAGACATCAGTGGGGCAGAAGAACAGTTGGAGCCTGTTCCCAGTGTGCGCATGCACAGAGCTGCCAGGAGAAGGGAACAGCTAAGGAACAAGGGTCGACTCAGGAGTAAAGACACAGGTGGATGGTGAATGGCCCCTCCCATAGGGAATAAAGAGGAGCAAAAGGGGAGTGGAGTTTGCAGGAGACAATTAGTTCAATTCATGAGGGTGAAGATCTGTTCCTGAGTTCTCGCCAAGTATTGTCTGCTACAGAGTGGCGTTTGGAAGATATCGGCCTGGCAGCTCTCCAAGCCTGATAAAGGTCTGTAGTTGTGAAATCTCTTGAAAGACAGTTAGCTGGGACTTTGCTGGAGAGGAATTCACTTTAAACTAAATAAAAGGAGTTTTATTGGAACGAGGAGTCGGCTTCGTCCTTTTGGGAAGCCTAGTTCAGAACACCCTCTCAATATTTCTCTTTGCACATGACACCCAATGTTAGGTACAGTTATGAGGTCGCCGGGAGTCACCTTTGACTGGAAAATAGGCTAAATGATTGTTTTACAACCGCTAAATGCAATAAACATTACTGAGTACAAGGCGCTAATTTTATGACAGAACACTTGCAAGCCTGATAACCGCTGGGGACAAGTGATGTCATATGTATCATGACATCATCCTACAAGTGATGGGGATCACTGATGTCATAACAAAATTGGTATTATCATGACTTCTACCAGAAGGCATTTCTCCCTCAAAACTCCCAGTCAACTAAGTTAAATAAGAACCATAATCGAGATGTCAGATTATGAAATCAGTTGTCAATTTAACAATAGAGGACCTTTTAGCAAGGGGACCTTTTAAGACAATTTTAGCAAGAGGTTCTCTGCCCGGTTGCTGGGTGGGTGTAGCCTAGTCGGCCTCCTGCACCACGGTGGGGTGGGGGGGAGTGTTTTTACCCTCCCTGGACTCTAGAGGTTCTCCTCAAGCCTCCGGGAGGGCAAAAACAGGCTCTGGAGGCCGGAAACTTCTGATAGGGCCATTTTTCGCTCTCCCGGAGCCTCCGTGGATGCCTGCACTTACCTGCATCCAAAAACAGCCACATGGGGACTCCCGTGAGGGAA
The DNA here is from genome assembly GCF_051295495.1 of Thamnophis sirtalis. Lineage (NCBI taxonomy): Eukaryota > Metazoa > Chordata > Lepidosauria > Squamata > Natricidae > Thamnophis > Thamnophis sirtalis. Next base: position 71,285,186 of record NW_028261389.1, read on the forward strand.
GGGGTGGGCGTGGCCAGCCAGGAGTGGGATTTGGGGTTTCTTCAAGCTGCATAGAATCTTAGCTAGAGGTTTTCCCGAACCCCCAGAAGCCCACCCCTGCTTGTATCCCATTGGGGCCACTCTCTTTCAGCCCAACCCACCGCACAGGGTTGTTGTTGTTGTTGCGGAGAAAATAAGAGAAGGAAAGAATATTCGGTAGACTCGCTGTCTTGAGTTATTTACAAAAATAAAGGTGGGATATAAATAAATACATCATTACTAGCACCCACATATTGATGCTGTTATATTAAGTCAGACAGCTACAGCCAGAGAGGTTTTTTGATGGGGCATTATATCCGCTGCTGTTTTATGTGTCCTAAAGTCATGGGCGTGTGAGAGAAAGGAGTAAGTTTAAACAAATTTGACATCTCAACGGCTTTTTATATGCTGACCAAGCATTAATCTTCCTTCTTTGTTTGCGAGACTGGTGTGTGCCATCTAGTGGTCCTTGTGGGGATTGTCTTCATTCACATCTTGTCTTTATTTTATTACAGAAAGTGTTTGTTCGTTCGTTCTTTCTTTCTTTCTACTCAGTTTTCTGCAACAGTTGTGGAATTGCTTAATCACCGTCAGGAAATTCGAAATCCGAGTCTTACTTTGCCCGTGCTTACTTATTATTCTTTAAAAAAGTAAAATTTCCCTGAGTTATTAGTCTCTTCCTAGTATTGGATTAAAAATCCACTTTATTGGTTGCTAAGGTAAAAAAGTAAAATTTCCCTGAGTTATTAGTCTCTTCCTAGTATTGGATTAAAAATCCACTTTATCGGTTGCTAAGGTAAATTAAGTGCTAGAAGCATGCAGAATAAGAATGTGTATCATCATCATTAGTATTAGCACTACTATTTGCTTTCTCAAACCAGTAAAGATCAATAAATCTCAAGGCCAAATTAATGACAATTCTTTTGGTGACATCTGGGCTCATCTTGGAAGATAAATAGAATTAGCCCTGGTTTGTACTTATATGTGAGATCTCTAAAAAAAAAAAAAACAGTGTTGTAGGATCAGGAGTGGTATTCACTTACTTTCCCTACTGGTTCGCAAATATGAGCGTGCTGTCCACGCATGCGCTCGGCCTTCCGCGCAAGCACTTTGATCGTGCATGCGGCTTGCACGCATGCAGGTTGCTTGAAAACATGCCTAAATACGATGGCATACAGCCGGGGCAGGTAGGCGGGTCCACCCGTGATTTCCACTACCCTTTTGGGCGAACCGGTCCAAACTGGCTGAATACCACCTCTGTGTAGGATAGTCAGATTTCAAAAGGCATCCAAGAAGGAGGCAGGGCCAAGCCATTGCCCCAAACATGAAGCTGAGTTAGAGAGCTTAAAAGTGGTTGATATTGCCAAACAGTGGAAAGAAGAAGCAAAACCTGTGTTTGTATTTCTGGTATAGCTAGATGCCCTGAGCAATAAATATAGAAGTTATTAGATATTGACACATATATAAACCATTGCCGGGCACAGAGATTGAATTTTTATGCTATATTTATTTATACTAGCAGGATACCCATGCTTCGCTATGAAACTATGCGATCAGGCTTGATATTGATACATGGACACTTAAAGCTTGAAAATTAATGTAGAATGTGTAACTCCTTAGCATCAGAGCGTGTTAATATAAGGCAACTGGCAGTTGGAACAGAGTTCTTTTCAGGTGGGGAGGGGGAGTAGAATGTCTAACCCCTTAGGCTAGATGACTCAAATGCTGGCAACAGCCAGTCCCAGTTTAGTAAAGCAGAGTATGTTAATATAAGGCAACTGGCAGTTGGAACAGAGTTCTTTTCATGTGGTGAGGGAGAGTAGAACATCTAACTCCTTAATATCAGAGCTTTTTAATATAATAGTGTGTAAGAAATACTAATGATTGCATGGTCATTTCAGAAAATCCTTTCTTAGCAAATACCTAGAGGCCAAAAAGAACCTACTTCAAATTTCAAGTTTGTAGACTCTACAGTTCTGGAGATTTTATGATGAGTGAGTGGTATTTGGCTTTTAGATAGATAGATAGATAGATAGATAGATAGATAGATAGATAGATAGATAGATAGATAGATAGATAGATAGATAGATAGATAGATAGATAGATAGATAGATAGATAGATGATAGATAGATAGATAGATAGATAGATAGATAGATAGATAGATAGATAGATAGATAGATAGATGATAGACAGACAGACATTTGTGTACATATGTGTGTTCTTTGGATGGATGGATGGATGGAGGGAGGGAGGGATGGATGGATGGAGGGAGGGATAACAAATGGACATTACCTGTCATAAGACAACTGTGATTTGATGACATTTTATTTCCTTTTTTTTAAAGAATTTTATTAAGTTTCAAAAATAAAGTTAAAATACAAAGTTATGACACAAAGAAAAAAGTGAGGGAGGGGAACAATAAGGAAAATGTTACACATGACAACCCCCCCCCCCAAAAAAAAAACATAGGAGAAAAATTACTTCCACCTCTCTTCAATACAGATATTGTTATAGGATAAAATAAACTCCAGTTTTCATTTTTTTAAAAGAAGATACAAAAATATGAAAGACATACATAATAATCAAATAATAATATATAGTATCATAGTCTCTCAGCCTGAATAAAAAAAAAATGTAATCCATAAATGCATCGTAATATCACTCCCACAAATACACATATTACTAAATATTCAATCACTTTGCCTGGGGATATGATATAAATGGCTTCAGGAATAGTTTTAAATGGTAGTAATTTTTCTTCTTCTAATTATGTTATAGACTTGTTTATTGTTCTGTCGTCTTTTGAAAGAGATTAAAATGGAGGAGGATTGCCAGCTACTAAAAAAATGACTACACAGAATGTAAAATCTCAATTAGAATCAACACCCCCCCCCCAAAGATGGCTTGAACATAATTTTTTTTTTTTAGACTTAAAAAGTTATCTGAGAAGGCTGACTGAAGAGAAAATAAATTGGTGTGCTAAATTATGAAGTGTTGCTTTAGAAAGAAACCCAGAAGGGGAAAGGAGTGGGCTGCTTGAAGCCAGCAGGAAGCTGAGATGGGGGAAAGATACAGCCTCTTACTCCAGCTATTCCTGTGGAAGCTAAGTGTGGCTTCTGTAGGCACATCAGGACCGGATGAATTGCTGCGAGCAGATTTCTTGCTGTGATTCAGCATTGGAAGTAGAATCCTAGCCAGCAAATAATTGGAGTTCCAGATCGAAGGTTAATGACCCTTTTGACCTAGGCTTCACAAAATCACAAAGCAGACTCCTTGTCCCGACAAAACCCATTTTTTTTATTATTAAGCTAATGTGAATTCCTCTCAATCACATCCAGCAAAGCCCCCAAACAGTCTTTCAAGGGTGAATTTACAACCCTAACCTTGTCAATCTTGGAGAGCTGCCAGGCTGATATCTTCGCAATGCTCTACAAGAAAATAATTGGCATGGAGTCTCTTAAGAGTCACGAACAAATCTTCACACTAATGAAATGAACAAATTGTCTCCTGCAAACTCCACTCCCCTTTCGCTGCTCTGTTCTCTCTGGGAGGGGCCATTCACCGTCCACCTGTGCCTTTATTCCCGAGTTGGCCCTTGTTCTTTAACTGTTCCCATCTCCTGGCAGCTCTGTGCATGCGCATATTGGGAACAGGCTCCAGTTGTTCTTCTGCCCCACTGATCTCCGACTCCGAAGGCATCTGATAACTGTCAGATGGCCCTGGCCCCATCTCTGCCTCCGACACAGAGCCCTCATCAGAACCTTCCCCAGACTCCAGGACGGGCCCATGTTCCACCCCAACCGCCTCACTAGCTGAGTCTGGCGGGCCACAACAGTGACACACACACCCCTCCTGCCCTTACTCTTCCTCTAGTGCAAGGGGGGGGGGGACCACAGGCCTTTTCTGACTTGTGGACTTTAATTGAAGTCCATGGCTAACTAAGGAATTCTGGGAGTTGAAGTCCATGGCTGGCTCAGGAATTCTTGGAGTTGAAGTCCATGGCTGGCTCAGGAATTCTGGGAGTTGAAGTCCATGGCTGGCCCAGGAATTCTGGGAGTTGACATTCATGGCTGACTAAGGAATTCTGGGAGTTGAAGTCCATGGCTGGCTCAGGAATTCTGGGAGTTGAAGTCCACAAGTCATAAAGTCCCCATCCCTGCTCTAATGGGACTAGACTTGTCACAACAAATTGGGGAGGATTTGAGACCCACAGCACTAACTGGATCAGAGTAAATACTGTATATTTAAAAAGCAAATAGGAAGTTTGAATACCTCAGCAGATGCCAACACCTGACCGACATTGTCTTGGCTCAGAATTGATCAGGGTTGGATCTTGTTAGCCCTTTGATGAGAGACCACCAGGAATTGCTGAGCTGTAGAGCCCCCACATCCACCCCGAACAAAACTTCCCAGATTATGGCAATCAGTTTCCAAGAAAACTACGTGAATGCATTCATGGAATCCCCTGGATTGAAGCCCAGCTTGACTTTTAGGATAATGCGTGGGATCAGCAAAAGAAGAAGAAAAAAGTCAAAAAGGGGCTTTTCTTTTGCCAGTTGTGGTAACAGTTTCCTTGTTGCTTTCGTTGGTGTCAAATTAGAGTTCTTGCAGCAAAAGCTTTGTGAATAATTGACTTGGAGAGCAGCGTGCTGTGGAATGCCATGGCAGCAACATTCTGCTTCTTTGTTGACATCTTGAAGACTTCCTTGTGCTCCATTAATGAAAGTGGCGCTACCCAAAAGCTTTGTTCCAGGAATTAAATGCATTGAAACACCCACGTTGCAGTAAATCCACCCAGCAGCACAAGATCCTGAAAGTCACGAGTCCCCATTCTTTAAAAAAAACGTTCTTATTTTTCATCCATGCTTTGTAGAGCTGAACCTTCTGAGTGGTCAAACATTTGGCGTCACCCAAGTTAGGTTTTCTCTCATTTGGGGTCCTTTGGGGATGGGGGCCCTGGGACCCTCATGCTGACTGAGAATCCTGGGAATGAAGTCTCTGCGTGCTTGAAGATCATTCATTAATTCAGGTAATCAATTTGTATGACTGCCAGGGGTGGTTGGGAAATGTGCACGCACACGCCCTGTCCGCACATGCGCCTGGCCTTCCGCGCATGGGCTTTGCTCAAAAACAATCACTAAATGCGATGATATAGAGCAATTTCCACTACCGCTTCAGGCAAACCGGCCCAAACCGGCTGAATACCGCCTTTGATGGCTGCCCATTTAAGCAAGTGACTCTGGGCAGTGAGCAATCATTCCATCCTAAATGTGGATAAGAACGTTCCATCTGTTGCTAGGTTGCTCTTGCACCAATGGTGGGTTGCAGGTGGTACGCCCGGTACGGGCGTATCGGTGCCTGCCGGGAGGACTGGGTGCCATTCCAGTATGGTATGGTATACCCACCCGCCCGAGCTCGTTACCTGTGTTTGAGCTCTTCGACGCTTACGTGCTCGGAGCGTATGGCACCTGCGCAACGTCCCACCAAGCAGCTGGAGCATCACAGAACCGTTGCAGACATAAGGACGCGTGCTGCGTGCGTGCGTGCATGTGGGGGACACTGGACCTCGTTGCACCGTACCGGTTGCAATGGGATCCGGAACCCACCACTGTCTTGCATTATTTATGAGAATGGTTGCTTAGTATGACCATTTTCCAATTGGGAAAGTCCATTCTCCCTTTGCCAAACTGTGCTTCTGACCTAGTTACTAGTGTCTGATTTTTTTTTTTAGAATCTAGCTCTTTCAAATTTGAAAAACAAAGTACGTTAAGAGGGGGCTAATAGGTGGATAAAACTTTTTTTTCAATTTAGAACTAAGCTGAAAGTGTTCTTTGAGGTCTTCTAGTCTCAACCCCTGTTCAAGCATATATACCAGTGATGGTGAACCTTTTAGTGCCTAAACCGGAATGTGTGTGCATATGTGTGTGCACTGAAAACCCGAAGACCAGCTGGCCGGCTCATGGCACTCTTTTCGGGCTGTTTTCAGGCCGTTTTTCAGCTAATTTCGAGCTGTTTTTCAGGCCAAAACCAGCCTGAAAACGACCCAAAAATGGCCTCTTCTTTTTGCCATTTTCAAGCCATTTTCTGGTTCTCTGGCATGCACCAGAAACCAGAAGAGCAACTAGCAACAGCATGCTAGGGCTCTGTGTGCCACTTCTGGCACACGAATCATAGGTTCGCCATCACAGATACATACCATTCCAGACAAGCGGCTGTCCATTCTCTTCTTATAAACCTCCAGGGATGAAGCACCCACAACTTCTGAAGGCAAGTTCTTCCACCAGTTAATTCTTCCGTTAGGAAGTGTCTCCTCAATTCCAGGTTTTGCTTCTCTCCTTGATTAGTTTCCACCCATTGTTTCTTGTTCTACCCTCTAGTGGTTTGGAAAATAAGATGAGCCCTTCTTCTTTGTGGCAGCTCCTCAAATACTGGAACACTGCTATTATTCCACCTCTGCTCCTTTTATCTAGACTACCCATACCCAAATCCTGCAAAAAAAAAATGCCAAATCGGTTCCACCACAAAACCGCGGTAGACTAAAGCGCGCTCGACAAAAGCGCGTACCTGACGTCATCACAGCGCGACGAAAACATCACGCTGTGAGCGGTAAACTTAAAATTAACGCGAAAACCTTACCCTAACCCCCCCTAAACCTAACCCTTAACCTAACCCTAAACCTAACCCTTAACCTAACGCTAAACCTAACGCTAACCCTTAACCTAACCCTAAACCTAACCCTAACGCTTAACGTAACCCTAAACCTAACCCTTAACCTAACCCTAAACCTAAACCTAACCCTTACCTTTACGTGAATCGGCTTGCTTTAAAAGTGCTTTTTAAAATCTCCGCGGTCGTATTTGTCGCGCTGCTGATGACGTCAGGTACGCGCTTTAATCGGGCGCGCTTTAGTGGTCCACGGTTTTGTCGTGCCACGGCCAAATCGAGTTATAAAAGACCTGGCTGACTGCATGATCAACCATCATAACAATAACCCACAAATGGCACCCTATTTCAAATTTGGTAAATGCAAGGATGTGAAGACAAAATGACTGCAGCTGTTAATGTTTTGTTTTTCTTTTCATTGGAAGAAATAAGTAGAAGTAATAAGACATCCTCCCTATGTATTTATGAACATGATTTCCATTCCTCCAGATTGCATTAAAGGGTTAGGAATGGGATGGTTTGGGAGATTTTACTGGGGAATAGGTCTTACTTTGGCTCCGTAGGTGTTGTCAGATTTATTAAGCCAGACATTAACTTAGTCGCAATAAATTTACGAGGACTTTCAAAACTGATGAAATTTTTACCCTTGAGCAAAATGTTTCACGCCAGGTGCCTTAAGCGCCGATACAGCCCAGCCTTTTTTGTTGTTGACAACTACAGAACAAATAGGATTAAACACAAGTTTGCAGTTAATAAATATGATGAAGGTTGGATTTACCTGAGAAGCAATTAAACCTTGGGTTTTTCTGTGCAGAGAATCCGAGATTAAAATTTGCCTTTCTCAATAGCTGTGTGAATCTCCTACATCTTCGGTGCACATATTGGCACTCAGCGGTCTCCTTTCAGAATAAAAGGCACGACTCTAATGACTCCGTTTAATTACGGTTCTTGTTTAAATTATCGAGAAGCTGTGGAACAGAGAACAGGGTGTCGGGAGAGAGTTGAAAAATTCAAGATGGCAGCCATGCGTGTATGATCAAAGCCTGTTCCTTTTTAATGCGCATTGTGCCTACACGCATAAAAGGAAGGGCTCAGAAACCGAACTTTAAAAGAAGCTAAAATAGATTGAGACCAAATGAAAAATGAAAAAGAAGTTGGAAGTGAAGGCGGCTAATGTGTTGTGGCCTGCCAGCGGCCAGCAGAGCTGGCAGCAGATTCAGACAATGAGGTTGGAGAGGAACATGGGCCAGTTCTGGAGTCTGGGGAAGGCTCTGATGAGGGCTCTGTGTCAGAGGCAGAGAGCGGGCCGGAGCCGTATGCCAGTTATCAGCTGCCTTCAGAGTCGGAGATCAGTGGGGCAGAAGAACAGTTGGAGCCTGTTCCCAGTGTGTGAATGCACAAAGTTGCCAGATGAAGGGAACAGCTAAAGAACAGGGGTCGACTTGGGAGTAAAGCCACAGGTGGACGATGAATTGCCCTTACCAGAGGGAATAAAAGAGGAGCGAAAGGGGAGTGGAGTTTGCAGGAGACAAATTAGTTCGCTTAATTGGTTCATGACTCTCCAAGACTCCAAGTTTTGCAGATATTGGCCTGGCAGCTCTCCAAGCCAGATAAGGTCTGTGACTATAAATCCTCCCTTGAAAGACTTTGCTGGATGAGCAGAATTCACAGTAAATTAATAGAAGGGGTTTTTGTCGGGACAAGGAGTTTGCTTCATGCTCTTGGGAAGCCTCGGTCACAACAGTATGCAAACAGAAGCTAAAATAGAGGAAATCTCATCTTGCCTTCCCACTTTTGGTGTTTCAAATTTACTACACTGAGATAGAGATGAACCTTTTGAGGCAGTAGATCAGGGGTGTCAAACTTGCATTGTCACGGCAACGTCACATGGCGTATCACAACATTTCCCCCCTTCGCTAAACCGGGCGTGGCCAGTGCATGACGCATCCCGCCCACAGGCCGGGAGTTTGACACCCTTGCAGTAGATCAAATCCCCCAAAACCGTGAACAGCAATAGTATATATTTTCCACCAGGTTTTGTTGGAATGTCACTTAAAATTGGTGCATTCAAACTCTGATAAGCTTGATGCATCTCAAATTTTCCCTTCAAATAATAAAATCCATAAAAAAGAAGAAGGAAAAAGATAGATTTGGGTCATCCCCTGCCATTTAGGTTCTTGGCAGCTAAATAAACAGTTTCAATCACTGTGGATTCCATCTGCCAAAAAGTTGCCTGCGTTACAATTAAATTAAATTGTTGGTGAGTGGGAAGAGAGAAATTAACACCAAGCTGTACATTTTCAGCATCAGAGTGATGTTTTTGATAATACATAGTTCTGCCTTATGTAACGCCACATAAATGGTTCCTCCTGCTTCTGATAATTGTGACAGACGTGTGTATCATCTATACAGCTGGGATTGGTCTGTTACACCAAATATTCCTAATCTGTGCCATATGGAGCCTGAAGAGTGATTGTCAGCTCTGAATTTGCCATGAATTTCAGGACATCTTACTTCTGAGTAAATATAACCTGGGGTACCTCTCTTATATTTACACAGAACTAAGATCCCCTAAATCTGACGCAGTGGCCAAGACACTGAGCTTGTCGATCAGAAAGGTCGGCAGTTCAGTGGTTCGAATCCCTAGCGCCGCGTAACGGAGCGACCTCCCGTGACTTGTCCCAGCTTATGCCAACCTAGCAGTTCGAAAGCACGTAAAAAATGCAAGTAGAAAAATAGGAATCACCTTTGGTGGGAAGGTAACACACGTTCCGTGTATCTTCGGCGTTTAGTTATGCCGGCCACATGACCACGGAGACGTCTTTGGACAGTGCTGGCTCTTCAGCTTTGAAACGGAGATGGGCACCACCCCCTAGAGTCAGGAACAACTAGCACATATGTGCGAGGGGAAACTTTACCTCTCCCCAGTTACATCTGCCTGCCCTGTTAGATTTTGCAGAGCTGCCACCAGCATTTTGTGGGTCCCAGGAGACATGCCTTCTTTGCTGTGGGGCCCAGGTTATGAAATATTATTCCCTCCTCCCCAAATTAGATTAGCCCCATCTCTTTTGACATTTTGGAAATCCCTCAAGACCTGGTTCATTATCAGGCTTAGAGTCTCAGGAATTTGGAGTGTAGATGGCTCCATTGAAGATGTTCTTATCTTCTCCAGTCTTTAATAATATTTATTTTTTAAAATGTTGTTCAAAAGCATTTTACTTGTTTTTATATGTGGTTTTATCCATGAGATGGACCTTAGGGGAAAACAAAAAATAAAGCAACAGATGGGGGAGAAAGTTGAACATCATTTATAGTCTTGTTGGTCCAAGTATTTGTTAAGCCCTGTACGTAAAAACTTCTGAAAGTTCTTTACCAGGAAATCAACTTTGTTCCAAACTGTAATGCATTTCATATTTTTTTTCTTTGCAGTTGAGATTGCGGATTCCAAGATGCTGTGTGTTAGGAAGAAGGTAGACCCAGAATCTCCTTCCTTTCTCCACGAGAGCATTGCCAAGATACATCGGAACAAGAGATGCTTCACCAAATTCAGGTTCTTAAAATATGGATCATTAGAGCAAGTACTGGTTGGACCAGAGAACAGAAAGCATCCCTAGACAGTGTTGGAATAACTCTGCTTTGAAGCACCCATTGTAATTTCTTAGCAGAAAAATACATCAAATGCAAACTTACATTGGGAATTTAAATAGTTGCAAGTCCCACAGAAGCCCGGTATCATGAAAAACCACATTTATCTATTTATTTATATCCCACCTTTATTATTTTTACAAATAACTCATATTGCTGGGGCTTCTGTCAGATGCCTGTGCTAGTTTCTTCTTTATAAGACTGGAATCTGTCTTCTGTGGGCCCAAGAATTGTTCAGATCCCTTTCAACTGCTGATTATAATATTTCGGTTTTCAAGATTAAGGGTTCTCTAACAGTGAATAAGTGAGGAACGCGGTGGCTCAGTGGCTAAGACGCTGAGCTTGTTGATCAGAAAGGTTGGCGGTTCGAATCCCTAGCGCCGCGTAACCGAGTGAGCTCCCGTTACTTGTCCCAGCTTCTGCAGTTTCGAAAGCATGTAAAAATGCAAGTAGAAAAATAGGGACCACCTTTGGTGGGAAGGTAACAGCGTTCCGTGAGCCTTTGGCATTTAGTCATGCCGGCCACATGACTACGGAGATATCTTCGGACAGCGCTGGCTCTTTGGCTTAGAAATGAAGATGAGCACCGCCCCCTAGAGTCTGGAACAACTAGCACATATGTCCAAGGGGAACCTTTACCTTTTAAAAGAGCGATACAGTGTATTGTCAGGGTGTGCCATTTACAAAAGAGAAAGACCAGAGGAAAAATAACAAAAAATATTAACACATAAACTTACAATAGTAATAATAATATAATAACACATGTACTAATAACAATAGTAATACCATAACAAAAGTAGTTTTAACTAAGTTTCTTTTTATATTGGCTTATTTACGTTTTTGTTACTTGTAATGATTGTAGCTATAAACCATCACTATTTTTAATACAAACATTCATAGTCTTTATTTCATCGAATTTCTACCTCTTGTCTCTAACCACTCATAACATCTATTCCGAATCAAATAATATTCTGTGTCTTCTTTATCATTTATTCTTAAGGTTAATCTGTCCATTTCAGCACAATCTAAAAGTTTTTGAATTGCATCTTCATCTAGTGGGGTATTCTCATTTTTCCCAGTATTGTGCAAATATGATCCTTGCTGCTGTTATGTAAAACTAAATACAGTATGTGAACAATTCTTTGCTACTGTGGAAAGTTTGTGGTTTTGTCTTACAGATGCCAAGGAGGTAACGCTGCGAATGGATGAACAGCGATGGTCTGGGATTTAGACTGTCCTTTGGGGTGAGGTAGTAGGTTGTATAGTTTTAGGGTTACACCCTGACTGTCAGATAACTATACAATCTACTGTCTTTCCTGAAGTGGCTGTAATAGCATCACACGAGGCATCGTCCCACCTTTCTAGAAACCGTACTTGATTATTTTATGTGCATGATGTGTTTTGAGTAAAAGCTTAGAAGGTACAGTAGCATATTAGAAATTTTTACAACCTTACAGTCACATAGTCTGTTTTTTACAATAAACCCACTGATTTTAAGATAGTGGCTGCACCCACCTCATGAAACTCCCACCTCTTTCCACCTGCCACAGTACACATACACACCACACAGGTACCCCAATAATGCCTTTTTGTGCGTGCTGTACACAGAATGGTGTTCTGACCCAGGCTTCCTTAGAAAGCAGGAAGCAAAGTCTTGGTCCCGACAAAACCTCTTTTATTTACAGGACTGTGAATCCCTTTCATCCACAGTCGGCAAGGCTTTAGCAAACAGTCTTTCAGAGGAATGTTTATCCACACGCACCTTATCTCGTTTGGAGTGCTGCCAGTTTGCAAAACACAGGGCAAAGCAAAACTTGGCACAGAGCTTCTTATAATCACAAACAGAACTTTCTGGACTGAATGAACGAATTGTTTCTTTCAAAAGTCCATTCCCCGTTCGTTCCTCTTTTGTTTCCTATGGGAGGGGCCAATCGCCTCCAAGTCGACCCTGCTTTCTTAGTTGTTCTTGTCTTCTGGCAGCTCTGCGCATGTGCACACTGGGAACAGGCTCCATCTGTTCTTCTGCCTCACTGCTGTCTTAACTCCCTCTCTGCCTCTGACGCAGAGCCCTCGTCTGAGCTTTCCTCGGCCCTCAGGACTCGCCCATGTTCCTCCCGAACCTTCTCACTGTCCGACTCTGCTGGCCAGTGGCGGGCCACAACAAATGGACTATCCTTAGATTTACCTCAACAATGGACTGAATTGGGTGTTTGTTTGTTTTCAAAAAGAAAAGAAATAACACTTTCAGAATTCAAAAAAGACCAAAAAAAATTTCCTTTGCATATAGTAATTTCATAAAAGCTTTAAAACTTCCCGAGTGGACACAAGTATCAGTCTAAAAATCATGGAATGGTTATCCTGAAATTGGTGTTGACTAGAATTATTCCTACTCAAAGCTCCTGGGTGACTGATAGAAGGTGAGGGAACATTTCCATTACAGTTAATTTTTGAATTCATGGAGGAGGAGAAAGAAGAGGCTGTGAGGTAATTTCTCACAGTGAGGTGGTGATCCAAAGCTTTAAGATGAGGAGATCCCTGGAGATGCTCGTATGGTTGCTCTCGTTATAATCTGTTTAAACTTTTCACTTATACAATTCCTGGTTTTCCCAGTGATCTCGCATCCTAATGTTTTTATACATTTTTAATTTTTATTAATAATGTACAACTAACCTGGAGTCTGGGGAAGGCTCTGATGAGGGCTCTATGTCGGAGGCAGAGATGGGGCCAGAGCCGTATGCCAGTTATCAGCTGCCTTCAGAGTCAGACATCAGTGAGGCAGACGAACAGCTGGAGCCTGTTCCCAGTGTGCGCATGCGCAGAGTTGCCAGACGAAGGGAACAGCTGAAGAACAGGGGTCGACTTGGGAGTATCCATATGATGTCAATATATTAATTTAAGCCTTATTTATTAAAACCAGACCATATGGAAACATCTGAGCCCCCTTTTCAGTTTTAGAATATAAAAACATTTCAAAAATCTATAAAGAACGCTTCTTTTAAATTTACTCCTTCCTTCAGGAGGATAATTTTTTTTCTCTATCTGGGTAAAACAATTCTTTCCCAAGCGCCAGACTTAATAGCACGAGTTCGTCATAAAAATACCAATTTCCCTCTTTTAGGTATATAATTCAACATCACATTTACACCCATCCACAATTTTCTTTATTCTTTTTTTCAACTATAATATATATTGTAACTTGAAATCAGAAAAGAAGCATGACGGGAACGGGACCAAATCACGTGACTCAGCGTATCCCCAAGTTTCTCATTGACATGATTGACATGCCAATTACCTCCAATAGACCGATTAGATCCCACAGATTAGGCCTCCTCCGAATTCCATCCGCCGGCCAATGCCGGTTGGCGACTACCCGGAGGAGAGCCTTCTCTGTGGCTGCTCCGACCCTCTGGAACGAGCTCCCCGTGGAGATTCGAACCCTCACCACCCTCCAGGCCTTCCGCAAAGCCCTTAAAACCTGGCTGTTCCGACAGGCCTGGGGCTAAAGAGCTTTTGCCCCCCTCCCCTCGAATGGTATGGTTGTTGTGTGTTTTTAAATTGTGTATTGTTTTGTTCGTCTTTTTTATCCCTTATCTGTATCCCCTTCCCTGACTTGGATTGTGAGCCGCCCTGAGTCCCCTCCGGGGAAAAGGGCGGCATATAAATGCAATAAATTCAATTCAATTCAATTCAAGGAGGAACCAGATCCAGCATTAAGGATCAAGATCAGCTGAAGCTTCACCCAGCTTTTCAGCAGGGTGAGGTAGTAGGTTGTGTGGTTTCAGGGTAGTAATTTTGCCCCAATCAGGAGTTAACTATACAACCTACTGCCTTCCTTGAGGAAGAGATTTGCAGCCTCTTTGAACACTTCACAGTACAATACAACATTGGTTTTATGCTACAGTCACATTCCCACTTTATTCAAAATGAACTAAACAAGGGATGAAGCTTTCCTGGCAGAAAAGGCCATTCTCCGAACCTTTAGAGAATTGCAACATTTCATCCAGTTCAGACATCCCGTTTCCCAAGTTTTCACTATTTCAGGACCAATGTGTATGTGAGTATTAAATTATTCTCTTTGTCAAAGCCTTTGTATCAATAAATCCTCCTGAATTTGCCAGTCAAGGCAGGTTTCAAGAAAGACTCTTCATTATCTCAAAGCTGAAATAAAAGATTTTGTGGTTTCAAGTATTGGTCTTAAGTGTCATTAGAACTGAATTAAATTGTCATGGTTGTGTTTTTTTCCCCCAGGGCCGCTAATTGACTTAAATTCAGGTCTCGCGTAGTAGGAAAAAAATCTGACACAAAAGAGAAAGATTTCTGTTTTTTTATGACAGAGATGAACAGGTGAGTCCAAGTAGATGCAGCCCATAATACAGTATCTTTCTACAGAAGAACAGCAGCGGTCGGTTCCTACCGGTTTAGCTACTACGGGTTTATGGCCAAACCCGTAGTAGCTTGGTGGTCTGGGGTCGCTGGAACCGACAGCGACCCAGGCCTGCTATGCCCCCAAACTGCTTCTCCCGCAGGTGCCACCACCTTGTTTTTTTGCTTCTGCACATGGGCAGAGCAAGTTTAGTTGTACTGAGCGGTTCTACCACAAATGCGCGAACGACAAGCGCGCCTGACTAAACCGCGGTGACAAAAGCGCGCCGACGAATGAGCGCTGAAGCGCGACGACAACAGCGCGCCAACAGAAGCGCGCTGTAACCCTAAACCTAATCCTAACCCTAAACCTTACCTTAACTTAAATCGCGCTTCTGTCGGCGCGCTGTTGTCGGCGTGCTTTTGACATTGCGGTTTTAGCGCCACGGTTTTGTCGTTCGCGCATTTGTCGGGTCACGGTACTGCGCATGTGGCACAGCACGCATCAAGAGCGTCGCTGAGCGAACCGGCAGTAGTCTCTGCCGGAACCCACCCCTGGAGCACAGGTGTGTGTGTGTGTGTGTGTGTGTGGCCCCTCAAAAGCAAAGACGGCATGATTTTATTGGCAACAAACACGCACAAAGTGAAGTTTGCTGTGCCCTCTGGACTTTTTCAGCCCACACACAAATACCCTTACTTGGAAATATTCCGACAGCAAACAAAAACAGCTCTGGAGGCTCTTGTGAAAAACAGCAGCCGGGAGGAGGAAGATTTTCCAAAGTACTAAACTCGAGCAGAAATCTCAGCCTTTGTGTTACGATGCATTAAGAGTCGAAAGGCACTTTGAGTCTTGGTGAGAAAATTGGCTGTAAAAGCTCTCTGCCTAAGTACGAACCTATCAATATTTTTCAGTACACTGGGGAAAAGGCCTTCTAGCCTTAGTATTGCCCAGCAGTAACCAACACAAATATTTTGATCCGATTCATATCGTCATGTTTGAATGTCTAGTTCAGGAGTCGGCAACCCTCTGAGGCTCTGGAGGGAACCTTGGAGGTTGTCTATTCCAGTAGTCACCAACCAAGAAAATTTTGGTGGTCTGCAGAAAATTTATTTGCATTTTTAATATTGCACTAAATACTTTTTATCTTTTTTTAAATTCATATTCATGGTCCGTAGGATTTAAAATTATGAATTTAGTGGCCCCTGAGGTCCGAAAGGTTGGTGACCCCTGGTCTAGTTCAACCCCTGCTTAGGCAGGTTATCCAATTAGTGAAGGTAACTAAATGATTATCCAATTTAATGCAATGTCCGGGTTACAAATACCATCCAAAATTAAATCGGAGTCCGAGGCAAAAGATTCCTCAACGTTCCAGTTTATTTAGAGAGCCGTGTTAGCACATCTGGGAATACCCGAATCTGAAATCTGTTCGGTTTTCCCCACCCAGTTGAAAGTTCAAGATCCTGCACCCCACACCCACAAGTCCATCACATAGTCCAATCTTCCACTGCCATGCTGGCAGCTACACCCATCCAGTTCCGGTCAGGTGCAGAGGTGCAGAGACAAAGGATGACCTTGGCTTTCTAGAAAGGATTTTTCTTTTGGCTACATAGCATCTAACTCTGTACAATTCCCCCCCCCCTCCCATTTTCCCACAACAGAAAAAAGCACAGTAGAATAATAGAAAGTGTGGCCGGCCAAAGATCCAATGGAAAAGATGGCTGCAGTTGGATTCTCAACACATTAATTTCTTCCTATGATTGCCTCCTAATAAAGACACCTTATGTTTGCAGTGAACCTGGCTTGTGTGTGTGTGTGTGTGTAGAAGACGTATTTGAAACCATGGTCCACAAAAAGCAAGTGAGATTTTGATCTTACCTGGTCAAACATTAGCCCTTCAGCTGAACAAAGTGGGATGAAAGTTTTCAACTGGTCCACGCGGCGAACTGCGCTGCCCAAAAGCAACATCGGTTTTCCGGATTCTATCACTACCTCTTTATTTTATTTTTTTACCAATAAACCCGATTAAAGAAAGTCCCTGTGAATCTTGTTTGTCTGATCATGTGTCCCTGTTTAGGAGTTTGATGCCAACACGTGCAAATTTTGGTTGCTAAGCAAGAGCGTTGTTAAGTGAGTCACCACATTTTACAAGTTGGCCATGCCCATCCAGTCACATGGCCGGCAAGCCACTCCCACAAAATAGGCCACACCCATAGAACAGGTAATAATAAATTTTGAAACCCACCCCTGCTGTCCGCCATTAAAACCATCTTTCCAAACAGCGACCATTGTTTCCAGTGCCTTTCTCCCCACCTGGAACGGAACCCGGATGGACATTTCTTCCAACCCTTGCAGCAATGCGAATGCAGTCCAAAAACTGGAAGGCCCTGCCCCCCTTTTTGATCTTGACTTGCAAATTCCCCTGGCTACAACTCACCTCTGCTGGGGACTTCCTTGTCCCCTGAAATCAGAGGTGGGTTCCTACCAGTTCGCACCTATTCAGTAGAACCGGTTCATCAAATCTACCGAACCGGTTAGAAGAGGTTCCACCAGTGGACCCGGAAAGCAGGCCACACCTACAGAAGAGGTTCCAAATTTTTTTGAAACCCACCACTGGCAAGGATCTTGTAACTTGACAGCTTTAAGACTTGCATGCTTCAATGCCAGAGTTTCTGAATAGCTACTTGGACCAACCTAAGTACTAATTCATAATTTCATATCCGGTCACATGGGTGGCAAGCCACTCCCATCCGGTCACATGGGTGGCAAGCCACTCCCACAAAGGAGGCCACACCCACAGAGTAGGTTCCAACAATTTTTGAAACCCACCACTGCCTGAAATATAAAGAAAACCTACCCATCTCCAAACTCTTTATGCTGAACATCTGCTAGGGGGAAAAAAATAAAGGTTTCTTGTTCAAACTGACTGTGAAGATTGGCCTTGGAAGGGAAAGGACTTCATTGCCTTGGAGATGAGGTGACCTCCTTCCTGCTTTATCAAAAGCCTTGCAAAAGCTCACTGCAGTTCTAATTCTCCACTGAACTTCACCCAGGTTGATTTATAAAGCTTCATGATCTCACTGGGTTATATAGTGCTGTCTCAATTAATGCTCACTGCGTGTTTTGGATTTATTATAGCTTTTAAGCCAGCCTGTATTGTACATGATGAAAAATAAGACTTTAAGGAAGAGAGAAAAAGAACCAAAGCCATTGAAGTGGCACAATGGCTAGGGATGGAGAGCCATTTTCTGTCCCCGTTTTCTGTTCAGAAACAAGAAAAGCAGAATATCTGGGTATCACATTTTAGACAGGCGTTTCTCAACATGAAAATGGGCGGACATCAACTCCCAGTATGCCCCAGCCAGTATGCTAATTTAGAAATTCTGGGAGTTGAAGCCCACACATCTTCAAGTTGTCATGGTTAAGAATACTGTCTTAGACCCATTCTGACAAATAGATATTATTCAATGCTTGAAATATATAATGGATGGGCCAAACATTACAGCATCTGCACAGAACCACAGCTAAAAGGAAATTAAATTAACGACTGCCCTGTTTTTTTCTGTGATCTTGGCTTTCCCAGGTGATCAATATTTTCTACAACAGGCTACCAGTTTAAAAGATGCCACCATCCATATGGCCACAAGATGGTGTCAAAGAGCTGAATATCTTTCCCCCTCTCCCTATCTCTCCTCCCCCCTCCATCTCTCCCCTCTCCTCCTCTCTCTCCCTCTTTCTCCCCCTCTCCCTCTCTCCCCCTTTCCATCTCTCCCCCTCTCCCTCTTTCTCTCCCTCTGTCTCCCTCTTCCTTAGTCTCTCTCCCCCTCTCTCTCATTCCCTATCTCCATCTCTCTTCCTCCCTCTCCCCCACTCTCCCTCTTTCCTTCCTTCATCTCCCTCTTCCTCAGTCTCTCACCACCTCTCCCTCTTTCTCTCTCCCCCCTCCATCTCCCCCTCTCCATCTCTCCCGCTCTCCCTCTTTCTCTCCCTCTGTCTCCTTCTTTGAGTCCCCTTTGGGGGAAAAGGGTGGCATATAAATGTAATAAAATCAAATCAATTCTTCCTCAGTCTCTCCCCCTCTCTCTCTCTTTCTGTCTCCCCATCTCCATCTCTCTCCCTCCCCCTCACCACCTCTCCCTCTTTCTCTCTCCCCCCTCTCCATCTCCCCTCCCTCCATCTCCCTCTTTCTCAGTTTCCCCCTCTCTCTCACTCTCCCTTTCCCCCCTCTCATCTCGCCCCCCCTCTCCCTTTTTCTCCCTCCCTTTCTCTCTCTCTCTCCATCTCCCCAACTCTCTCCTTTTAGCTATACAGACTTTTGCAGTCCAGATCAAATTGCCTTATTTAGTGGCTTCCAAACTACATACCCTAAGACAAGCCGTCCCCAATCTTTTGGGCACCAGGGACTGGTACCATGGAGAGAGGTTTTTCCGTGGACCAGAAGGGGTGTGATTTCACATGCTGCCTGCATCCTGCGGATGGGGCTTCGCTTGTTCGTGTGGCCCGGTTTCTGGCACGCTGCAGCCTGGTGCTGGTCCACAGACCAGGGGTTGGTGATCCCTCCCCTAAAGACCATATTGTAGGAGGAGAGGCCAAAAACCAGGAGGAGTCAGAGAGTCCCTTTTCCAACTAACATGTTTTTATTAAAAATCAGAACTTTTGAACATGAATATAGCGTTTCTCAACCTTCACAAAGCTGGCTGGGGGATTCTGGGAGTTGAAGTTCACATCTGTTCAAGTTGGCAGGGCTGAGAAACACTTGGGTTAGCCCCTGTGTGCATCTGATGAAAGCTCTGTGTTGTTAGAAAACATACTTCCCCATCGCTTGTGTTTCCAAGGCCGGGAAGAAAATCAATTGGTGTTTACCTGTTGCTTCTTTGCCCATTCGTCTCCATTAAGCTGTATTTTATTGTTACCTCTAAATTACTTAGGATGCTTTACCTGAGCTTAGGTTTTCAAACTCACCTCCAATTTCTCTTGGGCCGAGGTGGCGCAGTGGTTAGGGTGCAGTACTGCAGGCCACTTCAGCTGACTGCTATCTGCAGTTCAGCGGTTCTAATCTCACCGGCTCAAGGTTGACTCAGCCTTCCATCCTTCCGAGGTGGGTGAAATGAGGACCCAGACTGTGGGGGCGATATGCTGACTCTGTAAACCGCTTAGAGAGGGCTGAAAGCCCTATGAAGCGGTATATAAATCTAACTGCTATTGCTATTGCTATTGGGCTGAAAGATTAGGACAATTTTAATTAAAACAGACTGTGCTGTAAGAAGAGACGGTGGGGTATAAAATGCCAGCACAGTCCTAACTCAGGGTTGAAATTCAGCAGGTTCTGACAGGTTCTGGAGAACCGGTAGCGGAAATTTTGAGTAGTTTGGAGAACTGGCAAATACCACTTCTGGCTGGCCCCAGAATGGGGTGGGAATGGAAATTTTATCCTTCCCCTGCCACGCCCACAAAGCCACGCCTACAGAACCATAGTAAAAAAAAAAAAAAAAGAATTTCACCACTGTCCAAACTGCATTCGCAGAGGGATAGAATCAACATTATGTGAAGTATTAGTACAGCTTTATAATGTCTTTGTAAGACCACAATTGGAGTAGTGCATCCAGTTTTGGTCGCCATGATACACAAAAGATGTTGAGACTCTAGAAAGCTTGCAGAGAAGAGCAACAAAGATAATTAGGGGACCAGAGGCTAAAATATACTAAGAATGGTTGCAGGAATGGGGTGTGAAAAGATGGACTCGGGTGATAGCAGATTTCCAATATCTCAGGGGCTGCCACAAGGAAGAGGGAGTCAAACTATTCTCCAAAGCACCTGAGGGCAGAACAAGAAGCAATGGGTGGAAAATAATCAAGCAGAGAACCAAGCTATTTCCTGACAGTGAGAACAATCATTGCAATCACTTGCCTTTAGAAGTTCTGGGTGACCCCATCGTGAAGGCTTTTAAGAAGAGACTGGAAAGCCATTTATCTGAAATGATCTAGGTAGGGTCTCCTGCTTGAGCTGTGGGCTGGACTAGAAGACCTCCAAGGTCCCTTCCAACTCTGTTATTCTGTTGTATCAGCTCATTGGCGAAATCTAACTCTCACCACAAGGAGGCACAGTGCCCCTTCTTAAAACCGCTGCTCCTCGCCAAGTGAGAAACTTTGCTACAATTGGTCTCAATTTCTCAATCCGATCCAGGGGTGGGTTCCTGCCACTTCTAACCTCTTTTATAGAAGAGGTTCCACAAATCTACAGTGCCGTTTAGAACCGGTTCCAGCTCCCTCCCCCCGCCCGTCCGCACATCATCAAGATGAAGAGCGAGAGGAGGAATTCTGGGAATTGAAGTCCACAAGTCTTAAAGCTGTCAAGTTTGAACACCCCTGGTTTTTTTTTTCTAAAGGGTTAGGGGTGCAAGTGTCCTGTAACTTGACAGCTTTAAGACTTGCATGCTTCAAATGCCAGTTTCTGAGCCAACATTTTGGTTGCTAAGCAAAAGCGTCATTAAGTGAGTTGTACCACATTTTTCAAGTTGGCCATGCCCACCCAGTCACACGGCTGGCAAGCCACTCCCATCCAGTCACATGGCTGGCAAGCCACTCCCACCCATCACATGGCTGGCAAGCCACTCCCACAAAGCCGGCCACACCTACAGAAGAGGTTCTAAAAAAAATTGAAACCCACCACTGATCCCATCATACTGATTTCAAGATTCCAGGCCTTGTTAGGGGTTATTAACTTTCCTTGCCACTAATTAATTATTGACTTTTAAAGTGGAAAAGCAACTCACATACCCTAAGCAAAACATATTATTCTGCATTGTAGAAACATGCCATACAGATAGTCCTCGATTTATGATGGTAATGGAGTCCAGAATTACAGTCAAAAGTGCCCAGGGAGGTCAAAAAAGTCAAGATGGCAGCTACGATCATGCAATGAAAGCATGACTTTGTAAGGTTCCACCAGTTTCCCTGAGCCACTGAAATGCCAAAGAGAGAGAGAGAGACTCCAGACGAGGCTTGCTAAAAATTATCAGCTTTTATTTATGCCCGTAGCAAAAGCTGGGTGACAAAACTATATCCAAAACATACAAATAAATGCACGTAAGGAATAGCCGCCCTCTGCAAGAGGGGCTCAGAGTATTATATATATTTTGGGCAGTTAGAAACAAAGTTGATCCAATCAGAGACAAAATTCGTTACCAATGTGATCTTTACAGCGTTCTTTTGTTCAAAACTCCTGTCTCTGTCTACCTTATCTATGGAGTATTCCCATAGCCTTGTGTAGGGGGTGGCAGCCCCCCCTTTTCCAAGTTGTTTTTCGGCAGAATGCTTTAAGGATTTATGAGCCAGGAAAACTCCCTACTTTGGTTCCTTTATCTATGGGTCCTGATATTCCCGTGTAACAATTTCTTCTATATTTTCAAGAATGCGCCTAGCTTTGAAGCCAAGAATAGAAGGGAGACGCAGCAGTGAGATCACATTTGCAGTGGTGCCATCCAGTATGGCACCATACAATTTGCTAGGCTAGAAAGCAACTAATTTTTGACAGTATACGGTAATATAAATCAGAAGCCAAGAACAAAGCTTAATCCTTAATAAATGATTTCTAGCAGTATATCATATCAGAAGCAAACAGCAATAACATAAGCAATTCATAATAAAAGCAAATAGCCTACGTTGATTCATATACTCAACTTTAACTCCCAGAATTTCCCAGCCAGCAGAAAAGTCCCTGCATCTTAAAATTGAGAAACACTGCTCTGGAAGTTTTATTTTTACATGTATCGTCCACAAAACGCACATGAAAAAAGGCACAAAGTTTCAATCACATCGTCACTACAGCCATAGTGGGTCTTTTTGGCACGCACGGCCTGAAGATTTCCCTGGAGCTGTGACAATTCACACCTTCTATCGTAGCTATTTCTCTTCCCCACTTAACCATTATAGAGATGTGAATAACACATTGCACAGTCTTCCTACCAGGCCCAGATCCTTAAGATGTGGCTGATTTTAATTTAGATAATTTAAAAAATGCTATTGTCTACCTATTATGCTCTGGTGGGGCAGTGGTTAGAATGCAGCATTGCAGGCTAATTCAGCTCACTGCCAGAAGTTCGATCCTGACCGGCTCAAAGATGACTCAGCCTTCCCTCCTTCCGAGGTCCGTAAAATGAGGAGCCAGATTATTGGGGGCAATAGGCTGACTCTGTGAACCCCTCAGTAAAGCACTAGGAAGCTGCATATAAGTCTAAGTGCTATTGCTATTGTTAATTGGAGACATGCGTTTATTGATTTTCCGAAATGAGCCCTGATGGTTTACCATGTATATAAATTGTTACAAGTTTACCTAATTAAAAACAATCAAGTATGCTCCAGCAACAAATATATTAATAAAGAAAAGTATGGGGATGGGGAAGTATTATTACTCCCTTAGCATTTAATTGATGAACTAATTGAATATTGCACATGTGGTTAAAAAAAGCACAGGTACATTAGTTGCGTTCCATGGAGCTTAATAGAGGTGTTTGCAGGGTGTGGTAAAAAAAATACATTTATCTAATAAATACATGCTGTCCATCTCACTATCAAGCAACTCTGATAAATGATAAATATAGATAGATGGCCAATCAGTAGTTGGCAGGTCTTATTTCCCATCCCTTTGCTTTTCTGGGTATGTTATCAGCTGTATCTGATCTGCTGTATTTATTCCAGAACCCAATCAATTATATAAGCAATCTCAAACTTTTGATGATAAGATTAGTCACCTTTTATAGGGAGTTAGGCTGATGTAATCAGATCTTTTGATCTATTCATTTGCAATGGGTTGTATGTGGTTTTACACCAATGCCTGGAAGATTTTCATGACAACAACTAACGAAACTACTGAAGTAGTTTCGTTTGTTTTTGGAGTGTCCTTTCCTATTTCATCCCTGAGAAAAGAACTATTGTGCAGCTACCAGCATGGTTCCCAAACTTACGGCATTGCCGATGGAGTCTCAGATAGGCAGAGAGAAGCCAGGTAAATCCACTTTCTGCCTGTCTTTCTTTCACATTATCCGGCCTAACCCAAGAATGAAATCCAGTCAAAGTTCAGTTCTTTATTGGCTCACGCCATATAGACAGAATCTTGCCAGAGTAAAACCTTTACTACTTTCAGCCTTTCGGATATACCCTGGGAGAGTCTAGGCAGGGAATTGCTATCCAAACTCCCTTCCTCCTCCTCCAATCCCGTAGCTAACGTTATGGCCGTTTTGGAGAAGCTCCAAATCCCACCTCTGGCTTGCCCTGCCCTCCCCTCCCAAGAGTCTCCACGATGGATGGATGCGCATTAAGTGCAGGGCCTGTGCGGAGACTTGAGGGGGAGGAAAAATGGAAAAAACTGGAAGTTCTGGACCCCGGGGTAGGTAGTTTTCACCCTCCCAGAGGCTCAAGGAAAAGTTCCTGAGCCTGGGGAAAGCGAAACCCTCACACACAAACACACCCCGGACATGTTGCAGGAGGCCGACTAGGCCACGCCCATCACAGCCACGCCCACCCAGCAAATGGGCAGAGAATAGCAATAGCAATAGCAGTTAGACTTATATACCGCTTCATAGGGCTTTCAGCCCTCCCTAAGCGGTTTACAGAGTCAGCATATTGCCCCCAACAACAATCCGGGTCCTCATTTTACCCACCTCGGAAGGATGGAAGGCTGAGTCAACCCTGAGCTGGTGAGATTTGAACAGCCGAACTGCAGAACTGCAGTCAGCTGAAGTAGCCTGCAGTGCTGCATTTAACCACTGCGCCACCTTGGCTCTCAACCTGTTGAGAGAACCCATTGCTGAAATTTTTGAAGCCCACCCCTGTAGAAAATTGTCACTTCACTGTAGCCATCACAACCCAGAACCCGGATTGTTGTTGGGGGCAATATGCTATTGCTATCACACTTTATGTGTGAATGCGTCCAATCTTCTTCTCTGCGTCCCCAGGGCAAACAATGAGGTCTAAATCCACATTTCCAGATGCAAATTCTTCTGTCCATGTGCTACTTTGCAGCTCTTTAACTATAGCTAAAGCCACTCATTTTCAGCCTTATAAAACTGTCACTATTATTCCCAGAAATGAAAGAAAACACTTAATTGTTAAGCAACACGATTGCATAAAACTAGTATTTTAATTTAGCCGTGATGCAGAAAACATCAGCATGGAGATGTATTCAGTTTCGCTCAGACTGTTATTACTGGCACAGACCAAGGTGTATATTTTGTTTTAATCCCTCCAGATTAATATATGTATAAGGACTTGAATAGACACAGTTGGCAAGTATTTATTTATCCTGCAAATATTATTGCTACATCAACCCTTACTTACATCACAAATGTGATTATGCAGAATAAATATATTGCGTTTTTTCCAGCTCAGGTTAAATGGAATTTCTGCCCATTAAATTAAAAACAAGCAAGATAAAACATGTTCCTTTGTATTTGCACGGATTTAATGCAAGAAATAAAACTGAGGCATGGTGATTAACCAAGGGGGGGAGGGAAACCCCTTTCTCAACCTCCCCCCCCTCACTTTTGTGACTTTGGTTAAAGTTACATTGGGTTTTTAAAAAATGGGATGTAAAGTTTTACAGCCAGTTTTGTAAATGCTTTTTCAATCTGACATTCGGTATTAGCATAAATGTTATCTGCTAACCACGAATAAGGTATTAGCAAGTTCAAATTGTAAACACATTCTGAATTTTGTCTATGTTTTAGCAGTAGCATTTTTGAGCCAGGCATATTTATTACAGCCCATTTTAACATCTCCATCGGCGCTGACATTAAAAAGCAAAAACAATTTTAGTTCACTTTTGCCCAGAGCCGTCTAGGGAAACAAGCTTTACTGTATACATTCCTTGTCTGTGTAGCAACCAGTACTTGATCTCATCAGGCTCAGATTAGGAAATAACGAGGTTTAAATCTTGTGTAAGGCTAAAGAGTCCTATTTACTGATCAGCCTTTCAGTCACTCCTTCCATAGGATATTCCTGAAATATACTTGATTTAGTAGTAGTTGCTCAACAGTAGTCACTGTGAGAGGGATCTGGGAGTCCTAGTGGAAAACCATTTAAATATGAGCCAGCCGTGTGCAGCAGCTGCCAAAAAAGCCAACAGTTCTAGGGTGCATAAATAGAGGGATAGAATCAAGATCACGTGAAGTGTTAATACCACTTTATAATGTCTTGGTAAGGCCACACTTGAAATTCTGCATCCAGTTTTGGTTGCCACGATGTAAAAAATATGTTGAGACTCTGGAAAGATTGCAGAGAAGAGCAATAAAGATGATTAGGGGACTGGAGACTAAAACATATGAAGAACGGCTGCAGGAACTGGGTCTGTCTAGTTTAATGAAAAGAAGGACTAGGGGAGACATGATAGCAGGGTTCCAATATCTCAGGGGCTACCACACAGAAGAATAGAATAAAAGAATTGGAAGGGACCTTGGTGGTCTTCTAGTCCAACCCCCTGTCTAGGCAAGAAACGCTTCACCACTTCACTTAACATCTTCTTAAAACTTCCAGTGTTGGGAGCATTCGCAACTTCTGGAGGCAAGTTATTCCACTGATTAATTGTTCTCACTGTCAGGAAATTTCTCTTTAGTTCTAAGTTGCTTCTCTCCTTGTTTAGTTTCCACCCATTGCTTCTTGTTCTACCCTCCTTAAGAGGGAGTCAAAGTATTCTCCAAAGCACCTGAGGATGGTAGGACAAGAAGCAATGGGTGGAAACTAATCCCTTCCAGCTCTATTCTGGTTGAGTTACAGGAAATTCCCAGGACTTAAGAATTGCCTTGAGGGCTTCAATGGAAGACCACCTGGTCCACGGGTGTCAAGCTCCCTGCGTCACATGACTTATGACGTTTTTCCCCCCTTTGCGGAACTGGGGTGGGCGTGGCCTGCACGTGACGCATCCGGCCTGTGGGCCGCCATTTTGTCACCCCTGAATAGTCAAAGAAGCACAGTCATCTACACTTTTGGGAAATTTACAAATAGATCATGTCCTTACTGGTGCCTTCAATTTATTGGAGATGTCTCCTTGACGGGATCTTCTCTCTCCTTAGTCCAACGCCTTCTTTACAACCTCTGCGGAGGTTGTGACTCTTTTGTCTATCTCAGTTAGCAAGGAGTTACTCTTCTACATTCAGATTGCGGAAAGCACATGTGACATCAGCGGGTTCCCCACCTGTGTTTACGAAATTACATTATGAAAAGCAATTTCTGGTCATCGATGTTTATTTTTTTAAAAAAAAACACATTTAAGTTTTCTTCTTGTTGGTTAACTGAAGCCAAAATACTAATTACATTAGATCCATATCTTCCTTGTTCCTGGTTAAGTTTTTAAATGGTTGCTAAATAAGTATTCTGTTATCAAGTATCCTGCCTGATGCATTGAGGTCAACCACCTAAGATACCACTGGGAAGAAATCAGAGAGACAAGATATTTGTTTTTAACCTAATTAAGTTACTCAATGCAACAGTGGAAAAGAAGACCACATTAACTCTTTCATACAAGTATGCTTGCACTATTTTCTGCGAGTCACTGCAACCTTTGATAATCTTTTGAGCTGTCAAAATTTCCTAGAGAGGGTTCAGAGCAGGGGTGGGTTTCAGGCGGTTCGGGGCGGTCCCCGCGAACCGGTTGGTCGGCGAACCCGGGAGTAAGTAACTTCCGGGAACGCCGAAGGATCCACCCGCCCGCCCGCGTTTCTTACCCGGTTTTGACGAGTTCTGCGCTTCCATGCATGCGCAGAACGCATACAGCGCCTGCGCGATCCTCCAGGAGCAGCTGGAGCATCGCACAGGCGCTAGTACGCATGCGTGCACTGCGCGCGTGCCCGAGGACGCCGCCGGCCCTGTTCCAACCGAACCGGTTGGAACGGGGCGAGAAACCCACCCCTGGTTCAGAGAGATTAAACTGTAGATATGATCAAGAGTTTATCAAAACTTATTTCATCTTATGGCTATTTTGTTTTTGTTTTTCCCTCCCCTGAGAGAAGTTTCTATTTTGGAAAACTTCTTTTCCTCTTAAGTTGCCCTATTACTATCTATTGTTGTTGCTGTTTGCTGCGAAGCCGTGTCCGACCCATTGCGATCCCATGGACAATGTTCCTCCAGGCCTTCCTATCCTCTACCATCCTCTGGAGTCCATTTAAGCTCAGGCTGACTGCTTTAGTCATTTTATCCAGCCATCTCATTCTCTGTCGTCCCCTTCTTCTTTTGTCCTCCATCTTTCCCAGCATGAGGCTCTTCTCCAGTCCTTCCTTCTCATTAGGTGGCCAAAGTATTTGAGTTTCCTCTTCAGGATCTGGCCTTCTAAAGAGCAGTCAGGATTGATCTCCTCTAGGACTGACCGGTTTGATCACCTTGCAATCCAAGGGACTCGCAGGCATCTTCTCCAGCACCAGAGTTCAAAGGCCTCCATTCTTTGGTGCTCAGCCTTTCTTATGGTCCAGCTTTCACAGCCATCCATTGCAACTGGAAAAAACCACAGCCTTGACTACACACACTTTTGTTGGCAGGGTGATGTCTCTGCTTTTTGGTATGCTGTCTAGATTTGCCACAGCTTTCCTCCCCAGGAGTAAGGGTCTTTTGATTTCATGACTGCGCTCCCGATCTGCAGTGATCTTGGAGCCCAGGAAAATAAAATCTGTCCCTACCTCCATTTCTTCCCCATCTATTTGCCAGGAATTGAGAGGGTCGGATGCCATGATCTTAGTTTTCTTAACGTTGAGCTCCAAGCCAACTTTTGCACTCTCCTCCTTCACCCGCATCAAGAGGCTCTTTAATTCCTCTTCACTTTCTGCCATTAGAGTGGCATCATCTGCATATCTGAGGTGGTTGATATTTCCCCAGAAATCTTAATTCCAGCTTTTGATTCATCTAGCCCCGCCTTTCTCATGATGTGCTCTGCATAAAAGTTAAATAGACAGGGCGAAAGTATTCAGCTTTGCTGGACTCCTTTCCCAATTTTGAACCAATCAATGGTTCCGTGTCCAGTTCTCACTGTTGCTTCTTGACCCGCATATAGGTTTCTCAAGAGACAAATCAGATGGACTGGTGCTCCCATCTCTTTAAGAACTTGCCACAATTATTACTATCTATCTTACTATCTATAATATAATTACTATCTATAATTACTATCTATAGAAGATACAATAATGGATTGGAAAGGACTCTGGAGGTCTTCTAGTTTTTTGGTCAATTTCCAAAACTTCCTTAAATTGTCAGGATACCACAACTGCCCACGAAATAACCTTCTTTCTCATAAACGAACCACACTCTCAAAATAAAACCCACAATAAACACAACTGTGTCACCCTCAGGCCCTCAACCCAGAAGCACAACACTTTCAACCAACCAATAGTTAAATATTATTAAGGATCAAGCTTTGGCTGTAATTAATTTAGGAGAGGTGGAGCTGAAAGCAATTCTACCTTGCGAAGGAGGTAATAATCTTTAGGTTGCAATAAACTAAAGCAACCCTTAATAACCTCTGGATAGCTTATATAATATTTTCTGTTAAGAAAATGGTTTGCTGCTTGCTTATTTCATCAAAGTGGGGTTTTTTCTCTCTCTCTCATCTCACCTGTCTGTCAATCTATCTTTACAGCCCACTCTAAGCGGTTTACAGAATCAGCCTATTGCTCCCAATAATTTGGATCCTCATTTTATCCACCTCGGAAGGATTGTAGGAAGTTATTACCCACCCCTCTCCTAGAAAAATGAAATATCCTGGGAAATATTGAAAAGAATATTATACTGTATTTCCCTGGATCAGAAATGGAGAAACATGTTTTTAGGCAGGAAATAGACTCACTCTTAATAGCCCGCATCTTTCTCAATGGGCCATTAAAGTGCCTGAGCCAGTCTATTCTATATAACAAAGAGTTCCCCCATTCAGTTCCAGGGTGATGGGATTAAGGCATGATAGTATAAGCCCTTTACCCAACTCACTACAGGGCATCTGGGAACTCAACCAAACTTAGACTCAAAACACAACCTAGAGAGTTGCCCCTGCATGGCCCCATGGGAGTCTGACAACCAATCACAATACATTTCTTACACAGGAACAGGAAACAGAGAGGTGCAGGCTGAAAAGAATATAAAAACCCAGCAAGGCCCTTTTTTTCTTCTCTTTTCTTCTTCACCCAACATCTGGAAGCATGTGATCCCCTTTTCCCCCAGGACCTCAAGCCCTGTGACCCTGTCCACCATTAAACCATCTTTCCAAGCAGCCTCCGTGTTTCGTGTCTTTTTTTACCCACTTGGAGCTGAACCCCGAAGGACATTTCTTCCAACAGGATGGAAGGCTTGAGTCAACCTTGAGCCTGGTGAGATTCGATCTGCCAAACTGCTGGCAGCCCGTGGTCAGCAGAAATAGCCTGCACTCTAACCACTGCGCCACCGTGGCTCTTATTGTGCCTTTTGAGTCAGAGGAATTCTCAAGGTTAAAGGTTCCTCTCACACATATGTGCTAGTCGTTCCCGACTCTAGGGGGCGGCGCTCATCTCCCGTTTCAAAGCTGAAGAGCAGCGCTGTCCGAAGGAAATTTAGACAGGCTGAGCCAAAGACTTTTAACAGCTACCCCGCTGCATAATCCTCTAAAATCCGCTCATTCAAGAAGATGAGGGATCATCCCCTTCAGAGGACAGTGGCCCTAACTTTTCTTATCTCCAGCTTCGACCTTTGCTCTTAATCTGGAATAATCTCTCAATGGCATATTTTATGTCTTTTGCCTCTGGAACTATATTTCCCTTGAGATTCATTTGGCTCTATAAAGCTTTAGTAAGACC
The DNA here is from genome assembly GCF_051295495.1 of Thamnophis sirtalis. Lineage (NCBI taxonomy): Eukaryota > Metazoa > Chordata > Lepidosauria > Squamata > Natricidae > Thamnophis > Thamnophis sirtalis. The sequence goes on from NW_028261389.1 coordinate 71,315,669, forward strand.
ATACCTAGAATACTGCACCCAGTTTTGGTCACCACACTATAAAAAAAAGATGTTGAGACTCTAGAAAGTGTGTGGAGAAGAGCAACCAGGATGATTAGGGGACTGGAGGCTAAAACATATGATGAACGGTTGCAGGAACTGGGCATGGCTGGTCTAGGGAAGAGAAGGACCAGGGGAGACATGATAGCAGTCTTCCAATATTTGAGGAGCTGCCACAGAGAGGAGTGGGGGGGTTCAAGCTATTTCCCAAAGCACCCAAAGGCCAGACAAGGAATAATGGATGGAAACTGAACAAGGAAAGAGATTCAACTTAGAAATAAGGAGGAACTTTCTGACAGTGAGAACAATCAACCAATGGAACAGAAGTTGCCTTCGAAAGTTGTGGGAACTTCATTGCAGGAGGCTTTTTTAGAAGAAATTGGACTGTCATTCGATAGAAATGGTGTAGGGTCTCGTGCTTGGGCGGGGTTGGACTAGATGACCTACAAGGTCCCTTCCAACTCTGTTAATCTGTTAACCCTATGGTGACTTTGTTTAAACAAGCCTTCAAGACCCAGTCTTTGATCAGAGCACTTCATAAACCCATCGAGTTTCGTTGTTATTTCTGGTTGGTGTATTTTCCCTAGCCTTTTTTTAATTTTTAGTCTCTCTTCCTCTTTGCTTTCTATTGTTTTGCACTGTACTCTGCCCAAAGTCATGCCTATGAACTTTACAAATAAATAAACAGCGGTTCTTTCCCTCTCCAAAATGTCTGAAGGAAATACCAACATCTGTTTGCAGAATGACTGAGTCAAAACTGGAGTTAGGTGTCAGGCCTGGAAGCCATCTTTTGCATTGGGCCATCAGGCCTGCCACGTTTAATGCTGTGGGAAAATGGGAGGGGGGGATTATATGGAGTATGGGAGGTATAGTCAAAATAACATTCCTTTCTCAGAGCGTCAAGGACACCTTGCCCTGCGCCTGGAGTGGTGTGACTGGGAGGCATCTCCAGTTGGGATGGTACCTGATTGGACCCCGTGATGGACATTTGGGTGCTGGGCAGGGGCTTGGACTTTCATTTGGAGGTGGGGGGAAACCTGGAAGCTTTCAGATTCGGGTTTCCCCAGATGTGCCAATAGGACATTTCTAATAAAATGGAAGTTTGAGGAAACTCAAGTCTTTTTTCGTTGGGGGGGTGTCCCTAGCTCTTCGAATTCTCCATGGATTCCAGCTTCTTCTCAACTCAGAACACTGTTCTACTCTGAAGGACCTGGCAAATTGAAATACAAGAGAAGCAGAAGGATGTTTTTGATGGTTCCCATGGGGACCGACAGTTAAGCACTTGAAAAAGTGGATTTTCTCAAGTCCACCAGCAATTTAGCATCTCTCTCTTTAAGGTGTTTTAAATCACAAAATTATGGAGATGCTGCTCTGGTTTCTCCCTTAAAATGTAGACAACCCACTTAAGTTTCCACAGGCCAAAGGAAGAAACGGTCAATTAAGGACATCTCAAAAGATCACCACCCGAAGATAGGAATCTAAAATAACAGACGGGCAGGTTTGGCATTGTTTTCTGGATGTATTGATTTCGATCCCCACCCCAGCCCTGCCTAAGACGGAGTTTTCTTTTCTGAAAGGATTCTGGTGTTTCCCACTTTGGCCTGTACTTATTCAATAGAGGTAGATTTGGCACTTCGTTTTGGGATGACTTCATTTCTGGTGACAAAATAAACTTGCCCCCTCATCCATCTAATAAGGGCCACAAGAATGTCTCAGCGGATAGTTCTGTCAACGAAGGTGTTAACAATTTGCTCATTCTAACAGGCTTTATTATCATTTTAACAGCCTTTATTGTTTAAGGAGAGATTGAATAACAATTTGTCTGAAATGGTATAGGGTTTCCTGCCTAAGCAGTGGGTTGGACTAGAAGACCTCAAAGGTCCCTTCCAATTCTGTTATTCAATTCTATTCTATTCTAATTCTATTCCATTTTTCTATTTTATTCTATTCTACTCTATTCCATTTTTCTTTTATATTCTATTCTATTTTTCTATTCTATTTTATTTTATTCTATTCTACTCTACTCTATTCCATTTTTCTATTCCATTCCATTCCATTTTCTATTCTATTCCATTTTTCTTTTCTATTCCATTCCATTCTATTCCATTTTTCTTTTCTATTCCATTCTATATTTCCATTCTATTCCATTCTATTCCATTTTTCTTTTGTATTCCATTCCATTTTTCTATTCTATTCCATTCCATTCCATTCTAATTCTATTCTATTTTTCTTTTCTATTCTATTTTATTCCATTTTTCTTTTCTATTCCATTCTATTCCATTCCATCCTATTCTAGTTCTATTCTACTTTTCTATTTTTTTATTCCATTCCATTTTTTATTCTATTCCATTCCATTCTAATTCTATTCTATTTTTCTTTTCTTTTCTATTCCATTCCATTCCATTCCATTTTTCTGTTCTGTTCTCTTCTTTTCTCTTCTTGTTTCTGTTCCTATTTCTACTTCTATTTCTAATCATTGAATTACATTTCCATTAGTTACGTTAGGAAGTTGTCTTCTCTGGAGCATTTACAGATTCCTCCCAACCACTCTGGCGTGCGATGGATTTAACGGGGGCGCTTTATCAAACAGGATCTCTTATGGGCAGAGTTCAAAGGACGCAGGGCAGGGCAGGTTTCGGGGGTGGCCTGGGTGTGGATGGTTTGAAGATGTTTGCATTTGCAAGTGATCACGTCAGCCAGCCATGCTTTGTGGTGACACAAAGTCTGCCTAATGACCATGACTCCACGCTGGGAGTCACTTAAGGAAAGGAATTCAAAAGAGGAACTGTCCTTATGGTTCATTTCTGGTGAAATCACTGCCGGGAATATTCTGGGTGCGTGGGTCTCTTGAGAAGGAGACTATGTTGTTAGGAAAGGTGTGAAAAGACAACCAAAAATAAAGCAACTGCGGATTTTGGCCAATTTGGTCTCGTGCAGTGGTCGGCAAACCATGGCTCTGGAGCCGCATGTGGCTCTTTCATCCTTCTGCTGCGGCTCCCTGTCGCCGGTCAGCTCCACAATTGATAGGGCTTTCGGTTAGGACAGGTGGAGGAAAAAGGATGCCACACTAGGAGGAGACTCTATGGTGGGGGAACTGGACTTCCTGTCGGCTCCAGAATTGATTGGGGGGTTTCCGGTTAGGACTCTTGTGGTTCTTTGAGTGTTTAAGGTTGCCGATCCCTGATCCAGTGCTTAAGGCACTAGGTTATTAACTGGGAGACAGTGAGTTCTAGTTCCACCTTAGCCAAATAAACAGGCTGGGTGACCTTGGACCAGTCTCTTTTTCTCAGCTCAACTCACAAGATTATTGTTGTAGGGAAAATAGAAGGAAGGCATAATAAGGACGGGATATAAATAAAATAAAAACGAAGGAGGAATACATAAAAGTATGCACGGCACAGGAACGGTGCAAGTAAACAGAGTGAAGATGAGATAAGAACATCAGATCATCTCTTGATAGAACCAGGATCAACACAGGTAAATACTTTTTACACACAGCCTAAAGTTCAACTCTAGGATTTGGTGCCAGCAATTATGGTTTGTGTGTGTGTGTGTGTGTGTGTGTGTGTGTGTGTATGGATTGAAGAAGGAATAGAGCCTTAGTTGTGAGAACCAGACACACAGTTGCTTCCAACCCGTGAGCTGCTCACTTAACAATTGCAGTGATTCACTTAACAACTGTGGCAAGAAAAGTCGTAAAACGGGGCAAAACTCAGTTAACCACTGTCTCACTTAACAACATAAATTTTGGGCTCAATTGTGACCGTCGGTCATGCACTACCTGTAATAAATAAATCAGCCCACTCGCCTCCTTTCACTCTTTACCCCCCCCCCCCAGTGCATAGAAGAGGAGAGATGCAGGAACAATCTATAAGGGAAACAGAAGGAAAAGGAGAGAAGGAATAGAAGAGAGAAAAGTAAATGTGGCACAGTCAATAGAGTGCGGGACTGCAGGCTACTTCTGCTGCCTGCCGGCTGCCTGCAATTCGGCAGTTCAAATCTCACCAGGCTCAAGGTTGACTCAGCCTTCCATCTTTCCGAGGTGGGTAAAATGATGATCCAGATTGTTGTGGGGGAAAATATGCTGACTCCATAAACCGCTCAGAGAGGGCTGGAAAGCATTGTGAAGCAGTAAAAAGTAAAGGTTCCCCTCGCACATGCCTGCTAGTTGTTCCTGACTCTAGAGGGCAGTGCTCATCTCCGTTTCAAAGCCAAAGAGCCAGCGCTGTCCAAAGACGTCTCCGTGGTCATGTGGCCAGCATGACTAAACGCCAAAGGCGCACGGAACGCTGTTACCTTCCCACCAAAGGTGGTCCCTATTTTTCTACTTGCATTTTTACGTGCTTTCGAACTGCTAGGCCTGGAGAAGCTGGGACAAGTCACGGGAGCTCACTCCTTTACGCGGCACTAGGGATTCGAACCCCACTGCCAACCTTTCTGATCAACAAGCTCAGCGTCTTAGCCACTGAGCCACTAAACCGCTTTGAGAGGGCTGCAAAGCATTGTGAAGCGGTATGTAAGTCTAAATGCTATTGCTTTGGCGATAAATGGGAGGAGCCGCCCCGTTTCCAAACCCCAAATGCCACTTTCAATCCCGAATCGGTGCAATAGCTCCATGCAAACCTTAGCACAGGGGTGTCCAAACTTGGGAACTTTTAAGATTTGTGGACTTCAACTCCCAGAATTCCCCTGGCTGGGGAATTCTGGGAGTTGAAGTCCACAAATCTTAAAAGTTCCCAAGTTTGGACACCCCAGGCTTAGCACGACCCAAGCAACTCAGCTAAAAATCCCCACACACAAACGAAACGCTCGCACATGCGCACTATACAGAGACGACCGCATCCTCTCCGTATTCCGCCCCTGGTCTTTCTCAGAATAACCCGTTTTCCCCTCCCTCTCTCCTTCCGAGATTTAGTGGGCGGGGCCGGGCGTCCGTGCGTGCGTGTTGCCGCCTTGCGCGTTGCGTGCCGCGGGGGAGGGAGGGGAGGAGCGCGCGCGCGCGCGGCTTACTGCAGCTGCTGCTGCTGCCGGCGGCGGCGGCGACCTCACTTCCGGACCTGTTGCGCGGTCCAGACGGCGGGAGCGCGCCAAGGGGGCCGCGGCGCTGTCGGGTCGGCTAGACGGAGCCTCCGCTTGGACAAGGGTACGTGTGAACGCGCGGGTCGGGCGTGGGAGGGAGGAGAGGCGGCGGGGGCTGACGGCGCTCTCTCTCTCCCCAACCCTCCCGCCAAACCCCAGCGGTGCTCCGGTTTCTTTGCCGTGCGGCTCACAAGCTGCACCTGTTGCCCTGCTGCCTTGCAAGGCGGGCGCGAGTAGATAGCCTCGGGGTACCCGGAAAGGAAAAGGAGGGAAGAAGGTAAAGAAGAATAAGGAAAGAATGAAAGAAGGGGAGAAAGGGAAAAATTGAAGGAAAGTAAGAAGAGAAGGAGAAAGAAGCAGGGAAAGAAAATAGAAGAGGAAGGGGAAAGGGAAAAATGAAAGAAAAGTAAGAAGAGAAGGAGAAAGAAGAAGGGAAAGAGAAAAAAAGAGGGGGAAGGGGAAAAATGAAAGGAAAGTAGGAGGAGAAGGAGAAAGAAGAGAAAAAAGAAGATGAGGAAAAGAAGAAGGAAAAAAGGAAGACCGTCACTTCAGGGGAATTCCCAACGGAAGGAGGCATTGGGAAGATTTAACCTTGGGAGGGAGAGGAAGGATTCCCTGCAGGTCAAGCCAAACCTCCTGCTCCTCCTGAAAACCAGAACATGGAAAAAGGCATTGGGAGAAGTTTCCTAAGACAGACAGATTTGGATCCAGTGGTGGAGATCCAGTGAACTAGCCGGGGAGCGTTTGGATGTGCTCATGGGGACCTCCTCTGATTTGGGCTCTGCCAGGTCGGACTCTCACTGGGATTTGTGTGGGTGGGTGGGTGGGAATTGTAAGGAAGAGAACTGATGGTGTGTGTGTGTGTGTCATTTTGTCTTTGAATAAAACGTGGAAGTTGGAAAAAGTAGGGACCAAACTTATGCCGATTGATATAGCAGGTGAGGGAGAAACTAAAATCTTTCCAAACTGAAATGAACATTAAATCCATATTACCATCAGTGATTTTTTCCCCCCCTTTCCTGCCCTCCACTTTTCTTCCATTGTGGGCTAAATGCAGAGGGATGGGCTTTCTTTTTCATTTATTCCCCCACTGCTTGCAGCTCATGATACATTTGTGGCACAGCCTCAAGGAACGAAATAAAGGAGGATTTAAAAGCATTCTGTCCAAGGATGCATGTTTTCCATGTCGCATTGCGATCCTAACGTATGGTTACGGACACGAAAATGTGCTCAGGGCCATTCACAGATTTTAGGAGAACCGCGGGACCTCTTCGATATGAACTGCAGTCTGGTCAGAGAGAAGGGGCGGGGGAATCTGCTCTGCTAGACTTTTGTGAATCCAAAGTTTGCTTAGAGATCATGTTTATGGATTAAACCCCTATTTGCCAGAGGCTTGGACTTTGCACCCGGCGGCATCTTTGTATTTCCCAGCCAAAGTCCAACTCAAAAAATTGCCTTTAAATTAGTCGGTAAAGGAGGTTGGAGGAACCGTATTCTCTGTCTGTGTGGAGGAAAAAGCCAGTTCTGATAGGAGCGTCGGTGAGATTTCTACCATCTGGGCAACAAGATAAGACGAAGAACTTCCTTGCCATCCTATGTGAGTCACGTGCCCTTTGAAGGAGGTGGATTTTACCTATGACCAGTGGAGTAAAGGTGTTCTCCTTGAGGTAGTTATGGCTCTGGCAGAAGCCACTGAAATCAAACCCAACTCGCTGAGATTTTCTGCTATCAGCCTGGGGGTGTGTGACTGTTACTTTCTATAAGGGAAAGAAAACACACCTTTTTGCAAGTCACTTTTACTCTCTTAACCCTGGTCACCTGCTCAGACATTTCTGGCACAGTCTAAAAGTCCTTGGAAGGACAGGAAGGGTGCATTATAGTGACCGGTAAGTTTTTTAAAAACGGCATAACTTCACGACCCAAACGGCGTGGTGTTTCTTATAAGTCTAGAATGCCCTGCGCATTATTTTATTCAGCGGTGTTAAGAGATGGTTAGGTTGGAGCTGTCTTCTGTCACAAATGGCTTGGTTAGCAACTACTAAGACGCTGAGCTTGTCGATCAGAAAGGCCGGCAGTTCGAATCCCTAGGACAGGTCTCCTGCTTGAGCAGGGGGTTGGACTAGTTGACCTCCAAGGTTCCTTCCAACTGTTAAGTTACTGTTACCTGCTGAGCCAAGACACGGACGCCGATTTATGAAATTTAGTTTTACCCTTAGTTTGTTTGCATGTCAAAAGTTATGCATTTCTGGACTGTGACAAATGCTGTAAGGAAAGAATGAATGGCGAATAAGGTTGTCTTTTTGAGTTCATTTAGTGCGTCCCCCCCCAATTAAATGTGCATAAAGTCACTTTTTTTATAGATAGCAGCAAACCTGTGTGTGTGTCAAAATTGAGGGTTTTTTTTTTCCTTTAAAGAATCCTCTTATTTGCTTTCACTTTAAACATTGATCATTTGTTTCCCTTCTAAACCATATATGGTTTTTTTTTTCAGAATTCCTCTTTGGAAAGACGATGGGTGTGTGTAGATGCAAAGCAGTAATTATATTGTACCTTAGGTTTCATAATATCTGTTTGGATAACATCTGTCTTATTACCTGCTTGGGACCATAAATAGATTGCTTCTTTGTTTTGTTGTTATTTTCCCTGTAGCTTCTCGGTCCTTGTCAACCTCTGGCACAAAGCGTTTCATTAGTGCCAAAATCAGGGAGTCTCTTGATGTAATTCCAGATTAGAAACATTGCTATAATGAACCTTATTTTATTGATTGGTTCTTTTAACACGTATTATTTAAATGAGTTAGTAAGAAAACTGGAGCAAGAAATGGCCAAAAAAATGTAGCTTTTCAGATATATTTTTTTGTACCTTAAAAACACCTTGTTTTAGTTCACTTTGGCTTTTATTTACTAATTTAGAACTTTGTACTTTTAGCAGTTTTGCTCCTTTTATGTCAAAGCTTCTCTTTCTTCTTTCTTTTGGGGTAAGTGATTGAGGAGTGGATTTAATCAGGCAATTGTTTACTTATTGCTCTTGTGTACTGAGCATTTTACGAAGTATTGTGATACAAGGAAATGAAATGCCTCTTTAAGAGCTCACACAGCAGCATTTATTGTTTGGCTAGAACAGCCGACATCTGGATTATACGGGGTTTTTTTTAATTACTTTTGGCCTTTTAAATTTTTTTATCCCATCTTTATTACTTTATAAGTAACTCGAGGCAGCAAACATATATAACGACTCCTTTCTCCTCCTGTTTCCCCCCACAACAACAGCCCTGTGCAGTAGGTTGGTTTGAGAGAGAATGTCAATGGAAAAAATCACTTTCAGTGAAGGCAGGATTAGAACTCACAGTCCTAGGTTCCTACCAGCACCTTCACCACTGTGGATGCTCCTTGACTTACAACTTTAATGGCGTCTGGAATTTCCGTCGTATATCATGACAGTTGTAAGTCGAGGCACTCATGTGACCAATCCAAATACTTTTTGGGGGCAGTCATGAAGCAAACACAGCAGCCATTAAACAAATACCACTGTTGTTAAGTGAAGCCATGGTCCACAAGGAGCATTTTTTTGCTGGAAACCAACAGTTTCTGGCCAAAAAAACCCCAAACTGTAAATCACAGCTTTTTGCAAGCAGCTATAAATCCAAGATAATTTCTGGCTGCCCAAAATGTGATTCGGTGAGTGGGCAGTTATCAGTACTTTAAACCCAGGTTGTAAATACAGTTTGGGGTTCCATCATAACTTCAAACAATTGCTGAGCAACCAGTTGTAAGTCAAAAACTACCTGTACACCAATCTGACTTCATAGGATAGTAATATTTCGCGGTGGTTCAGTGGCTAAGACGCTGAGCTTGTCGATCAGAAAGATTGGCAGTTCGAATCCCTAGCACCACGTAACAGAGTGAGCTCCTGTTACTGGTCCCAGGTTCTGCCAACCTAGCAGTTGGAAAGCAGGTAAAAATGCAAGTGGAAAAATAGGGACCACCTTTGGTGGGAAGGTAACAGCGTTCCGTGCGCCTTCGGTGTTTAGTCATGGCAGCCACATGACCACGGAGACGTATTCAGACAGCGCTGGCTCTTCGGCTTTGAAGGTGATGAGCACTGCCCCTTAGAGTAGGGAACGAGTAGCACATATGTGCAAGGGGAACCTTTACCTTTTAAAAGAGCAATAGGATAGGAGCTGCGATATTTCTCCCGTAGGTTAATTGATATTTCTCTCCTCAACTTCTGTAGAAGGACAGTAGAAGTGGTCCTCAATTTACAACAGTTTCCTCAGTGACTGTTCGAAGTTACAACGGCACTGAAAAAAGTGACTTATGACCATTTTCCACCCTTATGACCATTGCAGCATCCCGATGGTCACGCGATTTGCATCCAGCTCTGGCTGGATTCACACTGTAGTTCTAGGCTATAATGATGGTTTACAACTCGGTATTTTAAGTCCGAACCAAACAAATTGCTGTATCAGTATGCATAGGAACCTGGTAGTGGTTCCTTTAGTTTTTAGACTAGACTAAACTAGACTAGAATAGAATAGAATTCTTTATTGGCCAAGTGTAATTGGACACACAAGGAATTTGTCTTTGGTGCATATGCTCTCAGTTTACATAAAGTAAAATAAAATAGAATATATTCATCAAGAATCATAAGATACAGCACTTAGATTACTAATAAGCAATCAAATCATACTAGGAAACAAATAATACAATATAAATTTTAAAGATACAAGCAACATGGTTATAATCATAAGTGGGGAAAGACAGGTACTAGGAAGGAAGAGAAGAATAGTAATACAATCTTAGTAAATTATTTGACAGTGTTGAGGGAATTATTTGTTTAGCAGAGGGATGGCATTTCGGGGGAAAAACTGTCCTTGTGTCTAGTTGTTCTGGTCTGCAGTTGCTCTATAGCGTAGTTTTGAGGGTAGAAGTTGAAATAATTTATGTCCAGGATGTAAATATTTTCACAGCCTTCTTTTTGACACGTGCAGTTTAAAGGTCCTTGATGGAAGGCAGGTTGTTTTTTCCGCAGTTCTAATTACCCGTTGGGAGTTTTTGATTTACAGACTAAGTTTCTGCACAGAGCTAAGTTATGATGCATTTTGCATGCTTGCCTAAATCCAGTTTGCAAACCATTGTTTATGGCTGTGGCAGGTTGCTCAAATTCCATCAGGTTTGGACTAGTTTATTTACTTGTTCAACTTCTCTGGCCACCCACTCGCCAAGCTACACCTCATGGAAAAGCATCACCTAAGAAGACAATGCGGTAGCCAGGCCTTCCTCGGCACTGCATAAATAAGGCTTGTATGAGGATGCTACCTTTAAAAATCAGTCTTAACATCTAGCCAGGTCTTGCTTTCATTCTGCAACCACTCCCATTCTCACCCCCTGGGTAATTACTCTGCTCTTGCCTCCTTCTCCTCCTCCGTTGGCTGCGAATGGGTGTTTTGGTTTGGCTTGGCAGCAACAGTAACTGTAATTGTAGCAGCGTCTAAATTAGAGCTTCCTTCGTGATTGTTCATGTCAGAAGAAGTCTCATTGGTTCAGTTTCTCTGAGCCAAATTGTGTTAAGGTGTAGTACGTGTTGCTACTGGTACCGAGAGAGCAAGAAATCGGAGTCCTGGGCACATTGGAAAGCTCCTTCATTTATCCAGTTATAGGTAAAGGTAAAGGTTCCCCTTGCACATATGTGCTAGTCGTTCCCGACTCTAGAGGGCGGTGCTCATCTCCGTTTCAAAGCAGAAGAGCCAGCGCTGCCCGAAGACGTCTCCGTGGTCATGTGGCCGGCATGACTCAACACCCGAAGCGGCATGGAACGCTGTTACCTTCCCACCAAAGGTGGTCCCTATTTTTCTACTTGCAGTTTTACATGCTTTCGAACTGCGAGGTTGGCAGAAGCTGGGACAAGGAACGGGACCTCACCCCATTACATGGCACTAGGGGTTCGAACCTCCAGTTATGGTGGTCTACAAATACAGGCAGTTCTTAATTTACGATCAATTAATTTACTAATAGAGCCCAAAACCTCTGTTGCTAAGTGAAAAACATTTATTAAGGGAATTTTGCCCCATTTATGACCTTTCTTGCCACTGTTGTTAAGTGAATCACTGCAGTTGTTAAGTTATTTAACACGGTTGTTAAGTGAATCTGGCTTCCCCATTGATTTTGCTTGTCAAAAGGTTGGTCAAAAAGTGATCACATGACACCACCACCACCCCGGGACACCTCAACGGTCATAAATATGAATCCGTTGCCAGGCCTCTGAATTTTGATCGCATTTTGAACCTTGGGGATGCTGCGACGGTCATAAGTGTGGGGAAAAAACCGGTCACAAGTAACTTTTTAAAAATACCATTGTAACTTTGAATGGACATTAAAGGAACTGTTTTAAGTCGAGGACTGCCTGTAATCAGGGGTGGTATTCACTTATCTTTCCTACTGCTTCACAAATGAGAGTGTGCATGCACCTCCGCACATGTGCTCCGCCTTCTGTGCATGCGCTTTGGGCAAAAGAAAAGGGCCTAAATGGAATGCCATAGAGCAGTGGCGGGTGGGTGAGGCCACCCGCGATTTCCATTCGCGTGAACCAGTCCGAATTGGTAGAATACCACCTCTGCCTGTAATGTGTTTTTTTTTTCTTACCATGGCAGTAAAGCTAATCTGCATGTCAGGGAACCTATGGAACAAATAAGAAATATTGTTCAGAAATTCCCAATGCCCCTCCCTTTAAAGGGAACTCGGTAGAAGGAAGCCATTATGTAGATCAGGGGTCTCTAACACCTGGGCAGAGTGTGTATGCACAGTTTCACTTGCACGAGTGGCGAGTGGGAGAGGGTATGCACGCAGCCCCACTTGCACGAGTGATAGGCGCACATACTTGCTTGCAAAAGCCCATTTGTGTGAGTGGCGGGCACACACCGCTTGTGCAAATGGAGCTGTGCGCACATGCCGTTCACACCGAACCATCCCCTTCTCCCCCCCACCCCTCTGGCCACAGACCGCTGATGTAGAACATTTCTAAAACTGGAAGGGAAAAGGATAAGTAAAAACGAGTTCAAATGAATTTGAGTTTCAGTTTGAGAGGGGAGCTGTTGAAACAGATGCCCTCTGGGTTCCTCTGGGGTTACTCCCCATTCTAAGATCATCCTTAGGCAACCCACCCCCACCCCACCCCGATTGCTACCTCACTGGGAGACGTCCAAGGAACAGAAGGGGAAATGTGGTTGGCTAACATTCAGTCTTTATTTCATTAAGTTTTGAATCTATTTAAAGGCGTGATTGGTATTTATAGCATTGATGACTTCGTTAAAACTATGGCACATCCATATATCTTCATTTGAAAGTCAAGTCTTTGATTTGACAAAAAAAAAGACGCACATTATGCAGAATGATGAGCACCAGTGAATTTGCTTTTGATCTTTACTGTCTAATTGAATACAAGGACAAGCAATCTGTCTACTAATGAGTAAATTTTATTTGGGTTGCTAGGGTTTCCACCCCCCCCCTTCGGAATAACCCAATTGCAGTTGTATTTGTGCAAGTTGACCACATTTGAACCCTGTGGTTTTTATTCTTTTTTTAAGGTGGAAATAGCAGCGGACCAGAATTCGTGGTGAATCAGTCCCCAAGAAGCAAATGCGCCAACGTAATGGCAGAAAAACATAAAATGGACACTTTTTCTTCTTCTAGTTTTCCCAAAACCTGTCAGAAATGGTAGGTACAATTTGTAATTAACATATTCTGGGAGTTTCTCAGGCTTGAATGTCCAAAATAAGGATAGTCATCAAGAATTGCTTTCTTTGTGTTAGGCACCTTGATGCTTTGTTTAGAGGCTGGGACCCATGAGCTGATGGTAATGATCCCCCCCCCCTTCCATTGGTTAACCCAGGGGTTGGCAACTTTAAACACTCAAAGAACCACAAAGGTCCTAACTGAAATCCCCCCTCCCCCCGTTCAATTCTGAAGCCGACCGGAAGTCCGGTTCCCCCACCATAGAGTCTCCTCCTAGTGCGGCATCCTTTTACCTCTACCTGTCCTAACCCAAAAGCCCTATCAATTGTGGAACTGACCGGTGACAAGGAGCCGCAGCAGAGGGACGAAAGAGCCACATGCGGCTCAAGAGCCACATGCGGCTCCAGAACCGCAGGTTGCTTGACCCCTGGGTTAACCTAACAAGAATTAAAAATGTAAAGTGCACACATCAGCAACATGCTTCCATTATGGGATGTTGAAGTTTGATCCTTAAATTTCATTTCAGAAATTGCTGGCGGTCTGTATACCTTGAAAGCTGGATATTTACATGCTAATTGAAGGGTTTTTTTGCCTTGGTTTTAACCAAAAACGTATGTGCCGAAGTGTGCCTCTGAACATTGGCAGGGAGATCTTTTCCCAGAGTTGACTTCAATTATCATTTATATTTTTAGAATGACAGGGACAATCTAGGTCAGTAGGCATTGCCTCCCTCATGATGGAAATGTTAATTACAAGAGTAAAGAAGGAACGTGTGTGAAGTTCCCTTCCTGAGCCAAAACTTTGTGATTCACGAAAGGAACATTTCTGAGCATTGTAGAACACTGGGAAACTCAGGCCTGTTACTAGTTCAGACAATTTATCTCTGGACGTTGCCTGGTCTGGAGGAAGCTCAGCATGGCTTGAGGAGGAAAAAAAAACTTTACTGGAGTTCTCCAAAACCTTCCTAAATCTGTGAGTTTTGCTTATAGAGAAGTATTATTCCTCCAATTAAGTTTTCATGGTCCTCAGTGATTACTGCATTCTCGGGCTGTACATAGCTGGGCTGGGAATCAAGTCATTTGTGTAGTACTCTTGGTTTAAAATATCCTGTGATCTACTTTTAAAGGTGTTGAATAGGGTGGTCTTGGCATATAAATTGGGATATGCCGTGACCTTCTGGTTCTCTGCTAACTCTGAATTAGAAAGGAACAACACTGCAGGGACTGAAAATGTTTAGCTCAAATTGTAAATGACCAGTGACTGGCTATTCTCATCTAAGGCTCTCCACAGAATCCATCCATTGCCCCCGTGGTCTTTTGGGGCGAGAGTGTTGTGGAGCAGTGAGTCAGAGGAACAGCTGGAGCCTGTTCCCAGTGCGCGCAGGCGCAGAGCTGCCAGAAGAAAAGAACAGCTCAGAAATCAGGGTCGACTTGGGAGTAAAACCACAGGTGGGCGCTGAATGACCCCTCCCGTAGTAAATAAAAGAGGAGTGAAAGGGGAGTGCGCTTTGCAGGAAACAATTCATTTGTTAGTTTGTTTTAGAAGTGTGGAGATCTGTCCGTGAATCTCAGAGACTCCGTGCCAACTCTTTCCTTGCACAGCACTGCATTTGGAAAATATTTTCATGGCAGCTTTCCAAGATAGATAAGGTCTGTGGTCATAAATTCGCCTTTGAAAGACTGTTCACCAGGCCTTTGCTGAATGTGAATGAGAGGAATTCACATTCGTTTAATAAAAGGGTTTTTTGTCAGGACCAGGAATCTGCTTCATGCTTGTGAGGAAGCCTGGGTCAGAACAGAGAGACTGGGTCATGTGTTGCTTTAAACCTTAGCAAGTTGTGGTTTCAAAACATGGCTTATGGCTTAAGCATTTTGTGCAAAGATAAACATTTATTCAGGGAAGGAAGGCTATTAAATTATGGCTGTATCAAAGAGTGATAAGGACAGAATGTGTCTTTATGGATTGTCTCGGAGGCCTTCTCTAGCGTTGACAGTGGCATCTTCTGGACCCCTGGAACGATGGTGGTTCGGGGGGACATGAAACTGTTACTTTCGGAGTGGTCCTTTCTAGTGGGTGTATGCAGATAAGACTTGCTGCACCTGTGATTACTCCAGCGTCTGATCCATTTTGGGAAATCTTCCAGGACTCTCAGTCCCTGCTAGAGCAAAAGGTGTTCACCATGGCTTCTTGGGGTGCCCAACTCTGGCTGGGGTGCCAGTTGCATATCATTTTACTTTAAGAGGCCACAACAATAGTGACTCATCCTCAACAATGTATGGATAGACCACTACGACTAAACATTACAAGTTGGCCTGCCCTTGATGATTTGGAAGCTTCAGGTGGTACTAAACCTAGTGGTTTAGCTGCAAACTGGGGTGTAATACATTCAGCATTGTTATTATGGCTTGTCTCTGGGTCTGAACCAAAGGGCTGTGTTCTGGTCCATCAGCGGACAGCGGAACTGGCAGCAGATTCGGATAGTGAGGAGATTGGGGAGGGACATGGGCCAATCCTGGAGTCTGGGGAAGGCTCTGATGAGGGCTCTGTGTCGGAGGCAGAGAGGGGGCCAGGGCTGTCTGACAGTTATCAGCTGCCTTCGGACTCAAACATCAGTGAGGCAGATGAACAGCTGGAGCCTGTTCCCAGTGTGCGCATGCGCAGAGTTGCCAGACGAAGGGAACAGCTAAAGATACAGGGGTCGACTTGGGAGTAAGGCCACAGGTGGATGTTGAATGGTCCCTCCCAGAGGAAATAAAAGAGGAGCGAAAGGGGAGTGGAGTTTGCAGGAGACAATTAGTTCGCTTAATTGGTCCGTGACTCTCTGAGACTCCTTTCCAAGAGCCAAGGTGGCGCAGTGGTTAGAGTGCAACACTGCAGGCTACTTCAGCTGACTGCAGTTCTGCAGTTCGGCTGTTCAAATCTCACCGGCTCAAGGTTGACTCAGCCTTCCATCCTTCCAATGAGGAGCCGGATTGTTGGGGGCAATATGCTGACTCTGTAAACCACATAGAGAGGGCTGAAAGCCCTATGAAGCGGTATATAAGTCTAACTGCTATTGCTATTGCTATCAGTCTGGCAGCTCCCCAAGTCAGATAAGGTCTGTGACTGTAAATCCTCCCTTGAAAGACTTTGCTGGATGTGAATGAGCAGAATTCACAGTAAATCAATAAAGGTTTTTTTTTGCTTCATGCTCTTGGGATGCCTAACAGGCTGGTTATTATCACGAAAGCCTTAAGTGACTTTGCAGCCAGCTAACTTCAGGCCTCTCCCACTCAATTTTGTTCTGTCCCATGCAGTTACTGAAGGAAGGTATGCTGATGGACTCTATCCCACGAGAGGTAAAGGGGTGGGTGGGAGCCCAGCAACACACTTTCTCAGTAGCAGCTCCCACTCTTTGGAACAGGGTGCCTCACAAGATAAGGAACGTGCCAACCTCCTGGCATTTAACAAGTCTATTTATTGTTCCACTGATCTTGTGTTCCTGGATGATTCAAGGACTACCTCGGTCAGATGAATGAGATTTTTTTTAATTTTTTTTTACTGGTTCATAGTCTCGGGTCCTTTTTGCAGTAGGTGGCTTAAGGACAACTCAAACCAACTTCACTTTGGCCCTGGCTGCTTACGTTTTTAAATGAGAATGATTAAAATCACTGTCCTTTTGTCCCCCAGAGTTGCTAAAACACCAGGGTAAATAAAAATTGATGATTTTAAAAAAAAATGAGTTTTTAAAAATTTAAACCGGACCTTCTTTTTAATTTTTATCGAATTTATTTTAATAAGATGCTTTTGGAGTAAAAAAATCTATCTAAAGATAGTTTTCTTTTAAGATACATTAATGGTTTAGTTTATCTAGCATGAAATGCAGCTTAGTTACGTGGCATAGCAATAGCAGTTAGCAATAGCAGTTAGACTTATATGCCGCTTCATAGGGCTTTCAGCCCTCTCTAAGCGGTTTACAGAGTCAGCATATCGCCCGCATAGTCTGGGTCCTCATTTCACCCACCTCGGAAGGATGGAAGGCTGAGTCAACCTTGAGCCGGTGAGATTTGAACCGCCGAACTGCAGATAGCAGTCAGCTGAAGTGGCCTGCAGTACTGCACTCTACCCACTGCGCCACCTGAGGCTTTATATTCTGCAATATTTACATTTTTGGTGAAACCTATTCAATGAGTCCAAGCTTTGCAAGCTAAATAGGAAACCTTCATTTCCTTTGCAAATCATTTTAAAGATTCTAACTACCAGCAAGAATGAATCCTTACATTTCAAGAGCACCTGTCATTTCAGATCCATCATGGCAGCGCCTGTTAGCGGGCATTCACTCACCTGCTGCCTGCCAAATCCCTCACCTTGTTGTATCACTGCCGCATCGCCAACCGTCCCATTGAAGTGAATGAGACTGTCGGTGGGTCAGAGGAGGAGTTGCTGCGGGACAATTGCTGTTTAAAATTTTTGATTTAAACCGAGTTGATTTAAATCAAGCCTTTTTACTCGTGATTTAAATCGTGATTTAAATCTGCTTGATTTAAATCAAATCCACCCTGTAAAGCACACAAATGCCATTGCGCTGTATTTTCTGAGGCAGAAACAGCACAATATTACAGCAACAATTCAGGGTCTACCTTGAGTATTGGCTGCTGGGATGTTGTTTATGGGCTGTAAATATTGGTGCGGTTGATTTCACTATGATCCATAAATCCATATTTTTTTTAATTGCTCTAATGTTTTTTTTTAATATAAATTTTTATTTTAAGCACATAAACACATCAACAGAAACAGACACATGACTTAAAACAACATAGGAACAATAAGTTCCATCGTATACCATACAGCAGTTCCGTATCGGTTTCTTTGCAGTTAGTGTTTTCCCTACTATACATTTCTATCTTGCTTTCATGGCCTCCTTATTCGTTATCCATTTTTATGTACTATTCTATATTTATTTATACTTAGCTATTTATAACCAAGTATTGTTTACCTCTATTGTGCTTTTTAAGAGCCGAGGTGGCACAGTGGTTAGAGTGCAGCACTGCAGGCTACTTCAGCTGACTGCAATTCTGCAGTTCAGCTGTTCAAATCTCACTGGCTCAAGGTTGACTCAGCCTTCCATCCTTCTGAGGTGGGTAAAATGAGGACCCAGATTGTTGGGGGCAATATGCTGACTCTGTAAACCGCTTAGAGAGGGCTGAATGCCCTATGAAGCGGTATATAAGTCTAACTGCTATTGCTATTGCTATTATATTCTTTTTTTTTTCTGTAAATGTGTTTTTTATTTTCCATTTTCATTTTCGTACAGTCACATATATACTGTGCATAACAGTATGCTCTAATGTTTTTTTGTGGTAGAGATTAGCCTTAAACGAGGATGAAGATACCCTCAGATGCGTCTTAAGTAGGTGATTTCTTGCTTCAGCTTGTAGCAAACCTAAATGCCTGCAGATGGGTTGAAAGAAATAGAGAGAGCCAGTGAAAGGGACACAGTCCCATTTTTCTCCTCAACCAAGAGGAATTTGTTCTCATTTCCAGGAACAGGCATCAGTTCCACTCTGGCTTTTCATCTTGTAAATAATTGTGGTCTGTTTGTATTTTTGTAATGAATCACGCAGGAGCCTGCAGCTGTGGGCAGATACGGGAGGCACAGGGAGAAGGCTAGCTGTAGATGGAGGGGCCGCCTTGGCATTCCCGTAAAGGAGAGGGAAGAGCAGCTGAGAGACTCAGGAAACCCCCCAGGCGGGAATCCGTCACTGGTCCTGAATGCTCCTTGTGGCTACAAGACTTTGGTTGCGCAGGATATCAAAGAAAGGGAAGTGGAAGAAATGGACAGCTGTTTGTCCAGAGTGGTAGAGGGTGTCCAGCTCGATCAGGGCGTTGGACTGGAAAACCCTTCCAACTTTGTTAGCTTCCTCTTCTTCTTCCTCTTTCCTTTCTCCTGCTCCTTCTCTTCCTCCTCTTCTGTTAAGATACAGCCTGTTGTGCCGTATTGGCTTCCACTGTACAGCACAGTGGAATTGCCATGGTAACAACTTCACAGTACTCCACAAGGGGGCTCCCTCTGGTAAGGGGGAAAATCCAACATTAGAAATTACATTTGGTCCAGACATTTCCCCTCTATAAATAAATACCCGGGCAACGCCAGGTTATCGGCTAGTTCCATAATAATAAAGGAGGGAACTCCAGGGAGCATTGCGGGGCCCACTTGGATATTATTCGTGCAGTCGTCATGGCTGTGTTGCAGAACTGGTTTCCCTCGTCTTCTTCCGAGGATGGTTTTGCAATTTCCTCATCTGGCCAACATCTTGGCAGCTCTTCGTGGTCTCACATCCAAGGTTTAATTAGGGCCAACCCACATTGGCCTATGAAATCAGCCCAGTTGGCTGGCTGCTGCCTCTTGTTGACATGCAAATTAGGGCATTACACCCTCCCTCCAACATATACTCTACAAGACTAACACCTCTCCCTCCAACAGGCCACCCAGTGAGAAATGCAGTTAAGGAGAGAATCTGATATGGGTATAAGATGCCTTAGTTTCTCTTGCTGAAGTTATCACCGTTTTAAAGAGAAAGGTGGTTGTGTGGGGAAACTGACAAGCCCTCACTGCACTTGACCTTAATATGTCTGTGTTTCGTTACACTTCAGGCTCTTTGACACAGTTTGCTGGGAAGCGAGTTGCGTATATATTTCCCATCTCTCATTTGAACTTTCCTGAATGAGAATCATGCCTGGTGGTAAACATCCACCTGAATGGAAGGGAGAAGGGGGTAGGCTTTTGTGGTGGTAAAAATATAGGGATAAAGGCACCGATTAAGAAAGTGCAACATTCATAAGCGGAGATAAAGAGTTTGAACGTGGACAACTGTGTCCATGGAATTGTGGAAGCTGACGTCCCTACAGGGCACCAGGTTGTGGAAAGCTGCTTCAGGTGATCAGGTAAGAAAGGGGAAGTGATCTCCTAGAGAAGAGGCTTTTCTCTCTAGAAAAAGAATCGACATAATTCTGAGAACAAAAGCAGAGGCTTTTAAGATACAATAGAATAACAGATTGGAAGGGACCTTGGAGGTCTTCTAGTCCAGCCCCCTGCTTGGGGAAGAAACCCTATACCAGTGGTTCTCAACCTGTGGGTCAGGACCCCTTTGGGGATCGAACAACCCTTTCACAGGGGTCACCTAAGACCATTGGAAAATACATATTTTTGAAAAAATACGGAAAACATAAAATAATTTTATGGTTGAGGGTCACCACAACATGAGGAACTGTATTAAAGGGTCGCGTCATTAGGAAGTTTGAGACCCACTGCCCTACACCATTTCAGACAAATGGTTATCCAGCATCTTAAAAACGTCCATCCACAACTTTGGGAGACAAGTTGTTCCACTAATTAATTGTTCTGACGGTCAGGAAATTTCTCCTAAGTTCTAAGTTGCTTCTCTCCTTGATTAGTTTCCACCCATTGCTTCTTGTTCTACCCTCAGGTGCTTTGGAGAATAGTTTGACTCCCTCTTCTTTGTGGCAACCCCTGAGATATTGGAACAACTGCTATCGTGTCTCCCCTAGTCCTCTTTTTCATACCCAGTTCCTGCAACCGTTCTTCATATGTTTTAGCCTGGTGTGCAGCATATTTCCAGAAATGAAACGTAACATTAGATTAGATTAGATTAGATTAGATTAGATTGCTTTTATTTATAGGCCGCCCTTTTCCCTGAGGGACTCAGGGCGGCTTACAACCTATAGGGAGGGGATACACATAATGACATATACAGACAATACACAATTAATAAATAGAAGCAACATTCACTCATCATTCGGGTGGGGACGGATCCCAATCTTTAACCCCAGGCCTGGCGGGATAGCCAGATCTTAAGGGCTGTGCGGAAGGTCTGGAGGGTGGTGAGGGTACGAATCTCCACGGGGAGGTCGTTCCAAAGAGTCGGAGCTACTACTGAAAAGGCTTGGCCATGGAAGTGATCAAGCTTGGCCTTTTCATACTGGAGGCCATCTTGGAATCTCTGTTGTTAGCTGGTGTTTTGGTCTGATGGTCAAAAGTCCTAAATGAAAAGTGAATATTTAACTACTTGTCCAAGGACAGCCGGCCATCCCTCTTATTCGAACCTAAGATTAGACAGCTAGAAAACAACTGCCCAGGATGTCACAGGTCCTGCCCTGCAGTTTGGATGGAGTTTAGTAAAAAAAATAAATCAGAAATTCAGTATATGGTGAGGAAAGCTTGTTACCTCTTCTTGGATATAGTCTGATAATACATAATGTACTTTCTTTGACTTGGGATTATTGCATTGTGAGAAACCAATACCTCTGGGCTTTCAACCCCAAATTTCTGGTTTAGTATGATATTACAGCTTTATCAGCAAACCATGGCTAATCAGGTTTAGCACATGTGCCTTCTGACATGTTAGTGTGGGTAATGCTTCCCCCTGCCCGAGGGTATGTGTTCCTAAGACATTCATTCACATTAAGAATAAACTATCATTGTAACCTTACTTGAAGTTTAAGACAGTGTTCTGGCTTATTGTCCAGCATTGACTCTATATCAGGGGTGAAATTCTGGAGAACCGGTAGCAGAAAATTTGAGTAGTTTGGAGAATGAGCAAATACCACCTCTGGCTGGGCCCAGAAGTGGGGAGGGAATGGGGATTTTGCATTATCCTTCCCCCAGAAGTGGGGTAGGAATGGAGATTTTGCAATATCCTTTCCCCAGGAGTGGGGTGGGAATGGGGATTTTGCAGTATCCTTCCTCTGGAGTGGGGTGGGACTGGAGATTTTGTAGTATCCTTTTCCTGGAGTGGGAATGGAGATTTTGCAATATCCTCCTCCTGGAATGGGAATAGAGGTTTTGCAGTATCCTTCCCCTGGAGTAGGAATGGGGATTTTGCATTATCCTTTCCCCAGGAGTAGGGTGGGAATGGGGATTTTGCAGTATCCTTTCCCCAGGAGTAGGGTGGGAATGGGGATTTTGCAGTATCCTTCCCCTGGAGTGGGAATGGAGATTTTGCAATATCCTCCTCCTGGAATGGGAATAGAGATTTTGCAGTATCCTTCCCCTGGAGTAGGAATGGGGATTTTGCATTATCCTTTCCCCAGAAGTGGGGTAGGAATGGGGATTTTGCATTATCCTTTCCCCAGGAGTAGGGTGGGAATGGGGATTTTGCAGTATCCTTCCCCTGGAGTGGGGTGGGACTGGAGATTTTGTAGTATCCTTTTCCTGGAGTGGGAATGGAGATTTTGCAATATCCTTCTCCTGGAGTGGGAATGGAGATTTTGCAGTATCCTTTCCCCAGAAGTGGGGAAGGAATGTGAATTTTACAGTATCCTTCCCCAGAAGTGGGGAAGGAATGAAGATTTTGCAGTATCCTTCCTCTGCCACGCCCACACAGAACCGGTAGTAAAAAAAAAAATTGAATTTCATCACTGCTCTATATCCATGTTTAGTGTGCTAAATTGTAACTGTTATTCATAGGCTACATTAAAAGGAGTAGCCCTCATACAAATATTTATGACAGGCCAGTGGTGGGTTCCGGGCGGTACGGCCCAGTACGGCTGTACTGGTATTAGCCGGGAGCAGCAGCCACCACCTGCCCGCATTCCTTACCTGTTTTTGAAGCAACCAGGCCAGATCCGCACAGCGTGCAGCGCCTGCGCGACCTCCGCCAAACAGCTGGGTGTCGCAGGGCAGTGGCGTATGCATGCATGTGCAGCACATGTGCCTGACGAGGGTTCCCGGCCCCATGCGCAGCGTACCAGTTGCAACAGGAGCCAGAACCCACCACTCCGCCAGGCATGATTGTGGAGGGGAGAGACTTAACTTTGGCTCCTTTTCATCAAATTTGAGGGCTTTAAGGGATTTAGCTCCCGGCAAGCAATTTGAAGAAACACTGAATTAAAATGATTTGTCGAAGCATACCTCATTTGTTAACAGCATGTTTTACTAAAACACAGCCTCAATTCTACCTGAATCACAAGCTAGAATTAAACATCACTCATCCTCTCCTTCTGCCAGCATGTGCATTTATGTGCATTTCAGGGAGGGAAAACAGTTTTAAGCTTTTGAAGGCGATAAGCTGCATGAGCTGACTCAGAAAACCGTATTTTCCTTATTGTCAGCATTCAAGAAAAACGTGGATGGAAACAAAGCTATCATATTCAGTCACCCAGTGGGAACAATAATGTATGTGGGGGGAAATGGTCATAGCATAGCCCGGGATCAGCAACCATAAACACTCAAAAGAGCCACAAAGATCCTAACCGGAGGCTCCCCGTTCAATTCTGGAGCCAACCGGAAGTTCGGTTCCCCCACCAAAGAGTCTTCTCCTAGCACAGCGCCCTGTTTCCTGTCCTAACCGAAAGCCCTATCAATTGTGGAGCCAACCAGCGACAGGAAGCCTCAGCAGAGGGATAAAAGAGCCACATGCGGCTCCAGAGCCACAGATTGCTGACCCGTGACGTAGCCAATGGCTTTTTGTATCTGATGGCTTAGTTTATGTTTCTCAGAGTTTAATTCCTTCTCAGAATTGCAATAGCCAATTAAAATAATTGAAGGGATCTCAGTAGAACTTGTAATGCAGTGGAGAATAAGGACATAACAGGAACCCATTCCTACACAAGTCTTAATGTGCAATTCCGAATGCAGTTTGGTGCAAGCAAGCAAGCCTCTACTTGGTCTAAAAACTGCTAGAGGGAAACCGAAAAGTTGGTAAAAGGCTGCCTGAAGAACCAGGGTGTGTGGTTAAAAATGTTCTCCAGATCCAGAGGTGAATAGACTTGGGCTTCACCTAGTTAAACGGTACTGGTCTAAATAGAATCTGTAGCCAAGAGGTAAAACAGAATTCATACGCTTGATAGTATACCAAAATTTTTGTGTGTTTTTCCTGGCTGCACTATAGAGGTGCTTTGCGTGAAAATTCTCCCTGTTGTGGCACACAACTTCAAGGACAGGAGACTAGGAAGTGAAAATGGGCAGCATCTCCTTGGCCAGAGGTCTGCAACCCACGGCTCTGGAGCCGCATGTGGCTCTTTCATCCCTCTGCTGCGGCTCCCTGTCGCTCAAAATATGACTCACAACCGCCAATGTGTGATATCCGCTGGCACACGATTTATTGAGCTTTTTGACCCAGGGTAGGCCAACCATGGATAAATCAAAGAAAAGAAAAGGGTCGGAAGAAAACAGAGCCTTTAATTCAACTACATATACTAGTTCTGTGGCTGCTCAGGAAATAGGCATGGGAAGGGTTTTGTGGCCCCTGGTGTTTTCTTTTCTGTGGGAAACTGGTCCAAATGGCTCTTTTGAGTGTTTTAAGGTTGCCGACCCCTGTCCTTGGCCATCAAGATACAGTAAATAGAACAAGACAGGGAGGGAGGGAGGGAGGGAGGGAGGGAGGGAGGAAGGAAGGAAGGAAGGAAGGAAGGAAGGAAGGAAGGAAGGAAGGAAGGCCTTTGTATCTACCTCTTTGTCAATCGATCCAAGTAGCTCTATCGATTTGAAGACTTAAAAACTGCTACATCAGATTTATTGATTTATTCTATTCCTCCTTCCTCCTCTTCCCATCTTCCCCCATAACAGCAACCATATGAGGTGGGTTGGACTGAGAAAGACTCAGTCATCCAGCCGGTGTTCAGAGAAGGCAGGACTGGAAGTTTCAGTGTTCTGGTTTCTAGGCGAGCAGCTTATTAACCCTACACCAAACTCTCTTTCTTAAAACTCTTCACAGTTAATTAACCTCTTTGCAGTTCCATTCCTGTAGCTGTTTGGGACCCTTATAAGAGATGTAGATGAAATGGGGACCCAGGATATTCGCACCAGAATATCAAGGTATGTAAAAAGAGAAGTCACCTTCTGGTTGGTGATTCAATCAAAAACAGCACTACAAAAATCAGATTAGGAACACGAATTGAAATAGGGAAGAAAATGGTAGGTGAGCACCTGTCTACCCTAGACGAGTTCAAATCACCAGGACTGGACGGATTACACCGCAGGGTTCTGAAGGAACTGGCAGATGGGATCTCAGAACCACTGAACTATATCTTTCAGAGATCCTGGAGCACCGGGGAACTGCCAGAAGACTGGAAAAGAGCTGATGTGGTTTCCATCTTCAAAAAAGGGGGAAAAAATAGATCCACCTATCAGCCTGATCTCAATACCAGGAAAGATTCTGGAAAAGATAATCAAGCAACGAATTAGCGAACACCTAGAAGCAAACAAAGTAATAAATGTTCGTCTCCTCTCCCAGATGGCTCAGGAACAATTTTATACTGTGGTTTCGATCGGTATTGGGACTGAGGAGGCCTGGAGCAGTAACAAACATCTGTAATTGTTCTTGTGATGGTAGTGAAATCTCCCTGGACTCCTCTTGACTCAGTAAATGAAAATTATTTCCATGGGCATGTATTTATTTATTTATTTAATCGTAATTTGCCCAACAAAAACAAAAACAGGTATAAAATAAAAATGCAATGATAGGGGTGATAGGCACGTTGGTGCACTTATGCATACCCCCCCTCTACGGACCTCTCTTAAGTATGAAGTAAGGTCCACGGAAGTCCATTTGGGACTGAAAGTGTGAAAATTTGTAGCTGAGACCACTGAATCAGGTAGACCATTCCAGACTTGGACAACTCTATTTACAAAAATGGCATTTTTTACAGTCAAGTTTAGAACGATTTACACTGAGTTTAAAGTGGTTATTCGTGCACGTGTTATTGCGATTAAAACAGAAAAAAGTCATTTACAGGTCAAACATTACTACATACAATTTTGTATGCAACACCTTGGTCTGACTGCAAGCAACGCAGTTCTAGGTTATCCAAACCACAACTTCCAAGCCTAGTAGCATAAGGAATTCTATTGTGTACAGAAGAGTGCGAAACCTTTTTCTCGCGAAGTACTTCTGAACCCGCTCGGTTTCCGCTGATTTGAGTTCCTTTGCTAATGAGAGAGGCCTAATTGGTTTGGGAGAGCCACATTAGGAGTATCTGTGAAAACCAGTTTGATGTAGCGGTGAAGGAAACAGGCTAGCCACCAGGCGACTATGAATTCTAGTCCTCCCTTAGCCATGAAAGCGGGCTGGGTGACTTTGGGCCAGTCCTTCTCAGCCCAACCCATCGCACAGAGTTGTTGTCGTTGTCGTGAGGAAAAGAGGAGGAAGGAGGAATATGATTGCTGCCTTGAGTTATGAAAATAAGTAACTAATAATAAGATATTAATAATTTATATTAATTAATAAATAAGGTGGATTAAAAATAACAATAGTTTATAGAAGTTCTTTCCCAAGAGTTCAACTGCATTGATTAACAGGTATCTTTGGGGCTTGGGATAGTCAGAAACACCGGGGGGGGGGGGGAGTTGTGAAGCAACAGGAGAACAATTATAATGCTCTGGATAATGAGTGTTCAGAAATGACATCACATGCATGGCATTGGCAATGCATGGACTGTTCTGATAAGTCATATTTCTCAAATAACTACACCGTAGCAAGTATTACAATCTCCACTGCAATTCCATACATGCGTATAGCACAGGGATGTCAAACTCAAGGTCTGGGGGCCAGATCTGGCCTGTGGTGCGCTTAGAACTGGCCCATGGAGCCGCCCTGAAAATAGTGACGGACCGGACCCCAGTGCCTCTGTCAAAGAAAACACAGCTTGTGAGGGCCGTGTATGTCCTCCCATCTCTGTTTTTGCTGGCGGAGGGTTGCAGGAGGCTATCGCAGCCAAAAACAGAGCTCGTGAGGGCTACGCATCCCCATCCCTCCCCCACGACCCCAGTTTTTGCTGGCAGAGGGTTCCAGGAGGCCACTGCAGCAGAAAAAGGAGCTCAGGAGCCCGTTTTCGCTGGCAGAGCGCCCAGGTCACTACAGGCGTCCCCGACATGAATGACATCATGCTGGCCACGCCTCTCCCCCCCCTCCTGAGGTCAAATACAACCCTGATGTGGCCCTCAATGAAATGGAGTTTGACACCCCTGGTATAGCAGGCAATAAAAGTCAAAAAGTACTGTATTTTTTGGGACTATAAGACGCACCGGAGTATAAGATGCACCAAGATTTTGAAGAGGCAAATTTAAAAAAAAAGGTTTTACACTCTGCAGACTTCCCAAAATTGGCTGGTTTTTTTCCAAAATGGGACCGTGTTTTTTTTTTTCAAAAAAGGGGCATGCATAGCCTTTAGAGGCTTGTAGAGTGCTCCTGGGGGGGGGTGGTCCCCCCAAAACGAGCAAAAAACAGGTCCTTTTTTGTTTAAAAAAAAGGCATAGGAGGCTTATAGAGTGCTTCTGGGGGAGGGGGGAAATTGAGCAAAAAACGGCCCATTTTTCACTCATTTCTGCCTTCCCCAGCCCCCAGGAGCACTCAGGAATCCTCCTAAAGGCTATGCACGGCCATTTTGGTGAAAGGGGCGCAGTTTCAGGAGGCAAAAAAACGCTGTATTCAGTGTATAAGACGCACCCAGATTTTCAGCCTCTTTTTTGAGGGAAAAAGGTGCGTCTTATACTCCGAAAAATGCGGTAGTTTATGTTGAGCTCAGCTCCCAGTGATTTCATGGTCTTGGAGCCCATCTAGTTTTCTCAGCAACCGTGCAGAAAGTATTTGCCATTTCTTTTTTCCACCATGTTTTTTTTTTTTCCTTGTTGACCCGCCAATCCAGCTTTCAACCTCAGGGATGCTTCCCACTCAACCAAGAGCAAATTTTGACCTTGCTTAAATATTTTTAAGGTCAGCTAAGGCGGTGTGCCCTCTGGCGTGACTTAGAAGAACGTAACTGCCCTGTGCGTTTTTGTTTTTTTTTAAGTTAGCTTTTTTAATTAATCTGGAGTCGTGCTGTGTATCTCGTTATCCTGCTTGGTTTTCAAGTATTGTTTGCTAGTTTCTGAAACCGGAGAAATGGCAGTTAAATTTTTCTGGCCTGCCTGAACGTTGCATGTCACAGGATCTCTGTCTGACATACCTAACTTTCCAAAACTAGAATAGCAGTTCCATGTACTCGGGGTCAGACTCTGGCCTCTTTAAATATACAAAGCAGGCTAACAGGGAGGGATTAGCGAAATCCTGGCAGCTTCTCACTTCTCTCCCTTCTCACACCCGATTGCCCTTCGCTGTGGGCACACTGTGTTTGAAGGTCTGCCTGTCATCAGTGGCTTTATAACAATCACTCATGATCATCTTATGACCCAACTGAAAAGGGGCAAAAATTTATTAACTGCCGGCAGGGGTAAATATTTCTATAGCAATTGATTTGCTTACATGCTTACTGCTTCCCCTTCCCTATCTTATTGTTTTACAGGCGGTCCTTGACTTAAATCACAACTGGGACTGGAATTTTGGTTACTAACCAGTGTGGTGGCTGAGCACGCTATCGTGTAACCGGATCCAATTTTACAATCTTTTTTTTTTTTTTGCGGCAGTCGTTAAGCGAATCACATGGTTAAGTGAATCCGTTTTTCCGTATTGACTTTGCTTGTCGGAAATTGGCTGAGGAAGCTGGAAAGTGTGAACATGTGACTGCAGGACATTGCAACAGGTCAGAGGTGAGCCTGTTGTCAATCTCCCAAATTGCAATCGCTTGACCACACCGGGGAGGGGGGGGGGGTTGAGTGCGACAAGTTGTAACTTTAAGAACAGGTTCTAAGCAACACTTTTCAGTGCCATTGTAACTCCAAATGTGAAAGCTTGTAAGTCAAGGACTACTGAACTTTCTCTTTTATAAACTACTTGGACAAAGGGTTAAGATTCCAAAATTAATCCGTTTTTTTCTCTTTTTTTCCTTTCCCCCCTTCCCTTAGATTTTTCCAGTTTAAGTTGTCAAGAAAGGGGGAATATTAGCTAATCTTCAGTTAGTGGCGATGGAGTCTAGCTACTGTGTTTTCCCGAAAATAAGACGGGGTCTTGCTTTCTTTTGATCCCTGAAATAAGCATGTGGCCTTATTTTCAGGGAGGTCCAATTATTTTTGAAGTGCAGGCGGCAGTGAGTGTGGTCACTTCATGGCTTCTGCTGTGTTGCATTATTTTCGGGGAGGGCTTATTATCCAGGGAGGTCTTATTTTGGGGAAAACAGGATAGCTATCTCTAAATCTTGAGTCAACATTTTTTGAGTTAGAGTTTATTGGTGGTTGAAGGTGGGTGTAATGTTTCCCAAAGCATAGAACATAGATGTTTTACAAGGTGGGCATTGGAACATTTCTTCCTTAACTTTGTGTGCCAGCCTTTCAAAGACCGATACATGAAGGACTTTCTTTGCCTATCTCTAGAACTGCTGGAATCTTTGTAGGCAACACTTTTGTCAAAGAACATTCACCGTTTCTTCTGTTTTTAAATGTTACTGGGTTTCTCTCTACAGAGGGCAATTTCTTTGTCTGCTAGCTTAGTACGGTACTTCTGGGATGTTTGTGCTGTTATGCGATCAGTTTTCTTAACCTTATTTTGTACTAGCTGGATACCTGTGCTTCGCTACGAAACTTATGTGATCGGGCTTGATTAGAACAGAGTTCTATTCAGTTGGGGAGGGGGAGTAGAATGTCTACACTCCCAGACTGCAGGCTGGATGAGTCACGTACTGGCCATGCCCACTCCCGGTTTAGCAAAGGGAGGGGGAGTAGAAGGTCTAACTCCTTAGCATCAGAGTGTGTTAATATAACGCAACTGGAAGTTGGAACAGAGTTCATTTCAGGTGAGGAGGGGGAGTAGAACTCCTTAGGATCAGAGCATGTTAATATAATACTATATATGAAATACTAATGATCAGATGGTCATTTAAAAAAAAAACCTCTTTTAGCGAGCCTCTAGAACCCAATAGGAGCCTGCGTGCCAAATTTCAAGTTTGTAGGATTTACAGTTCTGGAGATTTTGTGATGAGTGAGTGGTATTTGGCACACACACACACACACACACACACACACACACACACACACATTATCTTAAAGAAAATCAAAGACCCATGCCCTTGTCCTACTTTAACTTGAAAGTAAGGTCAGTGAAATTTATTTGGACACAACTAGCCCTTGGTAAAAACAAATCTTCAGTAATTCACTCACCTGGAACCCAAACCTCTTGTGCTTGCTGGGACTGGGTTCAAGACAGATACTTTAAAAAGTTGGATATGGCTGCCTGCTGAACTCCTGTGTGGGAAAAGATGCCCAATGAGAGCATCCAAGCTACGAAATTATTTGGCTTTCACCCTTATAGAGGTGATTTTGCAAAATACCAGTCTAAAGAAAGCCTTCCTATAACATAAAGTGACAGAAACAGCAAATAAGATGAATTAGATTAGGAGTTTTCATAGGTGATCAGTATGCTTTTGTTAGCACATGTAGTAACAAAACAGGAAGACTAAAATGAAATATTACTTCTTTAAAACCAACATAGGCACTGCTAGAGGTAAGTCATCAGAAAGTCCTGTTCTAATGAATAATCAGCAAGAGTAACTCTTTGGTGATGTTCTTCCTTGAGATTCAATGGTACTTTCTTGATTCCTTTATGGTAGAGGTGGGGAACGATGGCCCCTTTAGGACTTGTGGACTTTAACGCCCAGAATTCATGCATTCATGCATGGCTAGGTCAGGAATTCTGGGAGTTGAAGTCCACAAGTCCTAAAGGGGTCATCGTTCCCCACCCCTGCTTTACAGGCAAAGCCAACTCAAATAGTAAAACAAAGATGTTTGCTCTGTTTAATATGCCCAGGTGGGAGGAATGCCTATGAGAAGGAAAGAGCCTTATTCAATCCAACCATTAAATATTTGAGATGGCAAATGAAGTGAGGAAATCAGGAAAGAAGAAAGGAACATTGGCTCCATCTGGTAGTTCGCGCTAGGCAGAAGGGATTTTAATGTATGCCCTGGCTTCTGGTTATGTCATGGCTGATCAGCCTTTTTTTGCCACCACGGATTATACCTTTTTTATGTTTGGCCTGCAGAGGGGGGGGCAATCTCGATGGGGCAGGCGAGGCATCATTTTTGAGGAGGGTTAAGGGTGGATGAGGGACGTGGTGGCCCCTGGGCTAAGACGCTGAGCTTGTCAATCAGAAAGGTCGGCAGTTCAGTGGTTCGAATCCCTAGCGCCACGTAACGGAGTGAGCTCCCGTTACTTGTCCCAGCTTCTGCCAACCTAGCAGTTTGAAAGCACAGACAAAATGCAAGTAGAAAAATAGGAACCACCTTTGGTGGGAAGGTAACAGCGTTCCGTCCGCCTTCGGCATTTAGTCATGCGCATTGGGAGGAAACGGTGAATGTCTGTTCTGTTCATGGGCCTGAATGCTTGCTTGGCAGATTTCTCCCCAGGGAAGGGAGATTCTAGGATCCGAATCACTCGAAGATGTTCAAAAGGCAGTGCGGCTAAGTTTCTCAGGGGTTTTTGGCCGTTGGTTTCTGGTACTTCCTTCCAAATTAAGTATAAATTTCAACCTCAGCCACTTTAAAATGGTGGACTTCAACTCCCAAAATTCCCTAGGGACTTTTGGGAGTTCAAGTCCACCCATCTAAAAGTTGCTGAGGGTGAAAAACCTTGCTCTAAAAGCATAGCAGGCTGGAGGGGAGCGGGATGTGCTAAAAATTATGCACATAATGGTGACGTTCCTGGGTGAGCATTTAAAAAGAGGATGTGTAGACCGACCAAAAATCTCTGTCGGGCATTGTTTGCAAAGATGTCCTGGCTAAATCCTTTGACCAGCCAATAGAAATGAATTACATTTTAAAGAGACATCATTTACCATATTTTTGGAGTATAAGACGCACCTTCCCCACCCTAAGAGTGGGTGAAAATTTAGGTGCATCTTATAGACCGACTATGGGCATTTTGGGGCTCCTAAGCCCTCCGCATGTTGCATTTTCGCCCTTCCCGGCCCCCAGAAGCACTGCAGTGCTCTGCACGTCCCATTTTAGCCAAAAACGGGCCTATTTTTGGGCTCCTAAGCCCTCCGCATGTTGCATTTTCACCCTCCCAGACCCCCAGAAGCACTCTGCAGGCCAAAAACAGGTGCGTTTTTGGAAAAAAACATGCCCATTTTTGGCGAAAATGGCCCATGCTGAGGACAACAGAGTGCTTCTGGGGGCCTCGGAGGGCAAAAACGCAACACGCAGAGGCCAAAAACTATTTTTTTTCTTGTTTTCCTCCTGTAAATTTAGGTGTGTCTTATAGTCCGGTGCATCTTATAGTCCGAAAAATATGGTATTTTGGGGGAAAGACTCCTATGCCTGCCCCTCCTCTGAAATGCAACCTTGGATGGCCCACAACAACCCATTGCGCAATGCAACAACCCACAGGCTCCAACCTCAACCTCTCCCATCACCATTCAATCAGAATCGTTGAGTTTCAGGAAACGGTAGATACAAATGGCAAATTTTATTTTAGTTTCATGTTCACGTTTGAGCTGTCAGAAATAAGATCCCGAGGTGGCACTTACAGTGACCCAGGTTTCCAGCCACAAGAAAGGGCATTTGTGTATTGAGCCGTGGTGGCGCAGTGGTTAGAATGAGGTACTGCAGGCTACTTCTACTGACTGCCGGCTGCCTGCAGTTTGGCAGTTCAAATCTCATCAGGCTCAAGGTTGACTCAGCCTTCCATCCTTCCGAGGTCAATAAAATGAGGAGCCAGATTGTTGGGAGGCAATATGCTGACTCTGTAAACCACTTAGAGAGGGCGGTAAAGCACCGTGAAGCGGTATATAAGTCTAAGGGCTGTTGCTATTGTCCATGAATCTTTGGATGTGACCTTTGTCTTAAGGTGATGGTTTCCTCCTCAAGCCATTGCTGGAGTTTTGTTGCCTCCAAAACATAGAGGGCCTCTATGCAAATAGACCAAAACGCTTAGGCATAAGGAGTAGAGAGGGTTACCCCCTTCCCCAAATGAATGAAAGCTTAGTTTGGCTTGCAAAACCCTTGTTTGCCTTTCAGACACCTGACTCATGCTAATGGAAACACTTGACCTCATCAAAATGGCGGACTTAGAATGCAGCCAGCTCTGCCCCTTTGCTCCCTTAAAGGACTATAAAGATCCTCTTCCTTTATCTTAAGAAATTTTGCAAGAGATGGAGAGCATGAAAGAACTTTCACCGTCTATAAACGCGGAAAGCTCTGGAGTATTAACTGACTTCCAGTCGCTGGGAAATGGTTCAGACGGATCCGTCCACGCAGGTAAAAACCTTTCAATTGTTACCCGATAATAAAAAAAATTTAAAAGATGATGAAATTTAAATTCAGATTGTCTGTAAGCAGAGCGTGGCCCTTCCTTTGATTTTATCTTACATCACGTAGATAAATTTGATTTAATGGCTTCATTCTCTAAAAAGCAAGCGATAACCTAAGGAAGCTTAGCTGATGGGCATCATTTTGTATTGCCTGTATTTTGTGTAGATAAAGTTTGCTTTAAGTGCTTTATTTTCTAAATTGCATAGACAGAAACTAGTTTTTTGGGGGGGACCTAGGATCCTTTTAGAAATAATTTTGCATGCTCTGAATTCGGACAGGAATGTTATGTGCTGTCACTTGTTACAATTTAAATTGTACAAATGCTCTGGAGTAAATTTTGTGATAGTAATTAGCATTTCTAGTCAGGCCCCCATCTGGGCTGTTCCCCATCCTATAAAGTCTGGTGTGCTTTTCATTTTGTTTGGAATTCTTTTTGAGAGGAGAAGAAGAGATGAGGGTTAGAAAAGAAAGACCAGATACTGAGCAGAGCACAATTCTTACAATTCTTGCTCTTAAGATGCACTGATAACGTTACCTAGTTGGGTAACGAAACGTTTGCAAGAAAGTTCGGAGAGTACTAAGGACCCCCCTCATTTCAACCCTGAGATATAAATATTCTCCTTTATTGATACAAACTAAAGTTTATTGGGAAGAAACCTGCATTTTTATCCCAGAAGGGTACATGGCAGTGTCTTAAATTCATTTTTGACAAGAATTAAACGAAATTAAATTCAAATGAAACAAAAATACCTCCTTTATGTAAACTTTACATTCCACGGTGGTGCGGCGATGGTGTATAGTAGTCCAAAAGTGACATTTTCTGTTAACCGAAGTCGCTTTTGCCCCGTATTATGTTGCCCCGTGTGCCAAACTCTAAACTGAACCTTGAACTAATTGTCTGGATTATTTAGCAAACTAGCTATTTGTTTCAGAGTGTAAGGCAACAACTAACGGATAAAGGGAAAACATCAAGCTTTGGAGTGAGATTAGTCTGAGCTACATAATAGGAAACATACAGTCTGGGAAGGCGGTGAAGCTCCTTCAATTGAAGTTTAGAAGCAGAAGACACAGTATATTATCCTTCAGGAATGGCTCAACAGTAGGTGCTCTGTTTTGGCAAGGCCTGGGCTGGGCGAATTCTTGCCCCCGTGAATATTCCTGCTTTGATTCCCGATTCATGCTATTCAGATTTTTATTTGGGAGGGCTGGAGGGTTGGTTTTCAGGACTGAGGGACGCGGTGGCTCAGTGGCTAAGACGCTGAGCTTGTTGATCAGAAAGGTCAGCAGTTTGGCGGTTCGAATCCCTAGCGCCGCGTAGCGAAGTGAGCTCCCGTTACTTGTCCCAGCTTCTCCCAACCTAGCAGTTCGAAAGCAGGTAAAAATGCAAGTAGAAAAATAGGAACCACCTTTGGTGGGAAGGTAACAGCCTTCCGTGCGCCCTCGGCGTTTAGTCATGCCGGCCACATGACCACGGAAACGTCTTCGGACAGCGCTGGCTCTTCGGCTTTGAGACGGAGATGAGCACCGCCCCCTAGAGTCGGGAACAACTAGCACATAGGTGCGAGGGGAACCTTTAACCAGGACTGAGAAAGTGATAAAAAGATATCCATTGTCTTCCAGTAATTTGGGTTTCTTTTGTGCAAGCAGCCTGAGATTGTGCTGCAGAAAATTTGATGAGAAAAATATCCAAATTATGGTCGGGGGGACGATGTTTGGCTTAAAAAGAAAACAAAAAAAGTAGAAATACCGGAAGTTAGGTCTTTACCCATGAGTCCCCCAGCTCTCTCAAATGGGGAAACGTACATTATTTCCAGTTTTGCAACCCCTGTAATACATCAGCAGAAAACCTTCTGTGGCTTGCTGGTGATTTTGAAGGCTCTGTTTCTTCCTGCAAGCTGAGAATCTTCGCCTGCCCCGCCGCTAAAAGTTTCCAGAAAGAAAGTATATAGAGGGGCGAGAAAATTCAGTTCAGGCCTTCAGTTCCGGTGATGGGAAGCCACATAGTTGTCTCACTCTTGGTTCTCCTTCCAACAATTATGTCAGACATGACTTATTTTCCTTTGCTTTCTGTATTCCTTTTTTTTTTTTTTTGCTTTACAAGCGCAGTCTGTGCCTTAAGTTTCCCTCGGTAGACGTCATTCCTACCATCACCTGCCTGAGTTTGCACTAAGAGCGAACCAATGGGTCCATTGGACATGTGCCCGGATGAAATATTCCCTGCCTTTTCTGTTCTTCCGACAACCCCATAACATTCTCAGGCAACGGATGGGTTTTAAAACCTTCCCTTCCTCCGGAGGCTTTTTCTGAGGTGATATGGGGGGTCTGTAAGCTTTTGGGGCTCCTCCGTTCCTGATTCATGCCTCTTGATCATCTAAAGCCGAGATGGGGAATTATGGCCCTCTTACGACTTGTGGACTTCAACTCCCAGAGTTCCATGCTGGCTCAGGAATTCTGGGAGTTGAAGTCCACAAGTCCTAAAAGGGCCATAATTCCCCCACCCCTGATTTAGAGCGTCCTATTGGCTAGAACTACTCAGGTAGGTTGGTTTCCAGGTAGGGGGGGGGATGAGGATGACAAAAGCTGAAGGTCCCTCTTTCTTCCCTTTGCAGATTCCTTCTCACCAGCATCAAGCCCCTCATCTGTGAATCTCGCTGCTCTTCCAAGCAGCAAAGAGGAGCTCCCCAATGTGGCCTTAAACATTGAATGTAGAATCTGTGGAGATAAAGCCTCAGGCTATCACTATGGAGTCCATGCTTGCGAAGGTTGTAAGGTACGTCACCCACCTACAGGGTTGAATTTGGTTGTTTTTGTTGTTTTTGCAGAGACATTCAACATTATAGGAAGCTTGGATGATAGCATAAAGAGACAGTTGTTAGCAGAGTTATGGAGAAGAATAAAAATGAGATTCCCCCCCCCCCCTCATTGTGTAGAACAGGGGTGTCAAACTCAATTCCATTGACGGGCCGCATCAGGGTTGTATTTGACCTGTGGGGGGAAATGTGGCCTGGGTGGGCATGGCCAGCTCGACATCACTTGTGTCAGAGGCATCTGTGGTGGCCAAGTGCTAAGGGTTCACCGACAAATGCGTGCTGAGGAAACCACGCCGCGACGAAACAACATTCTGCGACGCGAAAACGTTATAACCCTAACCCTAACCTCTAACATTTTCGCGTCCCACTATGTTGTTTTTTTCATCGCGATGCGGTTTCATTGGCACGCATTTGGAGGGCGCGCATTTGGCGGGCGTGCATTTGGCGGGTCACAAGTGCTAAGTCACGACTTCCCCCAGACCCTCCCTCACTCTCATTATAATTTCCTTCCTTCCTTCCTTCCTTCCTTCCTTCCTTCCTTCCCTCCTTCCCTCCCTCCCTCCCTCCCTCCCTCTTCATTCTTCTTTCTTCTTCCTTCCCCTCTTGCCTTATTTTTCCTTCCTTGCTCTCTTCCTGTCTTTCCTCCTTTTTCTTTGTCT
This sequence comes from Thamnophis sirtalis, assembly GCF_051295495.1. Taxonomy (NCBI): domain Eukaryota; kingdom Metazoa; phylum Chordata; class Lepidosauria; order Squamata; family Natricidae; genus Thamnophis; species Thamnophis sirtalis. The sequence goes on from NW_028261389.1 coordinate 71,352,159, forward strand.
TTCCTCTTCCCCTTTCTCCTTTCCCGTCCCTTCTTGCATGCTCAAATGCAAAAGGGGAAACATTTCCCCTTTTGTTTTCTTTTTAATTCGTTTTGCTAGCCCTCTGCCAGCGTGCCCCCCCCTTCCATTCTTGGCCACGGCAGCCTCCCGCAGCCTTCTGCCAGCAAAAATGGAGCTCCGTTTTTTCCTGGCGGAGGCACCGTGGGCACTGTTTCCAGGGTAGCCCCACAGGCCAGATCCAGAGCCTTGAGGGTTGACACCCCTGGTGTAGAACATACTTTGTGGAGAATACAAGTTGTTTTGTGTACCCGCAGCTATCAAAAAAGGTTTAAGGGGCCTCAGGCCATTTTCCTTTCCAGGTAGAACAATCCCTATTTCTTAACCATGTCCTACAACGTTTGCACTTTCCAAGAATGTAGCAATCATGTTGGAAAGGAGGGCTTTTTTTTTTAGCTGTTTACTAATAGGTGTCCTCCCATGTGATTGGATTTGTGACCTTTGAAACTACGTCTGGAAAAGCTGGAAGCAGATTAAGGTCCTGAAAAATGTTGGTTTTGGATCTATCGATAATGCAGAAATGCTCATTAGGTGAAGAACGGGACCTCTTAAAAAAGCCCTGTCATCTGCTGACATTTTACAAAGTAAAAAAAAGACGCCTCTACTCATATTCTACTGATACAATTCTACTGCACAATATTGGAAAAATGAGGACACCACCACCACCCCCAGATGAAAATATAATTCGGAAAATATTAGACTGTGCAGAGATGGATAGCTGGACATTAAAAATAAAAGATAAAGCAGATACAGAATATTACTCATGTGTTTTACCAGTGGTTAGATATAAGAAGTAGAAATTAGAAGAAGAAAAATTATTTGTATGTATAAGTAAAAGATGAGCTATTATGATTGTGATTATAAATAACATTATTATTATAACTATGATTTTCATTATTACTCTTACTATCAGAACATTTGTTATCCTTCTGTAAGACAAAATGGACCCAGACAATACACTGTTTTCAAAGTGTTTATGTATAATTAAAATATGAAATAAAATTAAAATTCTGAAAGAGTTTACTGCCTAGGTAAGTCCTTGACTTACAACCACAATCGGGAGTAGAATTTCCATTGCTAAGTAAAGGGGTTGTTAAGTGTGTCATGTCTGATTTTACTACCCTTTCTCCCAGGGTGATTCACACGGTCATTAAGCAAATCCCACTTCGCCCCATTTGCTTGTCATACCTGACAATCATATGACCCTGGAGTGCCTAAATACTTGCTTGATTGCCAAGCAACCAAATTTTGATCACGTGACCATGGAAATGCTATGACAGTTGTAAATTTTAGTCATAAGCCACTTTTTTTCAGTGCCGTTGTAACTTTCGTTACTAAATGAATGGTTGTAAATTGAGGACTACCTTTATGTGGAATACTCCCTCCCCAATTTTTTTAATTGTTCTTGTATGATAATGACTTTAGCATTTTCCTTGATGATGGTATTTCTTTAATGTAAACTGGTCATCACACTATGAAAAAATGTTGAGATTTTGGAGAGTGCAGAGAAGAGCAACAAAGAGGATTAGGGGACTGGAGGCTAAAACATCTGAAGAACGGTTGCAGGAACTGGGTATGTCTAGTTTGATGAAAAGAAGGACTAGGGGAGACATGATAGCAGTCTTCCAACATCTCAGGGGTTGCCACAAAGAAGAGGGAGTCAAGCTATTCTCCAAGGCACCTGAGGGTAGAACAAGAAGCCATGGGTGGAAACTAATCAAGGAGAGAAGCAACTTAGAATTGAGGAGAAATTTCCTGAGAGTTAGAACTAAGGAGAAATTTCCCGACAGTGAGAACAATTAATCAGTGGAATAATTTGCCTCCAGAAGTTGTGAATGCCCCAAGCATTGGAAGTCTTTAAGAAGATGTTGGATAGCCATCTGTCTGAAATGGTATAGGGTCTCCTGCCTAGGCAGTGGGTTGGATTAGAAGACCTCCAAGGTCCCTCCCAACTACCATTCTGTTTTATTTTTAGTTGTCTTTTAGTCTTGTCTTTCAAAAGCAAAACTTTACCCTAGAGATGTATTTACTTCCCATCGGCCTTACTAGAGGTTGTGCTTACAACTGGAGACCGATTCTCCCTTGGAAGATGGAACGGTTCCCCTTTCCGAACTACTATTCACGTTTTGTTCCTTGCCCTTCTCCTTAGGGTTTTTTCAGGAGAACCATCCGGCTGAAACTGATTTACGACCGATGTGATCGCAACTGCAAAATCCAGAAGAAGAACCGTAACAAGTGCCAATACTGTCGTTTTCAGAAGTGCCTTTCCGTTGGGATGTCCCATAATGGTAGGTACGGGTATCCGTCAGTTCTGTACGGGCCAGCTGAGATCCTCTCTCTAGGGGCAAGGCGGAAGGAGCCCGATCCATCCATGCTGTCATAGTCTCCTCTTGCCATTTTTTCTGGTAAGGGGAACTCAGTGCACATGCAACGATGCCCTTCCACAAACATTTTTTGCAACCTTTGGTTAATAGGTAACTGTGCGCGAATGTTATACATTAACGTATATGTAATGGCATTTTGTTTAGTACTCTTTCCTTCCATTTACGTTCTTTGAACAGAGCAAAGCACTATGCTGATAGTCCAAAGGTCAGGTAGATGCTTTTTCCTTTTTAATTGAGCAATTGCAAAGCTTGATATGGAATTAAATCCTTGCTGTGTCATGACCTAGCAACAGCAACTGAATCCCAGCTGGCCTTGAGCCACCTCTTGAGTGCAGGCAGGGAAAGGTCTGAGGACATCTACCAGACGGGTTAATCATTCTGTTTTTCCTTCCTCGAGATACTTCTGTGTACAAATAGGTGCAGCTTATTTTTGGTCTCTTGGTTGCCCTGGTCTGTAAAAACTGGATATAGATATTGATATAGAGATAGAGATAGATAGAGATAGATAGATAGATAGATAGATAGATAGATAGATAGATAGATAGATAGATAGATAGATAGATATAGATAGAAAGAGAGAGATAGAGATAGATAGATAGATAGATAGATGATAGATAGAGATAGATAGATAGATATAGATAGTATAGAGAGAGAGAGAGAGATAGATAGATAGCGATAGATAGAGATAGATAGATAGATAGATAGATAGATAGATAGATAGATAGAGAGAGAGAGAGAGAGAGAGAGAGAGAGAGAGAGAGATAGATAGATAGATAGATAGATAGATAGATAGATAGATAGATAGATAGATGATAGATTCGAATCCCAGTAAGGGTATGGCTAGCTGATGAGAGCTAAATAGCTTGAAATAGATCTATACTAGTCTCCCTTTATTTATTTATCAGCACAAATACAACACACATATATAGATATATAGAGATATATATATATAGATATAGGTAGGTAGGTAGGTAGGTAGGTAGGTAGGTAGGTAGGTAGGTAGGTAGGTAGGTAGATAGATAGATAGATAGATAGATAGATAGATAGATAGATAGAGAAATAGATGATAGATATCTATATATCTATCATCTATCATCTATCTATATCTATCTATCTATATCTATATATATATCTATCTATATCTCTTATCTATATCTCTATATCTATCTATATCTCTTATCTATATCTCTATATCTATCTATCTTCTATCTATCTATCTATCTATCTATCTATCTATCTATCTATCTATCTATCTATCTATATATATATATATATATATCTCCTTAAGGTTTATTTCAAGTTTTTCAGATTGCCCAAGGAGCGTCTGATACAGTTCTGCAAAGGAATTATTGAGTCTGTCATTTGTTACCTCCATAACTGTCTGGTTTGGCACAGTAACCAAACAAGACAGACACAGACTTCAACGGATATAGTTAGGACCGCAGAAAAAACTGTTGCAACCAGCCTGACTTCCATTGAGGACTTGTATACTGCACGAGCCAGAAAGAGGGCTGGGAAAATATCTACAGACCTCTCATATCCTGGATATAAATGTCTTCCCTCAAGATGATGATATAGGGCATTGCACACTAAAACAACCAGAGACAAAGACCTTGTCCCCCTCCCTCCCCCATGTGATCATTCTTCTAAACAATTAGTTCCCCCAATACTTTCTATCTGTGCCCTACGAAACTACCTAGTAGGCCTGTATTACCTATTATCCTTCTCATCTTTTCATCTTTCCTAGTCACAAGAAGCTATTCCCTTAGCTTCTTGTGACTATAACTTTGTTATTTGCATCTCACAATTTATGTTGATTGCCTTTATTTAGTATCTTATTATGATTTATGTTGTTCGGCTATTTAATATCCTACAATATTAGTATCTTATGACTATCACTGAGTGTTGCATCTTACGATTCATGATGATTTATATTTTACGATTATGATCAGGATTTATCACTTGTTGCTTGTACGTCCACTGAGAGCTTGTGCACCGGAGACAAATGCCTTGTGCGCGTCCAGTCACACTTGGCCAATAAAGAATTCTCTTCTCTTCTATTTCCTCTGCCTTCTCACCGTTCAGATCCAACGTAGGCTACGGTGCAAATCCCTCAAAGCTTGTGGGATTAGTTTAACATTTGCTCATGGTTTGCGGAACAGTAAGCTACCTTAATCCAAAATCATAAGCCACACCATCTTTTGTCTTAAGAGTTTCTTTGTGCCGGAGGTGTCTGACAAGACTAGCAAATCCTTTCTAAGGAATTCCTGGCACAAAGTAACCCAGGGGGCATGTGTTCCATAGATAAAGGTTTCAGACTGAAAGCATTCTATATACACCGGTGGGATCCTACCGGTTTAACAACCAGTTTGGTGATCCTGCGCTTCGCACCCGCTTAACGCACAGTTTTGAGAAAACTTTCCTTCCACATTACTGCTCGAGAGGAAAACAGCTGAAGCGTGGCAGTCCGCTCAGCTGAGAGGATCTAGGGGAGTAAAACTCAAGGGCGGGTGGGCGGGCCCAGCTGATCGTCAGAGTGAACCGGTTGTCTCCCAGCTGATTGTCGGAGATACCGGTTCTGCCGAAGCGGTACAATTCCACCCCTGTAATATATCCTACCTTCAGCTTTCAAGCATCAGTAACCATACTTTAGTTGTGATGCAGGATTTTGGAACTTTTAATGTCATGCCAGCCTTTCCCCCCCATAAATACTAAAGAAATATATTTAGTTATTTCTTCACAGATCTTCCCTTGTCATACCTAGAAAGAGAGAGAGAGAGAGAAGCAGGTAACAAGTTTAGAAATGGGAGACATGGCATTTAAGAAGTCTAAATATAAAACCACTTGTGAAAGAGAATCTCTTTTCCATCTCTGATTACCAAATACTTTCCCACATGGAAAAAAAAATCTCAGACCACTTTGGTGAAATTCTCAAGCTTCACTTTGCTAAAACTTTGGAGCCATAGAGCTGCAAAAACATAGAGCCCCCCCCCCCTTCTGTGTTGTTGCAACTTGGATCTCAGAAGTACATCCAGCGGGCCTGAGAGCATGCAACAGACCTTGAAAATGTGTGTAGCATTGGTGGTACCTAGTGCCAATGGTGGGATTTAACTGTTGTAACAACAGGTTCGCTCCATGAGCGTGCGGTGGGTTTGAAAACAGCTCAAAAACCTACCTTCTAGTGCAGCCCCCGGGGAGTAAAACAGCTGAGGTACAGCAATCCGCTCTGCCGCACTTAACAGCTGGGCTTCAAACAAAGGAAATATAGGTCAGTATAGTGGGCGGGCAGGCAGGCCCAACTGATCCTTGGAGAGAACCGGTTCACTCTCAGCTGATCTTCGGAGCTACCGGTTCATCCGAACCGGCTGAATCCCACCGATGCCTTGTGCCTATGCTACTTTGGTTTGCCTGTTCCAACAGAATTGGCTTTTGCGCTCACTGAGAGCTATTTCGTGTAGGATTAGAGCAGGGGTGTCAAACTCAATTGCACTGAGGGCCGCATCAGGGTGAGTGTTTGACCTGGGGGGTGGGGCCGGGATGGGTGTGGCCAGGGTGGGCATAGCCAGATCAATGTCACTTGTATCGGGGGTGCCCGCGCGTTCTGCCACCGAAAACGGGCTTCCAAGCTCCATTTTGGCTGCAGCGGGCTCCTGCAACCCTCTGCCAGCGAAAACAGAGTTGGGAGGGCCTCCTGCAGCCCTCACGAGTTCAATTTTCGGCTGTGACGGCTCCGTTTTCGCTGGCAGAGGCACCGCAGGCTGGTTCTTCGCTATTTTCCAGGGTGGCCCCATGCGCCAGATCTAAGCAACCAGCAGGCCGGATCTCGCCTCCAGGCCTTGAGTTTGACACACCTGGATTAAAGGAAGATAACCGCACGTGTGCTAAGCCTAAGACTATCCCCAATCTGTAGCGTGGAAAAGGGGTCTGAATCCTTGAGGGCCAGAAAGATAAAAGTCAGGTCCTCATTTTAGGAGGCTCCTTTGCAGCCTCTCAAACAAGTCTTGGGTTCAGGTGAAGAAAGACAGCTGAGTACAGATACTTATTAATCCAAGAAGACAATACTGCAAAGGATTATTACATGGAGTTTAAGCACTTCCGTCCCCTGTTGTGACTCAACTCTTCTTACATCTATCAGTGTTTTTTTCAAGCTAGCAGCTTAAGATGTATGGACTTCAACTTCCAAAATTCCATTGCTGGCTGGGGTATTCTGGGAGTTGAAGTCCAAATACCTTCAAATGGCTGAGACCGGAAAACACCGTATTAGACTTCCTGAAGTTTTCCTTCTGTCTTATATATAACTAGCTGATAACCCTGCATTGCCCAGGTATTTATTTATAGGGGGAAAATATCTGGACCAAACATAATTTCTAATGTTTGATTTCCCCCCTTCCCAGAGGAAGCCCCCTTGTGCAGAACTGTGAAGCCATTACCATGGCAACTCAGTGCACTGTGCAGTAGAATCCATTTTATGGCAGTACAGTAGAAGCCATTTTAAGGCACAACAGGCTGTATCTTAACAGAACACACACCCCAAGGGGTGTTTGTGGTGTCTTACCAGTATTTGTTTCCAGATAGTAAGTCATCTATGTACCAAGTTTGGTTGAAATTGCTCGAGGCGTTCAAGAGTTATATTGGAACACACACACACATATATTTATATTTATATTATTTATATTATATATATGTATAATAAATATATGTTTTCGTAGATTTTCACGGGTGTAGGTACGCTGGTCTTGTTGTATTCGGGTCTTTTCCCGTGCAAGATTGAGATTGTCTTGGCAACGTTTTGGCGATGTCCCACTCACCATCTTTTAATTTTATTAAAGATTTTTATAAAGGAAGATAAAAACACATACAAATTAATACAAAGTAAGAAGAAAAAGAAATGTCTTCTTTCTTGATTACCTCTTTTTTTTTCCCTTTGAAAATAAATATCATCATCATAGATTTCTTTGCAACACCAGCTTTCAGCCATACTTTTCTCCTTTCGCATCCCTATATATGTTCCTCTTTCCTTCTCCTCACCTTGATCTTTCTGTATGCGTAACACACACACACACACTTTTTGGGTCCTCTGAGTTTTGTTCTGTTTTTGTCTTCCCTGAGTTTGACCACAATGAGATAGAGCAGACCATAAAATAAGATTGCAAACTGTTAGGAAATTTGACTCAATTCCAGTAAGTGCCTTTGAAATGAAAGGAAAGATGACTAGCTCGTGTTGAATCTTGTTACCTTTATGATGGGTACTATCTTGCTATGTTCAGGATTTGCTTAGAAGAGATTGATGCATGTAGATAAAAAGGGTGCCAGGTCATTGGTAAGCTGTAGGAAACTCCGTTCTCTCCTAGCACTATTGAAGGTGCCTACACTGGTGTTTTTCAAACTTGGCAACTCTGTGGTGTTACCTGGGTAATTTGGGGAGTTGAAGTCCACCCCTTTTAAAGTCGCCAAGTTCATGCGATCATATGTGATGGACATGCCCAAAAGCAAAAAAAAAATTGGACAAAAACAACATACTGTATTTTTCGGAGTATAAGACGCACCTTTTTCCCTCAAAAAAGAGGCTGAAAATCTGGGTGCATCTTATACACTGAATACAGCATTTTTTGCCTCCAGAAACCCCGCCCCCTTCACTAGAATGGCCGTGTATAGCCTCTAGGAGACGTTCAGAGTGCTCCTGGGGGCTGGGGAGGGCAAAAATGAGCGAAAAATAGGCCATTTATTTGCTCAGTTTTGCCCCCTCCCCCCCCCATGAATAGAGGCTATTCATGCCCTTTAAAGAAAAAAGAAAAAAAAGGGCCCATTTTTGTGAAAAACAGGCCGTTTTTGGGAGGTCTGCAGAGTGCAAAAACTTTTTTTTTGAAATGGTGCATTTTATACTCTGAAAAATACGGTCCATGGTTAGAAAAAATGGTAAAACAACATATTGATTTGAAACCAGAAATGTTCTTGTTGGGCATGTTACTGGATAAGTACAATAAAGGGAATGCATTATCTGATTTTACATGTACTGACTGCATCTAGAATTGTATTTGCACAACAGTGGGAAAGTGAAGAGATCCCCAACAGATGAAAATGTGATTCAAAAAATATTAAAATGTGCAGAAATAGATAGGCTAACACTTACAATTAAGGAAAAGAAAGAAACTGAATACTTTTTGATTTCGGACTTATTTTATCAATGGTTAGCTAATAAAACAGAAGTTAGAAATGGAAATATAGGGAAAGGATCAATGATATAAGGGAGGGTTAGGGTTAGGGTTAAAATGGGTTAGTGTTAGGGTTAGAGTTAAAATGTTAAAATGGTTAAGTAAACATTAATTAATAATAACAACAACAATAATATTATTACAATCAATACTAATGTAATGAATACTGCTGTAAATATTTTGATTACTATTTCCCAAAACTATTTGTATCCAGACAACACGCTGTTTAATTGAAAAATAGAATTTTTATATGTTATAAAATAAAAAACTTGGAATAAAAAATAAAGTCGCCATGTTTGGAAAAAACATGTCTACACAATCCTTAACACAACCCAACATCTGGTTAAGCCCAGAATTGGGGGGGGGGATTATCTCTGTGAGTGAGAAGGTGTGTGATGTGTTGTTATGCTCCCTTTTTCAATGCTTGTTTTCCCCCTCAGCCATTCGATTTGGACGGATGCCCAGATCAGAAAAGGCAAAACTGAAAGCTGAAATCCAAACAGGTGAACTTTGCACAGAGAATTCCGAAGTCGCAGATCTTAAGTCACTGGCCAAGAGAATTTATGACGCCTATTTGAAAAACTTTAATATGACCAAGCTCAAAGCAAGGCTCATACTTGTGGGGAAAGCCAATAACAATCCTGTAAGTATGCACCGTTGCAGAATTGCATGAAAGCAAACTCTATGAATGGCGCGCTGATATACATATAATAGAAGAAATAGACTTATAAAGCAGCGATAGAGGTGTTCCCCTTCACTCTGACATTAATTTCTTTTGTGATGCACGGAGGTCCTTCTGTTAAAAGAGTTTTGATTAGCCCTGACAATTTACCCGTATGTAAATATACTAAATTGCTTAATTTTGTTATCAAGGTCGAAGTTTCTGTAGTTGAGTGGCAGCTTTGTTTTCCAGATAGTTTAATAATGTATATGTCTCAGTCTTCAGGAAGCAACCGCAAGAGCTTACCAAGCATATGAAAATCGTAACACCGTCTCCAAAAGCTCTTTTTGCAAGGCAGATAATATAGAGCAGTGGTCCCCAACCCCCGGTCCGCGGACCAATGCCGGGCCGTGGAGTACCTGGCACCGGGCCGCGCAGCGACCGGGGGACATGATCGCTGCAGCGGCCGGGGGACATGATCGCTGCAGCGGCCGGGGGACATGATCGCTGCAGCGCAAAGGCTCCTGGGCCATGCGCAAAAGCTCCTGGGCCGTGCGCAAAGGCTCCAGGGAAGAGAGCCCCGCGCAGGTACGCACGCCCCCCCCACCCCTGCGCGCGCTCAGCGGGCCACGGTAAAATTATCAAAGGCTGACTGGTCCGCGGCGATAAAAAGGTTGGGGACCACTGATATAGAGGAATTAAACCGTGCTTAAAATAAGTGGTAGATTGTGATAGTTTGGTTTTTGCGGGTATTATTTCGAGAGAGTTCAACCTGTTAAAGGCTTGCTTGCTGAACCAGCAATACTTAAGATACATGTTTGGGAAACGTTTAGCTAGGAATAGCCACATGCTAGCTTAAATTCTAAACCATCCGTTTCTGCAATTATTTCCTGTGGAAGAACTAAACTGACTTTACCTAATACAGGAGTGTCAAACTCAGGGGCCTAACATGTAGAAACAAGGACCAAATAGAATTCAGATTATTCTTGGGATAAAAATAGAGGTACTGTTTTCTTCATCCACAGAGGTTAGAAAGACTTCTTCCTGATGCTGGTTCTGGAAATCCTGAATTGTTCTGAATATTGTTTCTGTGTTGAGCTGGTAAATTGAAACCAATCTCACAAAGCTGTTTAGCGTTTCTGGAGCAATTGTGCAAAAGGGATAAGAAAAATATCCTTTACAGCAGTGGTTCTCAACCTGTGGGTGGCGACCCCTTTGGGGGACGAACGACCCTTTCACGGGGGTCGCCTAAGACCATCGGAAAACACATATTTTCAAAAAAAAAATACGGAAAACATAAAATAGTTTTATGGTTGGGGGTCACCATAACATGAGGAACTGTATTAAAGGGTCGCGGCATTAGGAAGGTTGAGACCCACTGCTTTACAGGTAGTCCTCGATTTACAACTGGCTTAGCAACCAACCATTTAAAGGTATGATCGACCTCCATGGGATGGTGGTGTTTGCTAATGACTTCTTTCCAAAGTTTTGGCAACTGCCTCTCCCCATAGTCATGTGACCATATGTTGGGTGCTTAGCAACTGGCCCGGATTCACGGACATTTGCAGTGTCATTTATTTACAGTTTTTGGCAAAACTGGCCCATAGCGAACCATCGACTCAACTTAATGGCGGTGGCATTCGCTTAACAACGACAACTGAGGCTTTACAACTGCCACATTCACTTAACCAGTGTTTCTCAACCTTGGCAACTTGAAGATGTCCGGACTTCAACTCCCAGAATTCCCCAGCCAGCGAATGCTGGCTGGGGAATTCTGGGAGTTGAAGTCCGGACATCTTCAAGTTGCCAAGGTTGAGAAACACTGCACTTAACGATCCCCACACAAAACAAAGTCAAAAACAGGGTCGAGCGCATGGGTGATCTGATTTACGACTATCATACTCCATTATGAGCCATGGTGGCACAGTGGATAGGGTGCAGGACTACAGGCTATTTCTGCTTCCTGCCGGCTGCCTGCAGTTTGGCAGTTCAAATCTCACCAGGCTCAAGGTTGACTTAGCCTTCCATCCTTCCGAGGTCAGTAAAATGAGGACCCAGATTGTTGGGGGGCAATATACCGATTCTGTAAACCGCTTAGAGAGGGCCATAAAGCACTGTGAAGCGGTATATAAGTCTAAGTCCTATTGCTATTATGCAGCTCTTCAAATTTGTCTGAGAAGTGGGGCCTCAGCACACACATGTGCACAAATGCAGCACTTAACATGTGCTCTTGTTTTGTCCCAAGGGATTGCTTTGGATACGAATCTGTGTTGAGTTGGATCCCATCTTGCCTTCTCTTTCTCTAACACAGGGTCGGGAAATTATGGCCCGCTTTAGAACCTGTGGACTTCAACTCCCAGAATTCCTGAACCAGCATGTCTAGCTCAGGAATCCTGGGAGTTGAAACCCACAAGTCGTAGAAGGGGCCATAGTTTGCCGAGGTGGCGCAGTGGTTAAATGCAGCACTGCAGGCTACTTCAGCTGACTGCAGTTCAGCAGTTCGGCTGTTCAAATCCCACCAGGCTCAAGGTTGACTCAGCCTTCCATCCTTCAGAGGTGGGTAAAATGAGGACCCGGATTGTTGTTGGGGGCAATATGCTGACTCTCTGTAAACCGCTTAGAGAGGGCTGAAAGCCCTATGAAGCGGTATATAAGTCTACTGCTATTGCTATTACTGCTATTGTCACCACAACATGAGGAACTGTATTAAAGGGTCGCGGCATTAGGAAGGTTGAGACCCACTGCTTTACAGGTAGTCCTCGATTTACAACTGGCTTAGCAACCAACCATTTAAAGTTATGATCGACCTCCGTGGGGTGGTGGTGTTTGCTAATGACTTCTTTCCAAAGTTTTGGCAACTGCCTCTCCCCATAGTCATGTGACCATATGTTGGGTGCTTAGCAACTGGCCTGGATTCACGGACATTTGCAGTGTCATTTATTTACAGTTTTTGGCAAAACTGGCCCATAGCGAACCATCGACTCAACTTAATGGCGGTGGCATTCGCTTAACAACGACAACTGAGGCTTTACAACTGCCACATTCACTTAACCAGTGTTTCTCAACCTTGGCAACTTGAAGATGTCCGGACTTCAACTCCCAGAATTCCCCAGCCAGCGAATGCTGGCTGGGGAATTCTGGGAGTTGAAGTCCGGACATCTTCAAGTTGCCAAGGTTGAGAAACACTGCACTTAACGATCCCCACACAAAACAAAGTCAAAAACAGGGTCGAGCGCATGGGTGATCTGATTTACGACTATCATACTCCATTATGAGCCATGGTGGCACAGTGGATAGGGTGCAGGACTACAGGCTATTTCTGCTTCCTGCCGGCTGCCTGCAGTTTGGCAGTTCAAATCTCACCAGGCTCAAGGTTGACTTAGCCTTCCATCCTTCCGAGGTCAGTAAAATGAGGACCCAGATTGTTGGGGGGCAATATACCGATTCTGTAAACCGCTTAGAGAGGGCCATAAAGCACTGTGAAGCGGTATATAAGTCTAAGTCCTATTGCTATTATGCAGCTCTTCAAATTTGTCTGAGAAGTGGGGCCTCAGCACACACATGTGCACAAATGCAGCACTTAACATGTGCTCTTGTTTTGTCCCAAGGGATTGCTTTGGATACGAATCTGTGTTGAGTTGGATCCCATCTTGCCTTCTCTTTCTCTAACACAGGGTCGGGAAATTATGGCCCGCTTTAGAACCTGTGGACTTCAACTCCCAGAATTCCTGAACCAGCATGTCTAGCTCAGGAATCCTGGGAGTTGAAACCCACAAGTCGTAGAAGGGGCCATAGTTTGCCGAGGTGGCGCAGTGGTTAAATGCAGCACTGCAGGCTACTTCAGCTGACTGCAGTTCAGCAGTTCGGCTGTTCAAATCCCACCAGGCTCAAGGTTGACTCAGCCTTCCATCCTTCAGAGGTGGGTAAAATGAGGACCCGGATTGTTGTTGGGGGCAATATGCTGACTCTGTAAACCGCTTAGAGGGCTGAAAGCCCTATGAAGCGGTATATAAGTCTAACTATTGCTATTGCTATTGCCCACTCCTACTCTAACAGAGTTTGCCTGCCTGTAGCTCTTTTTTTCCTTTAAAGTCAACCCCACACTTCCTGCCTCATGCAAACTGTTCCCTCTTTTACGTGAGCACAGAGGCCACTGAGGACTCCAATAATAGCTATTTTCATCAGATTTTTAGCGTGCGTAAATTGCCAGCGCAGCCGCAGAGAACACCAATCAGAATTACCAGGTATGTGCAATGACCCACGTTGCTGTCAAAATTACTCTTTGATGTTTGTGCTGCCCCAGCAGTATATAGCTAGTGTAGGAATTAAGAACTGTCTCCTTTAAGAAACTACCTCATGGGAAATGTAGTTCCGTAAGATGTGATCACATTTGTGTTTCTGATTGGACACTGGGACATTCTTCCCGCGTGCAAAGTTTATAGCCAGGCAGTTTAAATGCTTTTGTGTACTGGAATAGTAGTTTTTGTATCTCCGTTCAGCATGGGAATGAAATCATCATCTTTTTACTGTTCTGCCTCGGGCGTTGTAGGCTTGCTCGGGGCATGTAGTTAATGCCACGCTTAGGAATCTCTTTCAGATCAAGTTTATTATCAGGCATTCTTAATAGCAAAATTTACAGTTCAGTGTTAAGATACTTCTGACTTTCCATAATCTGTCCCATCACGTGGTGTAAAAAGATGATGATTTCACTCCCATGTTGAACAGAGATACAGAAACTACTATTCCAGTTCACAAAAGCATTTAAACTGCCTGGCTATAAACTTAGCACGTGGGAGGAATACCCCAGTGTCCAATCAGAAACACAGATGTGATCACACGTTATGGAACTACATTTCCCATGAGGTAGTTTCTTAAAGGAGACAGTTCTTAATTCCTACACTAGCTATATACCGCTGGGGCAGCACAACGTTCCTTAAATTACTGTATCCTTCTGTATTCTACATTCATCTGTAACAACTGCATCCAGAAGAGAATTTTTGGTTTGCACCGTATTTGTTCCTGGCATTTGCTTAATTCAATTTTTATTCCGCTGCAGCCATTTGTCATACACGATATGGACACGCTATGCATGGCTGAGAAGACGCTGGTGGCAAAACTTGTCGCAAACGGAATACAAAACAAGGAGGCAGAGGTGAGGATTTTCCACTGCTGCCAGTGCACCTCCGTAGAGGCGGTGACGGAACTCACAGAATTTGCCAAATCGATTCCGGGCTTCTGCAGCCTTGACTTGAACGATCAGGTGACCCTCTTAAAATATGGGGTGTACGAAGCCATCTTTGCCATGTTGGCCTCCGTGATGAACAAAGACGGGATGCTCGTGGCTTACGGAAACGGCTTCATCACGCGGGAATTCCTCAAAAGTTTAAGGAAGCCTTTTTGTGATATCATGGAGCCAAAGTTTGACTTTGCCATGAAATTCAACGCCTTGGAATTAGATGACAGCGACATCTCCCTTTTCGTGGCTGCTATAATATGTTGTGGAGGTAAGTCTTTGATTCACTGCTCTCCTTCCTGAAATAGCAATATATTTTATAGAGTCTGCTTCTTGAAAATGGTTCTGCTTTTGGCTCAGGAAGGGACTCATTTCAGACACAACAGGTATTTTGAATCCAGTATTTATTGCCCATACTTTACCAGAAGTACTGTATTTTTCAGAGTATAAGACACGCTGGAGTATAAGACCCACTGGATTATAAGACGCAGCAAGGTTTTGAAGAGGAAAAATTTTAAAAAAGTTTTTGCACTCTGCAAACCTGCCAAAAATGGCCCATATTTCATGAAAACGGGCCCATTTTTTTTTAAAGGTCATGAATAGGAGACTTGTAGAGTGCTCCTGGGAGGTTGGGGGGGGGTCAAAAATGAGCAAAAAATGGCCCGTTTTTTTGGAAAACGAGCCCGTTTTTTGTCAAAAAAAGGGCATGGATTGCCTTTAGGAAGCTTATAGAGTGCTGCTGGGGGGGGCACAAAGTCAGCCATTTTCCGTTCATTGCTGCCCTCCACAGCCCCCAGGAGCTCTCTGAAAGCCTTCTAAAAGCTATGCACGGCCATTTTGGTGAAGGAGCGGAGTTTTGGAAGGCAAAAAATGTTGTATTCAGTGTATAAGTCGCACCTAGATTTTCAGCCTCTTTTGAGAAGGTGCGTCTTATACTTCGAAAAATATGGTAGTACAATATTTTTCTGACAGCGAGAAGGAGTGTTTCATGTTTAAATATTGATGCTTCCCTATGAAAGAGTTCATAATACAGGTAGTCCTTGACTTACAACAATTCATTTAGTGACCGTTTGAAGTTACAACAGCACTGAAAACAATGACTTATGACCAGTGGTGGGATCCTCCTGGTTTAACAACTGGTTCAGTAATCGTGCGATATGTTGCTGTGCACGCATGCACAGTTTAAACAAATCATTACTTCCGGGTTTCTTCTAACATAGCTGATTTGCGTGGCAATCTACTCTGCCGCACGAATCAGCTGAAAAGATAAAGGTAGGGAAATAGTGTGGGCAGGTGGGTGGGCCCATCTGATCGTCAGGGTGAACTGGTTCGCTCCCAGCTGATCGTCGGAGTACCTGTTTACCCAAACCGGTCCAAACTGGTAGAATCCCACCCCTGCTTATAACATCCCAGTCCAACAAATACTCTTTATCAGTACAATTGTGCTTATCATCTCATTTCAGCTTTCCTTTGCTTTACAGACCTGTGAAGGTCGCAGGTTCGGTGGTAAAGTTATTTTTTATCACTGTCATAAGTGTGGTCGCTAAATGAGGCAGTTGCTAAATGAGTACTACCTGTATGGTGTCTGGGCATTGTTGATATAGCTGCTAAGTGATAACGCATTTTCTACTAGACCAGGGGTTGGAAACCCGAGGCTCTGGAGCCGCATGTGGCTCTTTCAACCCTCTGCTGCAGTTCCCTGTTGCTGGTCAGCTCCACAAGTGATAGAGATTTCGGGTAGGACAGGTAGAGGAAAAAGGACACCGCGCTAGGAGGAGACTCTATGGTGGGTGAACTGGACTTCCAGTCGGCTTCAGAATTGAACGGGGAGCTTCCGGTTAGGACCTTTGTGGCTCTTTGAGTGTTTAAGGTTGCCGAGCCCTGTACTAGGCCCAAGTGCAGATAAATGCTTTGACACCTGTTAGCCGTGGATAGGATAACATAATATAACGTTTTTATTTTTGAGAACAGATCGGCCGGGCTTGGTAAACATAGGACACATTGAGAAGATGCAGGAAAGCATCGTGCACGTACTGAAACTTCACTTAGAAAACAACCATCCGGATGACATCTTCCTGTTCCCCAAACTTCTCCAGAAAATGGCAGATCTCCGGCAGCTGGTCACAGAACACGCCCAGCTAGTTCAAATAATCAAAAAGACCGAATCCGATGCACACTTACATCCTTTGCTACAAGAAATATACAAGGATATGTACTAAGGTGGTTTTCCCGTTTTGTACCGTAGGCAAAAGCCGTCGCTCACATGGCCAGATGCTTCAGGCGCATTGGTCTCCAGCATGCTTCAGCTGAAGCATTTGCCATAGTCCTAAAATTTGGGTAACTGGAATATCCATTTCTCTGGCAGGGGTTTCGGTAATTGAAAGAAATTGCGTAATAGAGAGAGAGATGATGATGATGATAGTAAGGGGTGATTGATTTGAAATTTGGGCCACGGTGGGAATTGCGTCGTGCCACAACTTAAGTCACAAACACAATGCCTTCTGACATTTCTGCACTTTTTAAGTATTTGTCGTTATCCCCATTCCCCCCCACTTCCTTAATATGTGAAAGTCAATCGTTTGGGGCAGGATCCAAAGAACCTTGGGGTGGGCAGTGGCCGGAAGTGCTTCGCCGTTATGTTTCTCTCACAGTGTGTAGGAGGAATTATACTTGAAACTCAGGGATGTTTCGAAAATAAAGGTGAAGAGGGTTAGCCGTTGAGGGGAGAAAGGGCATATGTACATCTTTTAGATGTGTCTGACTGTTTTCCTGGGATTTCTTGCCTTGGGTACTAGATCTGTGATCGTTGAAGAGCCCCGGTGGCGCAGTAGTTGGAATGCAGTATTGCAAGCTAACTCTGCCCACTGTCAGCAGTTCGATCCAAAGTGGTTCAAGGTTGACTCAGCCTTCCATCCTTCCAAGGTGGATAAAATGAGCGACCCAGATTGTTGGGGGCAAGAGGCTGACTCTGTAAACTGCTTAGAGAGGGCCATGAAGCACTGTGAAATGGTATATAACTCTTAAGTGCTATTGCTACAGAAGAAAGTTGTTCTTAGAAAAAAACAGCACTATTTTTCGGGCTACGATTACAGTCCAAGTTCCATGGAATTATGTGGAACCTCTATAAATTTACCTGTGTAGTATGGAGGACTTCAGGTGAAACATCAGAGGAATGAAGGGAGAAGAGAATGATGATCCTTCCATCCCGCACCTCCTACAGCCTGCCACCTCCACAAAATGTACCTCTGAGGGTTGGAGAGAGGGCAGAGACTAAGGGAGAGCAGGCACAATTGAAGAGAAGTTGGATTCTATCATGGTGCTGGATCTCAAGGACTTTGGGAATCTCAGTGGAATATGAGCTTCTTGTGCTTCCTTTACTACGATGAATCAAGCTGCATGACTGATAATCGTTGACTCAAATTCCCTTAGTTATGGAGACTAAGGTGGACTCATAGCTTGGCTTCAGTCTTGGAATGTCTAAAATAAGAAGGTCAGGCTGGAATGGGAATGGATTGTAATCCTGCATTTGAGGATAATGAGGAGCACCCAATGTTTTATGAAAGCAATGTCGAATACCATTGGCATATAATTTGCACTGAAATGTAAAACAGAAATTGGGAGTTGCTTAACACTACGGATTATTTCCCAGTTTGGTGGCAGCCAAAATACTGCAGGTCAACCCTTAAGTGGTAGCTTGACTTCTGATTTGCGGACTTCCAACTCCCAGAATTCTCCAGCCAGCCACGCTGGTTGGGGAATTCTGGGAGTTGAAGTCCATAGGTTTTGAAGTTGTCGAGTTTAGATACCACTGGTCTGCAGGTTTGTCTAAGCCCAATCTTCCACCGATGGTGTCTGTGTATTTTTAAGAGAGGGGATGTGTTAGACTTTTAAGACATTTAAATCCTCCAGATAAATCTAGTGCATTGCATTTAGTAACCAGGTACCTTCTAAAACCATCATATCTGAAATTCTTTGTATTTCTGAGGGTTGATTTATCTGCCTTTCTTTAGCCATCTCAACCCAAACTCTGAAGCTCACCATCTTTCGATGCTATATAAACTATAGCTTCAGCTTGTTCAGATTATCCTAAAAAGGCCTTGATTTCAGGGTGGGGGGACGACCCAAATTTGCCTCAATTAATTTATGTCCCTGGAAGCTCCATCGTGCTAAGATCTTCCAATAATATTTTCGTCAGTTTTTCTAGACCGTACTTTTTTAAAATCCTGATTTCTTTAAAAGAAAAGAAAGATAAGTATCTGATGTAGTCTAATATTGGAATTATAATTACCTGTATATTTTTAAATCATTTTATAGGTGAGGATTTTCATACTATGGAAAATAGGCCTATTTTTTTGCAAAGCTCCAAACACATTTGTCAGAGTAGAAATTGTTTTATAATCAAGATGTCTGGGACAAACTGTATGGAAATCAAAGGCGAAAAAGTGCTGATTTGGGTTATTTAGAAGGCACCTTTCTTGCAGGAAGTGATTTTATTTTATCAATTTACCCCTCACTTTACTTAAAAGTGGTGTTTCCTGACACTGCCTTCCGAATGACCAGGCCTTTCTCTGCAGCAGCTTTGTTTATAATCTTACCATAATTTAAAAGTGTCATATAGAGGTTTTTCTGAGCCCTTTGTATTCCAACTTCCCTACCTGAAACTGACTCAATAAGAATTAAAACGGGAGAAAGAATTCAGACGGAGCAGCAGTTTATGCCAATATATTTTCATAGAAACACTGTCTAAAAAATATGGTATAAAAAAAAAACCTGTTTGCACTATTATTCAGATTACTCAGGATTGGGGCAATAAAATAGAAATTAACGCTGGGAAGGTTTGCTTCCCCAAAATAAAACCAAACTACCTCAACTAATAATTTTTTTTTAAAAAAGAAGAAGTTATAAATCAAATTGTTCAAGAAATACTAACGTTATCATACTGACCGGCTCAGGAAGGTCCGTGCCTGTCAACCAGAATCCATTTTCATACTTTCATCATGTGAATGGTGTTTAGAATAAATGTCTTGCTATTCCGCTTTTTAAACATAAGACTGTATAATATATATATTTTTTTCTTCTTCAGAAAAGCGGAAACCTGCATTGATCTTATATGGATGCTGCTTGCTTGACCCCTGCTATATTGGTGTTCTCTGTATGGCATAATCTTTATTTGCTCATCGTTACTTGGCCCCTAATGGGGGTTGTGCAAAGGGCAGCCACATCAACAAGGCATCCGGGGTGGTGCCCTTTTGGCTGGGAGCCTCCCGGCACACTGGCAGTAGGAGAGAGGGGACGGACGGATGGATATACTTTATAGATGTTTGCCTTCTAGTAAAGTATAACCAGCCTCACACGACGTCAAGATGTTAGGCCTCAAACCTCTTATGCAGTATAATAGCAATTTCTTTCTTCACACCCCTTAGCAACACACACACACACACACAAACACATTTTAAGTAAAATCCATTGGAATCAGGTCAAGATGCCCCCCAATACACACACACACATACATACACCCTGTTTCCCCAAAAATAAGCCCTCCCTGGATAATAAGCCTAATCGGGCTTTTGAGCGCATGCGCTAAAATAAGGCCTCCCCCGAAAATATTGCAACCCAGCGGCAGCCATGAGGTGGCCACGCTCGCCGCCTCCTGCGCCTCAAAAATAATAAGACCTCCCCGAAAATAAGGCCAAGCGCTTATTTCGGGGGGTCAAAAGAAAATAAGGCCCTGTCTCATTTTGGGGGAAACACGGTATATATAAAATTAAGAAGGGAATTTACACTGGTTATTTTCCTGCATTGCATTCCTTCATAATCAGAAAGGAAATTTTGGCCGCCCCAAATGGAGGCCGCCTCAATTTGGGACACCTGGGTTCTCCAAATAGATCTACTTTGCTTGCATTTTCAAGTTGCAACTCTTGTTTTCATGGCTTAATGTTTTTATGGACATTAGGGGAGAAATTTTGCACTCAGGTGGACCCAAATACCCTCCAAATTTTCCACCTCTTGGGAGATCGTTAGGAAGTCATGTTGATTGATTGATTGATTGATTGGGACTTAGGAAGTCCCGCATGTTTAATCGACTGCTCTATTTCATGCAATTTGTAGAAAAGGGCCATGAACAACCTTACCAAATGTTAATATCAACAATTTTTAAATAACAGTAGGACGTTAATCGTATAATACAGACTCGGAGGAGTCGAGTGTTAGTGAATGGGTGGGAAATTCATTACGAGCTGGTGAGAAAGCATTGTAGCCTAATACCCAGTGTCATCAACCTGCTAAGAATAGTATAAGGTAAATGTTTACAGTTACTATGCATTTGATTTCCTTTCCCGCCCTCCCGCCCTTACATTGAGGATTTAATCTTGAGGCTTTGTAGGAATCTCTGGACGTCCCCGATGACTTTCACCGAGCAACCAATTTAAATGTAGGGATAATATGCACTGAACTTGCACTGTATTTGTAATTAAAGCTTTTAGAAACCCCTAGGCAGCAATGCAAAATTCCCCTGCACTGCTCTCAAATCTAATGAGACGGGGGACGTATGAGATTTCAGTATATTGAAATTAATGGTGGAGATTTATAGCCCCCCCCTTTCTTGATGAATTATGCCAATTAACAAGGGCATTTGCCTTGTCTGCCTGCCCTCCCCATTGTGCTCTGATATCCATAGCAAGATACAAAAGCTGTAATGCTCAGATTCGGTTCCACCAATTTGCAAATTATAAAAGACAGACCTCAAGTCTGCAGCGTCTGGAGAGTACGGCCACGGTGGTGGAATCAAGGCTCCCATCTATTTGGGTTTTTTTTTTTTACCCGAAGTGCCATACAACATACAAAAACCAGATCAAGCTTTGATCACACCGTCACAGCCAACATCTTGATTTTGGGGGGGACCATGCCTGCAGACCCCTTTCCTCATACAAGCCGTTATGGGTAAAGGTGGATTTTAAAAAATTGTAGTTCAGATTTTACTTGGAAGCATTCTAGCGAAATACATTGACAGGGCAAGTGATACGTTAAGCACCTCCGTCTTTACAGATGGGTCTTTGCAATGCAAGCTGACGTGTTTTTCATGCCCATTTTAAGCAGACTTGAACTGTAGTACTACTGACTACCACTTTATCCATAACTTAATTTTTTCTGCACTTTTTGTTCCTGGTCTGAGGCAGCAATAAAAGATGAGGAATTCAGCCAGCTGTATTGTACTGTAATTATCTACTTTCCAGTGCCTTGTTTCTGAATGGTTTGGAGTTACTTTGCATATCTTAAGCTTTTCCCCAGAGTTGTAGAGCAAAACACTGAAAGGAGATAAAAAATTAGATTTCTTCTCCCTATTTAAAGTGTACGAAAGCTGTACTTGTATGTTTATAACTCAGTTTTTAGGGAAGGATTGTAGATTTATTTAGCCCAAGGATTTAACAATATATATATTTAATTTTCAGCTTCTGTTATTCAACTGTAAAGTATTCTTATATGGCGAATTGGATTGTCCACCATGTTACGAAAAATACTTATTGACTGTATTTGGCAAACATTGGCCTTTGAATTCTATTTCTCTACTGAGGGATTGGAAGCTGAAAATGTGATAGCAATTTACCAAAGATCATTGTGGAACAAACATGGCAAAGCTTCCATTGTGGTTTGTTTAGTGACACAGAAGCGGAAGAGTTTTTGGTTGGTATTTCGTTTCGTGTCTCTTTTCTCATTCGCCTGGCAAAGGGCTGGTACCCACCTCAGTAGTTTTGTGCCATGGCACTTTTTGAGCACTTTCCTATAAATCCCCCTATTATTGCTGTTCTAGCAAGGGGGAAAGAGAAACAATGCAAGTTCGAAGTCTCTTAATATGCACAAAGTCACCTCTTCCCATCATCTTGGAAAACATGTCGGAGGACAGTTGCTAAGTCCACTTAAAGAGTTCTTGTCATCTCCACCAAAAATGCCGAATGTCCCTTCCAAGTGTTGCTTGCTGAATAGGCCCAGTTTATTGGTTATGTTTGAAATATTCAAGAGAATCAGAACAGCCACACTAGATGCATTTTTTAGTGCTGAATTGTATAAAACTGGGGTGTCCAACCTTGGGCCACTTTAAAGACCTGTCAATTCCCAGAATTCCCCAGCCAGCCAAACGTTATCAGTTATCAACGCTGAACATCTCTGGTATAAAGGCTGGTTGCGTACGGCATCAGGTATGATGGGAGAACTATCTAGGAAGGCAGCTACATTTAGACAGTGGCTCCCTCTAAGCCAGGGGTGTCAAACTCATGTCACGGCAGCGTCATGTGACATATCAGGGCTTTCTCCCCCCCCCCTTTGCTAAACTGGGTGTGGCCAACGTGTGATGCATCCGGCCCATGGGCCGGGAATTTGACACCCCTGGTCTAAGGGGATTGCAATCCAGGTGAGCCAAATTTAAATCCCAGGAAGGAACTGGCAGCATTTGTGGAAGCAAATTTTGCTTTCCATTCCTTTGCAAGAAAGGCAAAGGAGTGGATGATACCAAAAGCAGCCTCAACTGTTGCTTTCAGGTGCCTTCTTCAAGAAGTTTGAAAAACACTTGGAAAGATGGCCTATTGAAAAAGAATGAATAATCATTTGCCATCTCTTCCAAATTACACAGAGATTAATGGGGCTAAAACTAGGAAACAAACCTCCATAATAACGAGAAGGAAGGAAAAGAGGTTTTATGAAAGTGGCCTCAAGAGCACTTAAATAACAATCATTGAACCAGCTTTAACTGACCTAACAAGCAGCTACAGAACATCAGCTAACTCCTTTCCATTGCATGGAAGTTTGTGGGAATTTAAAATCGGGCTTGGTTGCTAATCCAGTTGGGTTGGAGTTCAACATGCCCAAGCGCACAGGTGTCCAGTCAATTGAAGTCACATGAGCCATGATGTCATTGCACAAATGGCTACAAATTTCATCATTTACACCAGTTGCGGTGATGCAACATGTGTGAGATAATGCATTAGGCAGAGTCCTTAGGCTTTTGGCTGTAACTACTGGGGCGTTGCAGTAACCTCCAATCCAAAGAGGGAGGTTTTAAGGCAGTAGGCAGAGCTATGAAGAATTATTTTCAGCTGCAGTAAACAATGCACCCTAAAAGTGGAGAGAATAAGGCAAGAGGGAGAAAAAAGCTTGATTCTGAAAAAAAAACACTTCCTAAATTGCCTTTGAGGGTTTTGGTTTGGTTTGGTTTATTAGATTTATATGCCGCCCTTCTCCCAAGGACTCAGGGCGGCGTACAACATTAAAAAAAAACACATATTACAAAAGTTAAAAAAGAATTAAATAGAATATCCCAAACGAACCCAATTAGAATTAACAATGACATTTTTAAGAAAATTCAATTAAAATTAACAATGAGGGTGATTTGCTGGTTCAAAATTTGTGCGTAGCACATGTTTTATCGATATTATCCTTAATAAGGAAGACACTTGATACCGATGAAACACATTTCACATGCTTTTTTTTTAAAGATATCGGATCCAATCACAAAATGCATGGTGTGTTCTAATCCACAACAAGAAGCCAGTCACTTTTTATGCAAAATTCTGGACGGCTTAAAAAAAAGTTTTAAGTCATTCTGATTCAGACCTCTGGGTCAGAGGTGGGTTCCAAATCCTGGCGCTAATTTGCTCGCGCGTGACGCTTCTGTGCATGCATAGAAGCGTCTGGGTGGGTGGGCGGAGCCTCCCATCACCACCGCTACCAGTTCGCCCAATCCGGGAGCAACCCACCTCTTCTTCTCTGGGTCCTCATAGAATGTTGGGGAGATTTGCACCATGGAGACCGATTGGTTGGAAGTGGTGCTGGGAGGACATATTTGTCATCATCTTCACCAGATGAAGGTTAAATTAACTGGGCAGAAATTCAGATCAACAAACGGTACCCACGTCTCCTATTCAGGAGGCAACGGTGAATTATTCTAACAAAAACCAGGACTTCTAGAAAAAATAACATTGGATCTTTTTCTCATGCATTTTAGAATGCAAAAACCACCGTTGATAAGTGTTTCTCAAACCCTGAATCAGACCTTCTAATTTCCCTATTCAAAGAATAGAAGCTTGACTAATAAAATGGGTATTTAATGAGCCTGCTGGGAATCTCTTGGTTTTCAACATCTGAGTGTACAGTACTTTAAATTTTTCTGTAAGACTGATGAATGTATGTAAAGAGCAATTTCACTGTGTGATTCTTCCCCCCCCCCCTTTTTGCCTTAATGGCCTCAAATAAAGTATTTCTTTAAAAAAAACCTATGGCCTGAGTTTTAATGGCGCGGTGTCCTGTCTCATGGGGGAGGGAGGAGCAAGAATCAATAAAGACAAAGTTGGTGAAACTTGCCCTTGGCTGCCCATAGATCACATTCTGGTACTTAAAATACTACTTACAGCAAGGTGTTATTAGTAAAATATAAAAGGAACAATAACTTCTCTGCATTTTATGTTCTAATTTTCATCTCTGTGGCAATACAGGTAGTCCTCAACAGTTCGTTTAGTGACCATTCAAAGTTACGACGGCACTGAAAAAAAAGGGACATGACTTTTTCATACTTAATGACCGTTGCAGCATCCCCATAGGGTCGGTGTGATCCCCTTTTGCGACTTTCCGACAAGCAAAGTCGATGGGGAAGCCGGATTTACTTATCAACCGTGTTACTAACAAATGCAATAGTTCGCTTAACAACGGGGGCAAGAAAACTGGTAAAATGGGGCAAGCTGACTTAACAAATGTTTCACTTAGCAACCTAAGTTTTGGGCTAAATTGTGGTCGTAACCTGAAGACTTCTTGTATTGATTAATTGCTAAAAGAGGGTAAAGAGCAAGGATGTTTGTGGCTAGGATGTGTCAATCAGAACAGAGCTGGAAGGGACCTTGGAGGTCTTCTAGTCCAACCCAGTGATCAAGGAGGAGACCCTATACCTTTTCAGGCAAGAGGCTGTCCAGTCTCCTTAAAGACCTCCAGTGAGGGAGCATTCACACCACCTGAAGGCAAGCTCTTCCACTGCTTAATTGTTCTCAAGATGGCAGCTGTGACCACATGCTCGAAACTCAACGGAGGTGAAAGATGTGTCTGTTCTTGGCTTTGAATATGGAAAGAAGAGAAGAGAAGAGAATAACAGAGTTGGGAGGGACCTTGGAGGTCTTCTAGTCCAACCCCCTGCTTAGGCAGGAAACCCTACACCACTTCAGACAAATGGTTATCCATCATCTTAAAAACTTCCAATGTTGGAGCATTCACAACTTCTGGAGGCAAGTTGTTCCACTGGTTAATTGTTCTAACTGTCAGGAAATTTCTCCTTAGTTCTAAGTGGCTTCTCTCCTCGATTAGTTTCCACCCATTGCTTCTTGTCCTGCCTTCAGGTGCCCTGGAGAATAGTTTGACTCCCTCTTCTTTGTGGCTTCCCCTGAGATATTGGAAGACTGCTATCATGTCTCCCCTACTCCTTTTTATTAAACTAGGCATATTTTGCAATTATCTTGGGAAAGTTTTAATCCCTGCTTGGTTTTAAAAAGATCAGCAAAGGCCAACGGACATGCTGCTACGTAGCCAGATGAAAAAGAAAATCCTAAATGCAGATTTAAATTAAGGGTAATTTTAAAGAAAGCTGTATAAACATGTCATCCCAATTCAGAATCAACCGAATGCTTAAGAGAGCACTCCTTGCCTAGATGTCCCTGCCCCGTGTGCTGAAAGGCACAAGGTCTATCCAGTGGTGGGTTCTGGATCCCGTTGCAACCAGTACAGTGTAGCGGGGCCCGGCATCCACCACATGAACGTGTGCAGCGCACGCATGCGTGCTTACCTCCTGCGACACTCCGCGACACTTCAGCTACTCGGCAGAGCATTGCACAGGCGCCGTACACTCTGTGTGCGGAAGCCCCAAAGAGCTCAAATACCTGGAGCGCGGGTGAGCGGGCGGGCCCTCCAGAGCACCGGAACAGAACGGTACCTGGTTCTTCCAGCAGGCACCGGTACGCACGTACTGGGGTGTACCAGTCGTAACCCACCACTGGGTCTATCCAACTCCTGTGGCAGCGCTCTTGGGAGGGACTTGGTTTTGCAACCATGACAGGGTCTTTAGCATTTCCTCAGCCAGCTTGTTTTGCGTCGGGAAGAAAGTGGGAAATAGCCCTGGGCAACGCCTGCAAAAATGTGGAAAGACTGAGCTGACACCCCATTAATTCCACTGTAGATCCGTCATTTCCATGTGGCTAGGCCTGAGGCTAGAGTTTTCGTCACCGGCGCAATGGAACAAGTAACAGCATGGAGAAGCATTTGCTCTTTGCACCTCCTTAATGTGCATTCAACATTTGCTAGCACAGATTTGGAAGCAAATTCCATTTATTGCCTGCCTTCATATTTTAAGTCAGCGGGAGGAGAATAGTTCTCAATGGGTCTACGACAACTTGCCCCAGCGAACTCACCATGGCCAATTCACCGCGGATCATCTCACCCTAGGACAAGAATTATACTAATATCGAAGAAATAGTCAACAAGAATCGTTAAAGAAAGGATGACAAAGGAGGGACAAAATAAAATGGGAATGACGAAAATTACAATTACTAATTATTTTAAACTATCTGTTAACCCGGCATCGCCCGGGTATTTACAATACAATACAATAGCAGAGCTGGAAGGGACCTTGGAGGTCTTCTATTCCAACCCCCTGCCCATGGGATATTTGTTTATCCCAATCCTGTATTAGACATTCACAAATATCCGGACCAAATGTAATTGGATTTTCCCCCTTACCAGAGGGAACCCCCTTGTGCTGTACTGTGAAGCCGTTATCATTGCAACTCCACTGTGCTGTACAGTAGAAGCCATTTTGCAGTAGAAGCCATTTTAAGGCACAACAGACTGTACCTTAACAGAACACACACCCCGGGCAGTGTTAGTGGTGTCCTACCCCCCCCCCCCACAGTATTTGTTTCCAGAGAGTAAGTCATCTGTGTACCAAGTTTGGTTGAAATTGCTTGAGGCGTTCCAGTTATGTTGGAACACACACACAGCCATTTTTATAGATAGATAGATAATAAAGATAATAGATCATTAACTTCAATTGGAAACACAGAAGGTAGTAGAGCTGTGGGAGCTGGCCCATAGTAAAAAAGAGAAATATAAGCCTCAAAAACGGAACTCTCTTATCTCCTGTATCTCAAGCCTTCTAAACAGGAATATCAGGTTTCGCCAATTTATTTCAGGCCTGTTTTATATTCAAAGCCAGCTCTCCTAGGTAGCAATGCTTGTCTGCCAGATAGCTCACAAGATAGGAGCTTAAAACTTTGCAACAAATTAAAATAATGCCATCTGATGCTAAAGAGCGCTTTTTTAAAAAAAAATTATTTTTTTATTCCAGGGAACCAAAAGTAAATTCTGCAGTAAAATCAACCTAGCTTTTCCCCGGATTCTTAGAATCTCCTTTCTTGGAAGATTTTGAGTGTGCTTTTTTTTTCAAATCATCTTCTATCTCCACAGGAAATTCGGTTATGTGTGCTTTCACGCAGGGGAGGCAAAATCTTTTGGAATAGAAAAGACTGCAGTCCTGGAAAATAAACAGAAAAAAGGAAAATCAACCGGATTAACAAACCTTCATGCCGACAGAGGTGTCTTTGGCCTTGGTCCTCATTTTGAGGATGCTCCGTGGAGAACTGTGAGCAGTATAACTTTGGACAAGCTATGTTTCCCCGAAAATAAGACATGGCCTTATTTTCTTTTGTCCCCCCCCATGGCCTTATTTTCGGGGAGGTCTTATTATTTTTGAGGTGCAGGAGGCGGCAAGCGTGGTCACCTCTTGGCTGCTGATGTGGTGCAGTATTTTCAGGGAGGGCTTATTTTTGGGGAAACAGGGTAGAACTGTTGGTTGGTGACTTCATTTCCCAACAACTACGATCCCCTTCTAAAGAAACCAGACTTGGGTGAACAGTTGGCCTGAGGACTTCTTCATCCAATGCAATTTGTTCCTCTCCAGTTGGGAATGGAGGAAATGGCCTAAATCACTTGTTTTCCAAACTTGACAGCTTTAAGATGGGTAGACTTCAACCAGTGGTGGGTTACAACCGGTAGGCCCCAGTACGCGTGTACTGGTACCAGTGGTGGGTTTCAAATTTTTTTAGAACCTCTTCTGTAGGTGTGGCCTGCTTTGTGGGAGTGGCTTGTCAGCCATGTGACCGGGTGGGAGTGGCTTGCCAGCCATGTGACTAGGTGGGCATGGCCAACTTGTAAAATGTGGTGAAACTCACTTTACAACGCTCTTTCTTTTTTTTTTCTCTCTCTTAAACAGAACTTTTTTATTTTTCTTTAAAAAAAAAACACAAATATGTCATCATTTGTCAATCATTAAGACATTGAAGTACAATTTTTTTGTTGTTGTGTGTGCCCCTCCCTCCCTCCACCCCCCCACCCCCCCTCCTCCTTCCCCCCCCCCGACTTCCCAGAACCCGTACACGGTATGGATTTTTAACTAACACAGTCTAAAATCTATTGAGAAATACAACGCTCTTTCTTAGCAACCAAAATGTTGGCTCAGAAACTGGCATTTGAAGCATGCAAGTCTTAAAGCTGTCAAGTTACAAGACTCTTGCACCCCAATCCTTTAGAAAAAAAAAACCAGGGGTGTTCAAACTTGGCAGCTTTAACATTTGTCGACTTCAACTCCCAGAATTCCTCCTCCAATCATGTTGGCTCAGGAACTCTGGCATTGAAGTGTGCAAGTCTTAAAGCTGTCAAGTTACAAGATCCTTGCACCCCTAACCCTTTAGGAAAAAAAAACCCAGGGGTGTTCAAACTTGACAGCTTTAAGACTTGTGGACTTCAACTCCCAGAATTCCTCCTCTCGCTCTTCATCTTGATGATGTGCGTATGGGCGGGGGGAGGGAGTTGGAACCGGTTCTAAATGGCATTGTAGATTTGTGGAACCTCTTCTATAGAAGAGGTTAGAACTGGCAGGAACCCACCCCTTACCGGTGCCTGCCGGGAGCACCAGGCACCGTTCCGGTACGGTGCTCTGGAGGGCGCACAGGCCCACCCATGCTGCTTCCCGGTATTTGAGGTTTTGGGGGCTTCCACGTACACACATAGAGTATACGGTGCCTGCGCGACACTCCACCAAGCTGCTGGAGCGTCATAGGGGGTAAGTATGCATGCGTGTGCTGCGCACGTTCATGTGGTGGATGCCTGGCCCCGTTGCACCATACCGGTTGCAACAGGATCTGGAACCCACCACTGACTTCAACTCTCAGAATTCCCCAGCCAGCACAGCACAGTTGGCTGAGAATTGAAGTCCATTCACTTTAGGTGTGAGGCAGTGGTGGGTTTCTGCCGGTTCGCACCAGATCGGGAGAACCGGATGGTGAAATTGAGCCAAATCCTGGACTTACAACTTCATTTAGTGACGGTTCAAAGTTACAACGGCATTGAAAAAAGCGACTTATGAACGCTTTTCACACTTAACGACCGTTGCAGCATCCCCATGGTCCTGTGATCAGAATTCAGATACCTTGGCAACTGGTTCATATTTATGATGGTGGCCGCATCCGGGGGTCGCGCAATCCCCTTTTGTAACCTTCTGGCACGCAGTCAATGGGGAAGAAGCCAGATTCGCTTCACAACCATGTTACTCCACAATTGCAATGATTCACTTAACGACAGTGGAAAGAAAAGTCGTCAAACGGGGCAAAACTCAACTCAGCCAATGTTTCGCTTAGCAACGTAAAGCTTGGGCCCAGTGGCGGTCATAAGTCGAGGACTACCTGTCGCTTTTGTTCCAGAGGCAAGCCCCAACAAGTTGTCATTGCCATTTCCCCGAATAGGGCGTTGGTACTTACCTGATACGCCTCTTCTCATAGTGGGGGGAGGAGTATCCAGGATGGGTTTGACCTTATCCTCTCGTGATTGGTTTGAGTCAGATAAGCTCTTTGGGCTCCGCCCCCTGGCAGTGAGCATGCCCAGTTTTATGACGAAGAACTTTCTCCGACTCGTTGCATCATTCACTCCAGACTCTTGATTCAGTTTTTTTGCTTTTATTGTCTTCCAACATCAATAATTAAATAACAATATAAACACTGAACATAACACTTAGTTGTACAAACATAGTCAGGGAGGGACTGGATACTCCTCCCCCCACTATGAGAAGAGGCGTATCAGGTAAGTACCAACGCCCTTTCTCCATAGTGAGGGGGGAGGAGTATCCAGGATGGGACGTACCAAAGCCTGCACGTCCCTAGGGAGGGAGATCCCTGAGGCCATATGTCCCCCTCTCAGGCCTGTTGAGGCACGGGTCCTGCCCTGTGAACCGCCTGCAACACCCTGCGGCCGAACGAGGCCTCTGCCGAGGCAAAGGAGTCCAACTTATAGTTCCTAACAAAGGGAGAGGGGGAAGCCCACGTGGCTGCCCTGCAGATTTCGGCCAGGGATGCTTGTGTGGCCCAGGCCGTGGATGTGGCAGCACTCCGTGTGGAGTGGGCTGTGATATGATTTGGTGTCTGTAACCCCTGCGATTGGTAAGCAGTGGCAATGCAGGTTCGCAACCACCTGCCGATAGTGGTGGAAGTTACCTTATTACCCAGGGATCCTGGTTGGAAGGAGACAAACAGGGCTTCGGATTTCCTGTTTGGCCTGGTTCTCCTGAGGTAAATCCTCAGAGCCCTCCTAACGTCCAGAGTGTGCCACTTCCTCTCCAATGGGTGAGAAGGGTCTGGACAGAAGTTGGGCAAAATCAGTTCCTGGGCCCGATGGAAGCAGGAGCACACCTTGGGAATGAAGGATGGATCCAGCCGTAACACCACCCTATCTTGGTGAAAGACACAGAGATCCTCCCTGGTGGACAGCGCCTGCAGTTCGGATATCCGCCTGGCGGAAGTGATGGCCACCAGGAAAGCCACCTTCAGGGTCAGGAACTTAAGGGAAACTGTTTGTAATGGCTCAAATGGGGCGCCCGTTAGAGCGTCCAATACCCTGTGTAAATCCCAGGAAGGGTACCTGTGTACCGTAGGTGGTCTGAGGTTGGAGGCCCCCTTAAGGAATTGCCTGACCATGGGGTGGTGCGTCAGGCTCTGGTTTCTGCCACACAGGAGAACTGATGAGATGGCTGAGACCTGTCTCCTAATTGTGTTAGGAGCTAACCCTCTATCCAGGCCCGCCTGGAGGAAGTCCAGAACCTGAGGCACCGTAGCCTGGATGGGGTTGAACCCCCGGGAGTTGCACCAAGAGTCAAAGGCCCGCCAAGTGGAGCCATAGATGCGCTCTGTGGAGGGCCTGCGGGCGGCCTGGATAGTCCTTATCACCCTGGGGGAGAAGAGGTCTTTCCTCAGGATGCTCCGCTCAACCGCCAAGCGGTCAACTGGAGCCATTGAGGATCCGGGTGCTCCAGCGCCCCCTGGCTGAGGGAGATCCTCTCCTGGGGAATTCTCCAGGGCCTCTCCACTGACAGAGACTGGAGATCTGCAAACCAAGGCCTCCGGGGCCAATGAGGAGCCAACAGAACCACTTCCGCCCCCTCCTGAAGGATCTTCCGTATGACCCTGGGAATCAGGGGCAAGGGAGGAAAGGCATACAAAAGACCCCTGGGCCATGAGCTCCGCAGAGCGTCCGTCCCTTCCGCCCCCCGTGTCCGGTACCTGGAGAAGAACCTCGGGAGCTGAGTGTTGAGGGGAGTGGCGAACAGATCGACTTCCGGGCGCCCGAAGCGCTCGGCCACCTCCTCGAATATCGCAGGCTGTAGCCTCCACTCTGAGTTGTCCACCTCGGCCCGGCTGAGCCAGTCGGCCCTGGTGTTGTCCACCCCCGCTATGTGTTCTGCCCTCAAAGACCGGAGGTTCCTTTCGGCCCACTGACCCAGACGTTTGGCCTCCTTCATGAGGGCCCTTGATCTTGTCCCCCCCTGTCTGTTTATGTGAGCCTTGGTGGTGATATTGTCTGTGAGGACTAATATGTGCTGGCCCCTGACCGAATTCTGGAACCGTAACAGAGCCAGGCGGACCGCCCTGAGCTCCAACCAGTTTATGTTGTGAGTCCCTTCCGCCTGAGTCCACTCTCCTTGCGCCATCTGAGCCAGCAGATGGGCACCCCACCCACTCAGACTGGCGTCCGTCGTTACCGTCAAGCGGTCTGGTGTCCAGAAGGTTTCGCCCTTTGTGATCGCTGGGGATGTCCACCAAGCCAGGGAGCGGGAGACGTCTAGCGGGAGAAGTACCTTGGTCTGCGAACAGCTCGTGCGTCTTCGCTGGAACGGCAAGAGGAACCATTGGAGATCTCTGGTGTGGAGGCGAGCCCACGGGACGATGCCAATGGCGGAGACCATGGTGCCTAGTAGTTTAGACAGAGTGGCTAGGGACACCTTGCGCTTTCTGGCTATCGAGGAGGCTAGCTGTCTAAGCGCTATCTGTCTGTCGGGTGACAGGAAGACCATGCCCGCCTGGGTGTCTATTCTGGCTCCTAGGTGAATCAGACTAGTAGAGGGGTGGAGGTGACTCTTGGCTAGGTTCACTGTAAACCCATGGTCCCTCAGGACTGTCATGGTGATGTCTAGGTCTTGCAGAGCGCCCCTAAAGGAAGATGACTGCAGGAGCAGATCATCCAGGTAACATTGGATGCGCACCGGGACCTGTCTCAGGTGCGCTGCCAGCGCTGCCATTACCTTTGTGAATACCCTCGGGGCCGAAGACAGCCCGAAGGGGAGGGCCCGGTACTGATAGTGATGACCCATGTAGCAGAACCTGAGGTACCTACGGTGATCCTGGGCAATGGGGATGTGCAGATAGGCCTCAGTGAGGTCTATGGAAGTGAGAAAGTCTCCTTGTCTAACCCCCTCCAAGATAGAGTGTAGGGAGTGCATCTTGAACCTCCTATAGCGAATGGAACGGTTCAGGCGTTTCAAGTCAAGGATCGCTCTCCAGCCCCCAGAGGCCTTGGGGATGACAAACAGGATGGAATAGTGCCCCTGACCCTGTTGCTCTGGAGGCACTGGCTGGATCGCCCGGATCTCCAACAGGTGTTGGATGGCTTCCTGCATCAGCAGCCTCCGGGTCGGGTTCTTAGAAACCGGACATATCCGGAAGAAGCTCGGGGGACTGGAAAGAAATTCGAGTGAAAGGCCATGCCTGATGGTCTTCTGCACCCATCTGTCAGAGGAGGTGAGGTCCCAGCGGTCAGCGAAGTGCGCTAAGCACCCCCCAATGGGGAGAGTGCTGGACCTAGCTTTAATATTTGCGGAAGGAGCGCCCCCCTCCGCCTCCTCCGCCCCCTCGAAAGGGCCGCTTCTGTTGCCTGCCTCTTTGCTGTCTGTCTGGGTACCTCTGTCTAGCAGGGAATCCCCCTTGATACTGCCTGCCTCCTGAGAAACCTGCCTCTGACCCCCTAAGGAAGTCCTGACCCCGAAAGAAGGAACCAGAGTCCTGACCCCGGGAGTAGGAGCGTCTGGGGTATGGAGTTGACCTGAAGCTGCCTTTCTTCTGGGCAGTGGCGAGGACCTTCCTCTTGTCCTTGTTCTCAACCAGGAACCGGTCCAGAGCCGAGCCAAAGAGGGAGTCCCCTGTGAAGGGGGCTGAAGCCAGGCGCCACTTGTGACGAACCTCCACCTGCCACTGTCGAAGCCACAGCAGCCTGCGTGATGCCACCGACGATGCGATCGCCCTGGAAGCGAATCTGGCTGCAGCCAGGGTGGCATCCGATGAGAACTGGATGGCCGCTGCCAGCCTGTTGATGTCCTGATGTGACCGGGCATCTGCTATGGGGGTGCGTTGCTGTAGCTCCTGCAGCCACAGCAAGGAAGATCTGATGATGAAAGAGGCTGTGGTGGATGCTTTCACCGCCCAGGCCGCTGCTAAATGGCCCCTCTGCAAGGTGAGGTCTGCCTTCTTGTCCTCCGCCTTCAAGGCATCCTCTGGCTCCCCAGGCATGTTGGT